>NW_027507903.1:10749818-11059818 GCF_037356315.1 Lithobates pipiens | reverse complement strand
ATTGCAAACTTTGTCTTACTTTGTAGAATGTCTGCGTCTTCTCTGGAAGTTTTCTAGCATTCCGTAGAATCTTCTGCACATCCGTCTGTTAAGAAAAAAATAAATATAAGCCGAGAGGATTTCTTAGCCTCGGAGTGGTGAGGCGGCTATATGAGGTCTCAAAGCGAGAGATCGCCGGGACCAGGGGTTCTGTGTAAGTTCACCTTTAAGATTTTTCTGTAAAAGGTGAACTTTCCCTTTAAGAACTAGAGCAAGCATTTGTGCCAGCGTCAGTAACATTACCGACACGTTCACCAGATTCAGGTAGTTCTTAGTAATCGGCAGGTTAAGAATCTATTGCAGTTCTCAGTTTATGTATGTGACAGGTTCCCAAGCAGCGCTGTATATCATGCCTCATTTAGCTATTGGCTGGGAGATTCCCCAGCCGAAAGCGAAATGTAAAACAAAGTGTCAGGAAATACAGATTTCGTTACCAAAATATGGGCAATGCTCATATTTAAGAATAGACGTTTGTTTCACTGTGTAGGCAGCCTGGCGAGGAGCTGAGAGACTAACTTCACATCAGGTCCTCTCCACTTGAGTGACAATGAGCAGAAGTGGTCGGATTCAAAAGTCGCTACTGGACGAAATAGCGGCAATGGACTGCCAAGCACGGTCAGTCCTATGTGGAGTGGACCTCATGGATAACTCAGGGCTCAAAATTTCAAGTCCTGAGCTACTAGCCAGGCCTCAAGGGTTACTCGCCACCAGTGCCCCGCTCAACCCCTACCCCTAATTCCACACCTAAACACGCCTTTATAAATTCTCTCATGAAATTACACTTAAAATTTTATAACTTAATGTTGCATAAAACATTTAAAAACTTTATCCGTGCCCAAAAATGCAGCCTGTGTCCCCAGTGCAGCCTACTTGTGCAGGGGAAGAGAGGAGAGCCACCACCGCCTGGCTGATCAGAGCGCCGGAGAACAGCTTTCATTTCAACAGCTGTCTGTTCCCCGCCGTGCGCCGTCACATACAGCCACTCCCCCTTGTCCGGGGAACTTTGATAGACAGATCAGCCATCCCAGGATTGGACGGCTGATCTGTCTATCAAAATGCCCAGGATGGGCTGTATATGTCGGCACGTGGCGGGAACATATAGCTATTGAAGGGAAAGCCGTTATGTTCCCTGGCGCTCTGATCAACCAGGCGGCTGCGGCTCTCCTCTCTTCCACTACGATCGCTGGGAGAACGGCTCCCATACAACCCAGGCTGCCGGCGGTACTCGCCCCCCGCTCCCAGGCAGCCCACACTCACCAGTCCTCAAAATCCACTCGCAAATTGCGAGAGGAATTTTTGGCTGGGGTAACTAATCTCTCAATTCCACATCAGGCTCCATTCACCTCTAGTATGATACTCCCCAACCAAGCGCCTCTCAGTGTGATGGGTGCAGTGGCCAGGGAGGAGGGGGCTGCTCTGGGGAAGGAGTGTGCAGCATGGACTCCTTTTCCTCAGTAAGACTGGGTTCATATGAGTGTACATGAGGTACCCTGCATCCAATGCACATGACATGCGAGTGTGACTGGCTCTCAATGGAGCCAGTTCACACAGGTCTGGTGCGGCCCGCAATCCAGAAAGGGCCGGGGAGTGATGGGGAGGGTCGTCTGGTTCAGGTGTGAATTCTGGCAAAAATTCGGACCAGATTCGCCCCTAAATGGGTGAACAGGAACGCACCGGACCCCATGCTGGGAACCGCAGCTGCACCTATGTGAACCCGGCCTCACACAGTCAAATTCATGTACTTGTCTGTGACAGATACCTGGCTCCCCATCATGCAGCGCGATTCCTTCTGCTGGACCCTACAATACTACAGTACACAGAATTGAACTAAGAACATATCAAGTTACCTGCAGCCCACTGGGTTTAATCCATACGGTTACGTTCTGTGCATAGCTTCTCTTTGCCTTGGGTTGCAGTGGAAATGGGCTCTTGTTGTCTTCTTCACCATATGGATTCTCCTTGGCATCTAAAATGAAATGTGTTCTCAGTATAAATGATTAAATTCACAAAATTAACATTTTACATTTTAAATATTTAACCCCTTGCCGCCTGCCCAGAGCGGTGGGCAGGGGGCGCACGGCGATCGTGGCCACACCGTGTTCCTGGGACACGGCAGGACCCCGATCTCGGCACAGAGCCACAGCTCTTTGCCCATGTGATCGCTGTGTCCAATCACAGCCGATCACATGTAAACAAGGAAGTGTCGTTTATAGGCTCTCCTCGCCTCCCACTGACAGAGGTGAGGAGAGCCAATCAGCGGCATCTCCTCACAGGGAGGATGCATAAAGGTAATCAGTGCACTGATCATCAGTGACCTGATTACAATGCAGCCCAAGCAGTGCCCATTAGTGAAGGAGAAAAATTACTTATTTACAAAATTTTCTGGACAGAAACAAAGAAAAATCCCCTCCCCCCTCAAAAATATGTGTTTTTTTTTTGTTTTTTTTAAAGCAAAAAAATAAAAAAAAACAACGGTGATTAAATACCATCAAAAGAAAGCTACATTTGTGTGAAGAAAATGCTAAATTCATATGGGTACAGTTTTGCATGACCACGCAATTGTCATTCAAAATGCGACAGCGCTGAAAGCTGGCCTGGGCAGGAAGGTGGTGAAATTGCCCGGAACTGTAGTTAAAGAGATTTGCGGTGCCCAAGTAGGGGCATAGCAACAGGTTTACTCTAACTAGCCACAGACTTTGGGTGTGCTACACACACCTAATAGGAGGTCATCGTTGTACACAGGACGTGTGTAGCATGTCCTGTCTCTCTGCCTGTTTGCTTTGCAGGCTCCTAGTAAAAGAAAATAATAAATGAACAATTTTTTTTACCTGCAAAAAAAGATGTGCATTTATTATTATAATTTTTATTTTATTTTTTACATAAGGTGAACTTATCCTTTAAAGAAACAATATACAGTATGCGTTACTTTGTTGTTCTAAAAGGTTAAAAGTTATGATGCTTCAGTATGCAGCTCCTCCCGTAGCCCCCCCTGATACTTACCCGAGCCCAATTGCAATCCAGTGATGTGATGTGCACGCGAGCGGCTGCTCTCTCAGGTCTCTGCCTCCTCATTGGGCGAGACCCATTGGCTCCCACGGTTGTCAATCACAGCCAGTGAGGAGGGAGCAGGGCTCGGGTGCGAGCAAGTATGTTTGCCAGTGGCGTTGCTAGGGGGTGGCTACTGGTGCTATAGCCCGAGTCTCTTACCTAGGGTTGGCTCTGGGCTCCATCTGTTCAGCTGGTGGCCGGGGACGAACACGACTAGTTAATGTTATCAGGCAGTTCTATATTCAGCAGTTCTGAGAATATGTTCTGCATTGTCCCAACGTCCACTTCTATACCAATCTGCCAGGCAATGTAACTGCCTAAACTGCAGCACAAGGATTACTCCGCCTGGGCCCAAAAATGATCAAAATATTCCCAGCGGAGTAATCCTTGCGCTGCAGCTCCCGAACTATTTGATCATTTTCGGGCCCAAGCAGAGTAATCCTTGTGCTGCGTTTTCCGGCAATAACATTGTGTGGCAGATTGGCATAGAAGTGGACAGTGGGACAATTATTAAATTGTCGGAACTCCTGAATATAGATAAGAACTTGTGCCCAATAACATTAACTAGTCATGTTCCTCCCCCGGCCACCAGCTGAGCAGATGGAGCCCAGAGCCTAGTCCGTTCTGGATCACCACAAGCAGTAAGCACTTGAGCTGAGGGGGTTAAAACAGTCCTGTTGCTTCCCCTGGCCCCCAGCTGAGCAGAAGTTTTTTTTTTTTTTTTTTTTTTACAATTGCTGTAGACTGGGGTCTCTGGTGACCCTGATGTAAGGAGAGGCTCTCTGGGGACCCTAATGTGTTATATATACACACACGCATGCCCCAAAACGTATGGCTTTCTGTACTCCGCTGCTATTGACTCTAGCCCCATATCTTATTTAGACCTAGCAATGCCCCTGATGTTAGCGCTTGGAGAAGAGGAGGAGCCAGAAGCGCTAGCAGGGGACCTGAGAAGAGGATTGGGGCTGCTCTGTGCAACACCACTGCATAGAGCAGCTAAGAGGTTTGTAGAAAAAAAAAAAAAAAGAAGAAAGGGTTGTAAACCCTCACATATAACCAGTGAAGTGACTGGCCTCAGGTGACACAGAGCTGAAACATGTGTCTTCTTACATAAGTTGTATCCGTCTATTTAAATCTTCTCTATATCTGTTCAAAGTGCTGCATTTATAAGCTTGTCTGAGAGTTCAGAAAAAAAGGGGACGGAGAGCTGAAGTTACACTTTGTAGAGCTCAGTGAAGAGAGCTCTTACAGCTGATTGGAAGGGAACGGGACACACCCCCTTCATACGGCACACAGGAACAGAGCTGAGGCTGTCAATCTGCTAAAGGTCCCTCCCATCACTTTTGGTGTCAGGAAAACGTGTCACAAGTGATTTGTGCAGATAGAGGAAAGAAGTAGCAGACAGAAATGACATTTAGTGTTCCTAATAGAGACAAGTACACACTATAGAGGGATATGCTTTGTTCATATTTCAATAAGCATTAAATATCACTTTAAGTAATGACAAAGTTATCGCCAAACAGGTCAATAAAAGAAATGTAAAACATTCTCCGGTCCATAGGAGGTGAACAGGTGTGAGAGGTGAAGTGAGATCTTCTGCATACTAGCACATTAGGAGAGACTTTCCTACAAAACCGAGCCTTCTAGTACTGGGCTATCACAGCTCTCTCTCTCTCTGGTTCCCAGTGCTTCCATGTTAACCTGGTCTTTCTTCCAGGTTCCAAATCTTTGGTCGCTTGAATGGCCAGGCTGCGGTGACGTCACTCCCGCACATGGGAGTAACTTCACCACTGCACCCAGAGCATGTGATAATGTGATCTGAGCCGCACGTGCGCAGCCCAGAATCCATTTCTTGCTGACAGGCGGGGGGGGGGCAGTTATGACAGAAGAGAAAAAAAAAACCCTGCCCATCGGTGGATATAACAGAAGAGTTTTACTAGCACTCTTACACCCCCTATCACACCGAGGAGCTTTTCAGGCACTTTTGCGTTAAAAATAGCACCTGAAAACTGCTTCCCATTCAATTCAATGAATGCTTTCACAGTGGGGCAGTGAAAAAAGTCCTGCAAGCAGCATCTTTGGGGCATGTTCGAAGCGCTTAAAATAAAAATAAAAAAACCCTCCTCAAAAATGTTTTTTTTTTTTTTTTTTTTTTTAAAGGTCACGCGGCCTTTAAAAAAAATAAATAAAAATGTAGCGCACCCCTAGCGCCTCAAAAGGATTGCAAAAGCGCCCGACATTTTATGGGCAGTTTCTGAAGCGCCTCACAGACAATAAATTCTCAACACCTGAGCAAATGAAGTTTAAAGTGGTTGTTAAGACACACAATAACCTTGCTACAATCCCATCTGCTCTATGAATAATGTCCCCAGTACATTTGTGTTTTTTTTTTTTAAATAAAAGCTGCTGTGCACCTCATTTCAGAGCGTTGATTGGCACTCACATGACCGCCGAATGGCGCTCTGAAAGGAGGTACACAGTGGCATTAAAAAAAATAAACCCAACCACACACAAATGCACTGGGGACATGATTTCATATAGCAGAGGGGATTATAGCAAGGCTATTGTGTTATAATAGCAGCCTGAGGCGTGGACAGAGCTGACAGGCAGAGAGGGGGGGAGAGGAGAGCTGCGGATGATGGAGGCCCGTAAACTGACCACAGTGTCAGGGCTCAGCAGCCATGATAAACCGTGGTCGGTTTATGGGGGGGACCAGACAGGTATTTTAGGCAATACAGCGGGTCAAATCAAACAGCACAAGCACTGTGCTGTATAACATGTTTTAAAGGGAACATGATCCATTTTTTTGGAGGTACAAACACTTTAAGATCTTATCAGTTCCACTATACCAGATATAGGCCCAAGCTGTGACATTTTCCCCAACCAGGGTAAGGGCTCTGGTCCAAGCTCAAACAAAGACATCATTAGATTGGATTTCTTCTTGCTGTCAGCTTGGGAGTACAGCATACCATACCAGTCATTCCTACAGAAGTAAAGGTGATAGAAAAAAGAAAAAAAAAAAAAGGGAGAAGGCCATTACAATCAAAGGGATTACAAAATATTTATTTTATTGAGATATACAATAAAACACACACACACACACACACACACACAGAACATTATGACCAGCCACTCAAAAAAGCCCTGACCCATCAAGGCATAGAATCAACTATACAAAGCATCACAGTGCCTCTGCTGGCTTGCCTTCTTCCCATAGTTCATGCTGGTGCCACCCTTCACTAGGTATATGACACACACGCACTCGGCCATCCATATGATGTAAAAGAAAACAAGTTATTCCTCAGACAAGGCCACCTTCTTCCATTGTTGTGTGGTCCAGTTCGGATGCTCATGTGCCCATTGTAGTCACTTTTGGCTTTGGACACAGGGCAGCACGAGCACCCTGACCTGTCTGCAGCTACACAGCCCCATACACAGCAAACTGCGATGCTCTGTGTGTTCTGACACCTATTGCAACCAACATTAATCTTTTCAGCAATTTAATCTACAGTAGCTCTTCTATTGGATCAGAATACACGGGTCAGCCTTCCCTCCCTACGTGCATCAATGAGCCTTGGGACGGGTTCGCCAGCTCTCCTTCCTTTGACCGCTTTGGGTAGGTCCTGACTACTACAGAGAACATTCAACAAGAGCTGCAGTTTGAGTTATCAAAAGTCGCTCAAATCCATTTTCTCTGCTTACAACACATCAACTTCAGGGACAACATGCTCACTTGCTGCCTAATATATCCCGCCCAATTTCAGGTGCTATTGTAACCAGATAATCAATGTTATTCACTTTATCTCACAGTAGTCACAAAGTGATGGTGGATGGGTGTATATACAAAACAGACACATACACACTGTACATTCACTTACCCCAAATGTACCAAGGCCACCATACCCTCTACCTTCAGGCTACCATGTAGCAGAACACAGAAATTTGGACTTTTTCCTACTATCTGGCTGGCAGAATTCTCATCCTCCAAGTCATCCGTGAGTCCAGCCCCAATATCATCACCCTCTATGGAGAAATCGAATAAAATTAGCAGATACACTTACCAGTCTGACCTAACCAAGCCACATCTTCGTATATACACTCACCTTTATTAAGAGCAATCGGTAGGACAAGGTGACGGGAAAGGACAGGAGGACTGGCGATATCCGCAATGTCAATAAATCCAATGATTTCCAGTTCTGAAGAAAGAGAATAAACTGAAAATCCACACTTGACAATGTAATATTAGGAGATAAGAATACAATTATGTAAATTTAATTCATCCCTTGAAGCTGCTGCAACCGGCCATCTGAAGCCCACTTTCAATAATTCATCAATTCCTCTCCTGGTCTGTACTGTTCGCCTCCCTCTCAGAGCGATTCGTTTTCTCTGCCATCAATTTGTTCCCAAGTGTTGTATGAAAGAAAGAACACATCGGCGGCATATATTGCACAGCTAAAGTCTTTAGCACCTAGTGGCCAGCAAGGAGAAGCATGCATGTCTAAAAGGGTGTCCAGGGAGGTGTTCTTTCATATGTTTTTCAAAGAAGATCCAAGGCAAAGTACTGAGACGTTTACAAGAGCTTGCTAGCCCCTCCCACCAAAAGACACCAGTCAAACCCAGTGAAAATAGAATGACGTGCATGTATATCAGAAGGGGGGGGGGGGGTGTACTGGGCATGGCATTATAGGCATACACAAGCTTCACTACCAGATGTGCCCACTGTGTGTGCTGTATGTAGCCTCAGCTACATATATAGTATAGAGCTGTGTTCTGGCAGTGATATGGAAACTTCCGGTGTCACACCTGTAACAAAATCAAGTCAGATGGAGAGTGCTGCCCAGTCATTCACAGGGAGCTTTGATTCTATAACTGAATACAAAGCTTCCTGTGATTGGCTGGGGCAGAAAAGGCAGGCAAATGACAGAACAAAAAAATAAATAAATTATATATTAGATTTCCCAAAAACAGAAGGTTTTGTGTGCACACATTTGCAAATACATTCATAAACTGCAGTGCCGATGCCAAGGGACCACTGTATATGCTGCGGCCCTAGCTCTAAAGTTTCCAGAGCATCCATAGGAGCACACAGATCAATGGATAGGTTAAAGTGGTGTTCAGCCCAAAGACAAAAATAAATAAAATTATTCAAAGCCAGCAGCTCCACATACTGCAGCTGCTGGCTTTTAACAATAGGACACTTACCTGTCCTGGAGTCCAGCGATGTCGGCACTGCATCCGATGTTTCCATCAGCTGTCGGGTGCTGGCGTCGACACTGCGCCTAAAGGCCACCCGGCAGTGTCACCTTACGGCTTCATGCCGAGAACCCTACTGAGCATGTGTGAGGCCCCGCTCCTCTCTCCTACTGGCCCAGCGACCGGGAGATGAGGAGGGAGGCCCGCTGTGATGTCACGGGCTGTGGCCTGAACTCCCAAAAGTGGGAAAGAAAGGTATCCTGTCCCCCCTCCCCCCCGAAAGGTGCTAAATGTGGCATTGGAGGGAGACAAATGAGCAGAAGTTCCACTTTTGGGTGGAACTCCACTATAAAAAGGACAAGTGCGCCTGGTGGGAGCCCACCTCTCCTTAAAAAGCCACAGGGATGCACGCGACACCCAGCAAGAGCACAATGGCAGTGAAGGCATCCAATGTATCCCTGCACCCACTTTCTACAAAAAAAAAAAAAAATGGTGACCACCCCAACCTATAACTGGCTGTTGTAGCCAGTTGCACATGGAAGGGCAATACACATCACCGGCAAATAAAAAAGATTTCCCAGCACGCTTACCAGCCTGCCTTCAAAAACAACCAAATTGACCCTGTCCAATAAGATGTAAATCTCAGCCAATCAGAGGAGGCCTTGCATTCACGGATAGCATACAAAGCTCCCTGTGAATGTCTGAGCAGCGCTCAGCCCAACTTGATTTTGTTGTGAGAGACATACAGGAAGTTCCCGCCTCACTGCCAGAACACAACAATGTATTCTGTATATAGTAGAGGCAACACAGCGCACACATCAAAAGGACATTTAGTAGTAAAAAGGTGATAGTTTGCTTGGACCAAACTATTTAAAGCAGGGCTTGACAAATTTGCTTGGAATCTAGGAGGCAGCTAAAAAAGTCAGGTTCGTAACGGCAATCCGGACCTGTCCCTGGCCTGACATGGAGACAAGTGAGGGGAAGATAGCGCCCCCAGCCCCCCACCTGTCTCCAAGTCATTGCCCATAGCTCTTAGAGGGACATTTTATTTATTTATTTTCAAATGACAATTTTTTATTTTCATTTTTTTTTATTGCATTTTAGTGTAAATATGAGATCTGAGGTCTCTGACCCCGGATCTCATATATAAAAGAGGACCTGTCATGCTTTTTTCTATTACAAGGGATTTTTACATTCCTTGTAATAGGAATAAAAAGTGACAATTTCTTTTTTTTTTTTAAAAGAACAGTGAAAAAAATAAAAATAAAAAAAAAGTTAAAATAAGAAAAAAATGTTTTTTTAAATGCGCCCTGTCCCGCCAAGCTTGCGTGCAGAAGCGAACGCATACGTGAGTAGCGCCCGCATAGGAAATCGGTGTTCAAACCACACATGAGGTATCGCCGCGATCGGTAGAGCGAGAGCAATAATTCTAGCCCCAGACCTCCTCTGCAACTCAAAACATGCAACCTGTAGAATTTTTTTAAATGTCGCCTATGGAGATTTTAAAGGGTAAAAGTTTGTCGCCATTCCACGAGGGGACATAATTTTGAAGCGTGACATGTTGGGTATCAATTTACTCAATTTACTCGGCTTAACATTATTTTTCACAATATAAAAAAAAATTGGGCTAACTTTACTGTTGTCTTATTTTTTTAATTAAATAAATAATTTTTCCCCAAAAAAGTGCACTTGTATGTCCGCTGCACAAATACGGTGTGAGACAGTATTGCAACGACCACCATTTTATTCTCTAGGTTGCTAGAATAAAAAATATAATGGTTTAGGAGTTCTAAGTAAAGGGGAGAGGATGGGCGGGCAGTGAAAGCTCCATTAGCATTGCTGGCTGTCATACCAACAGCCACCACTAGAGGGCGCCAGATTCCAGAAGGAAACATAGGACTGCAGAAGGCCTCAAAGCCGTGGCCTCAATTACCGGCCGGCGGCGGCACGGCCCGACGCGTTTACGCCGGGGGGGGGCTGTGCTTCCCCAGGCGCCAGGTCGCTAATTCTAGTCGCAAATGCGACCTGGCACCCGGGGTTTGTCGAGCCCTGATTTAAAGTGGTTCTAAAAAGGCAGAAGGTCTTTTATCTTAATGCATGAAGATTAAAAAGAAACAAAAAAACAAAACAAAAAACAAACACCCCACTTGTGTGTAGCCCCCCCCCCAATACTTACCCGAGACCTAGCTTGATCCAGCGATGTTGTACAAGAGGCTCAGCTGTCTGGAGACTCTCTCCTCATTGGCTGAGACAGTAGTGGGTGCCATTGGCTCCCACTGCTGCCAAAGTCAGTGGAGAGAGAAAAGAGAAAGAAAGAACTGTGTCTGAATGGACACACAGTGCAGAGACTTGGGTGCCACATAGCAAGCTGGTGGGGGACGCAAGAAGAGGAGGATCAGGGCTGCTCGGTGCAAAACCATAAGTAGAACATGTTCGTTATAAAAATAAAAAAAAAATATATAACACACACACACACACACACACACACACACAAACCCCCCTTTACTATTAAAATTTCACTAAAAGCTGGAGTTATGCTTTAGCTCGGCTCACATATATGCAATCCTGGAAACACAGCGGATCCTGTACGTTTCCCGCACCACATTGAAATTGCAGGGCGGTCATGCGAACTGCAGGGGGTGGCAATGTTAGGTTACGCCCCAAAACACTGCAATTGATAGTATCGGGTTGCATTAAATCTGATAAATCTGCGATTTGAGCCATACAAATGAATGGATCAAACCACGATATCGCAATACTTTAAATAGGGGTGTGGTGCAATTCCTATCCGAATCACATGGGGTCTCCCGCACTGCATATATGCGAGCCCAGCTTCAGTTCAAACTTGTGCGATGCATTGCGCCGACTCGAACGGCAGTTCACACTGCCATATGTGAACTGCTGGGAGTGTCAATACAATGTTAAGGATACCCCCATTTCAGCTCGCATATCGCACTGTGAACTGACAGTTTGGAAATGAATTGGATCACATGGGTGTGAATACTCATGCGAGCCGATTCTGGTGCGGACCAAAAAAAAAATATAAAAAAAAAAAAAGAAGAAGGGTCCTGTGCGAGTTTGGTCCGAATGCGATGCGATATCAGCCATACTATCTGTATGGCTGAAATCGCGTTGCATGGACATCACTGCAGTGTGAATCACTTGCGATCATGAGTGTTAACCTGGTACTTAAAGATGAGGCCATGCAGCAGCCCAGCAGGGGCAGGTATTAAAATAAAAATAAAAAACCCCATAGTGGAGGGTACAAGATGGGGTGTCAGAACCCAATAAATGCAACTTAAAAGTACAGCATTGCTGCAAAATAGGATTAGGATGAAAAATCCTGTAATTGTATCTGCATCTACCTGCACTTAAAGATTTAGGAAGTGGATCGATCTCTTCATCTATGATAACAGATTCGGGCCTGGGAAAGACCTGGACATCAGAAGACAGGTTCCCGCACTTTAGCACCGCATGGAACGGAGTGTACGCCACATCAATAAGTTTCCTGGAAGAGAGAGGAAAAAAAAAAAAAGTGGCTTTGAGCCGACAACTAAATATTGGTTGGGAAGAGAACAATCTGTCAATCTATAAACTCAGCGCCAGCTATACACTCACTATAATCCTCCCAACATGATGAATAATCTCTAAACAAGCCAGGCAATATTAAACAGTAACCGAGAGACTCCATGCAGGGCGACCAGCCGCACTTACCCAAACATGGACTGGACATTCTTTAAGCACAGGGGCCCATCGATGGTAAAGATCTGACCCTCTCCATTATTAAGGTCAATGAGCCTTTCCAGAGCATCTAAGGCTTCAGAGCTCTGCAGCTGGGGGGGGACAAAAGAATAAACAATGATCACATATATTCATAAAAATAAAATAAAGTGTATATCCGACAAAACTTTTATTTTAATATAGGAATAGGGGGGAATTAGAACCCGCATCAGGGTTAACTGCCATCTAGAGCTCTGTTAGGGAGACTATTTTCATCATGGTGACAGTTTCACCAGTAAGAAGTAAAAGAAAACTGCAAAAAAAAAAAATAAAAAAAAAAAAAAAGCTGGCAGGGGGCCCAACCATAATCTACTAAAAAAATTTTTTTTTTAAATTGTGAGGAGATTCGTCTAACCGTTGTCACCAGGACAGGAAGGGAGGGGGGAATAAATAGATCTTATAGAGCTCTGGACAGAAATAAATACCTGACCAGGTCCTAGCACTCGCTCTCTGCCCACACAGACCAGTCATTCAGTTGCTGTGAATCAATGCCTACAACCATCTTCAGCCATTAGTAATAATAAGCACAAGTCACACAGAACCAGACCGCGCTATAGAGGTACTACCAAGAAAATGGCACAAACCGACAGGGCACTATAACGGTGTCGCCACCCCTATACCTCGCGATCCTAAAAAGGAAATGCAAGTAGTAACGTATCGAAAAAAATATATATTTATTTAGACGGGGCCAGGCGCTGCCGGTAATAGCTAAAAAGAGGTGTGTGCATAGAGATAAGTACACATACAGCACTAACCACCTAAAAAAACACAATAATAATTGGAGATAGAAAACCACACCTTCCACTGATTAAGTACAGGAAAAAGGAGTAAGCAGAACAAATGGCAGGCAAGACCATATAATATACCCCACTAATAAATAATACAATTAAGTACTAATTTTGGTATGCACTAATATCTATAGTATGCTAGGAGTGTCACAAAGTGTGTATGTGTATATATATATATATATATATATATATATATATATATATATATATCATACCACACCACACCCATAAGGTGCATATATAAACCACTAGTTAACACTTATGTAGCCATGTGAACAGGTTAATCACAGCAACAAGAAATATATATATATATAAAAACAACAAAATAATAATAAAATGTGTCTATGCAACCCTAGAAGGTTATTGAAAGTGTGTATATATACCTCCACTGTGCAGCTCGTTTTGCAGACTGGCCCGAACATCCTTCTCTGGGGTCCCCCGGTGACTCTCGCAACTCTTTCCCGCATCAGATAACCCACTAGGAGTAGCGCTCTCCCGAGGGGGGTTACCTTGTGGGCGCGCTCCCGAGTCCAGCACTTGCGCCCACAGACACGAATGCCGGACTCGGCCCCGCCTCATTGGATTTGATTGACAGCAGCGGGAGCCAATGGCTGCGCTGCTATCAATCTATCCAATTAAGAGCTGGAACCCCATGGAGAGAGGGACAGCTTGTCCTTGCTGAGGGAAATACGGGGCTCAAGTAAAACAGGGGGGGCGGTCACTGCCAGGTGTTTTTTCACCTTAATGCATAGGATGCATTAAGGTTGAAATTTTTTTTTTTTTTAAACACACACACACACACACACACACACACACACACACACACACACACACACACACACACACACACACACACACACACACACACACACACGGTTTACAACCCCTTTAAGAGAATATTACTTTTCCTGTAGCTGTAAATTGTTCAAGCCCCATGAAATACTGTATATTGTGCCAAGGTTCTAGCTGGTCATCAAATATTCTACTGAATATACGCAAACGTTTTTCATCAAAGTTTACCGCACATAACAGCAATCAGTGTTGTGTATGTGCCATCCGGAGCTCACCTCCTCTAGGTTTGCCATGCACATGATGTAAAGTTTGGAAGGGAAAGGAAATGGAAGAGGAAAGCGGTTGCTGTCACTGCGCTGGTTCAGGGTTGATAGAGAATGTTGCAGAGATCCTCTTCCTATGCCCAGGCATCCATCCGTAACCAGGACAACCTAATCAAAGAGAGATGCGGGTTTTACCATATAAAAGCCATTGCAACTGCATTCATAATATGATTTCTAGACAGATAAATATTCACACGTGTCTATTTCTACAGCAAAACGCATCAATTCACAAAAATTCTACCGCATTAAAATGAATTTCAAAAATAAATTAGATGTTAAAAAAAAACAAAAAAAAAAAAAAAAAAAAAAAAAATCATGATCTCCTTTTTATCCCCCCGACATCTCTATTGCAGAGTTTGCAAATTCTTTCATATAACAAGTGGAGAGACTTATCTGCTCACTCAGCTGTCAAAAGAAAACATCAAGCAGTCTGCCCAGTTTTTAAAATGAAACATTGTAACCAACGCTTCCTTTTTAGATCAAAGGGATAAACTTCTGTGTGTAAATAAAAAAAAAATCCAGGCAGTCTTCCAAGTTTTTAAACAATGGTGTAAATGCAGGAAGTTTAACCACTTAAAAGTCTAAACCTTTTTTTGACACTTGTTTCTTAAAGTTAAAATCAATATTTTGTGCTAGAAAATTACTTGGAACCCGCAAACATTAGATATACTTTAGCAGAGACCCTAGGAGATATTTCTGCTGCTTCAGTCTTTATGATGGCAATTTGCATATACTTCAGAATCTATAAACAGTGATCAGATGAATTTGCCATGAAAAATGGATCTTAAAGCGGAGTTCCAGCCCAAAATAAAAAAAATGGAACGTCCGCTTTAAGTGATGGTGACCCCTCCCCCCCCAACATGCCACATTTGGCATGTCATTGTTTTGAGGGAACCGGATACCCTTTTTAGGAGGCATACAGCTCTCACTTCCTCCCAGGGCTCCGTAAAGATCACCTCTTACCCCTCCCTCCAATCTTCTGGGACACGTCACAGGTCCCAGAAGATTGCCCAGTCATTCACAGAGTGACTCGCGCATGCGCAGTGTGTGCCCGGCTGTGAAGCCACAGCCGGGTGCCCACAGTTACAATGCCGGAACCGCAGAGCAGGGAGGAGAGGAGTGGGGCCTCTATCGTCCGCATCACTGGACCGTGGGATAGATGAGTGTCCGATTATAAAATAAAATTAAAAAAAAAAGTCAGCAGCTACACTTTTTGTAGCTGCTGACATTTAAAATGGGTGAAACTCCGCTTTAATACCCACCCCGCCACCCAAAAAAAAAAAAAAAAAAAAAAAGAATAAATAATAATAATAATAATAATAATAAATAATAATAATAATACATTTCCACTGCATTTGTGAAAGACTTCAGGGCCCCCAAGAAAGTCCAGCATCATGCACCTGGATCGTCTCCTACAGATGATTCAGCTGTGAGATCGGGGCACCAACAGTGCAAAGCTTGCTCAGGAATGGCAGCAGGCAGGTGTGAGGACATCGGCACGCACAGTGAGGAGAGGACTTTTGGAGGATGGCCTGGTGTCCAGAAGGGCAGCAAAGAAGCCACATCTCTCCAGGAAAAACATCAGAGACAGACTGATATTCTGCAGAAGGTCCAGGGATTGGACTGCTGAGGACTGGGGGAAAGTAATTTTCTCTGATGAATCCCCTTTCAGATTGTTTGGGGCATCTGGAAAAAAAAAAAAACCTTGTCCTGAGAAGATAAGGAGAGTGCTACCCCCAGTAAAGCATCCCGAGACCATTCATGTGTGGGGTTGCTTCTCAGCCAAGGGAGTGGCTCACTCACAATTTTGCCTAAGAACACAGCCATGAATAAAGAATGGTACAAAAACCTCCTCCGAGAGCAACTTCTCCCAACCATCCAAGAACAGTTTGGTGGGGAACAATGCCTCTCCAAGCACAATGCAGCACCTGCCATAAGGCAAAAGTGATAACTAAGGGGTTTGGTGAACATGGAAATTTCAGGTCAACGGCCAGGAAACTCCCCAGACCCTAATCCCATTGAGAGCTTGTGGTCAATCCTCAAGAGGCGGGTGAAACCCCCCCCCAAATTCTGACAAACTCCAAGCATTGATTATGCAAGAATTGCGATCAGTCACAATGTGGCTCAGAAGTTGATTGACAACATGCCAAGGGGGAATTGCAGAGGTCTTGAAAAAGAAGGGTCAACACTGCAAACATAAAACTCTTTGTATAAACTTCATGTCATTATCAATAAAAGCCTTTGACACTTATGAAATGCTTGGAATTATACTTCAGTATACCATAGTAACATCTGACAAAAAGGATCTAAAAACACTGAAGCAGCAGACTGTGTGAAAAGTAATATTTGTGTCATTCTCAAAACTTTTGGACGGGGCTGTATTCCTCCCACTGAGAACAATGGGGCACTATTCCTCCCGCTAATTCCAACAATGGGGCACTATTCCTCCCGCTAATTCCAACAATGGGGCATTATTCCTCCCGTTAATACCATTAATGGGGCTTGCTTTACTCCCATTGACACCAAGGCATTTTTTTTTTTTTTTTACTCATACTGCCCACAGTCCGGCCCCCTCAAAGTCTAAAGGACAGTAACCTGGCCCTTCGCTCAGAAAGCATGGAGACCCCCCTGCATTTGGCTATAAGAATGCATTTCTTTACGTTTTTCATCCGTTGAGACAGATGTAAAAAAAAAAAAAAACCTAACAAACAGGACAGCTGTGTGAACTGAGCCAAAGAGGATTCAGATTTTAATGAATTCTCACGGTTTCAATCATTAGATGAGCAAAAAGTGTAGATAAGATCTTTTTAAAAGAAAAGCAACTTAGAAATGAACCCAAGATTATCACGTCATTGTGGAAGGTAACATTTACCTGGCAGGGAACATTTGCCCCCCATTCCTGTTGGACCACATTGGACACTCCTTGAAGAGCAGACTCTAAGCAGGTCTTGTCATAATCATCCATATTGCTCAGTGCTTCCTGGGAGAAAAATAAATATACATTTTTAAAGCCCAACTACAGCCAAAATTATTATTATTTTTTTGTTAAGCTAGAACATAGAAGAATTAAAGCAAAACTCCAGGTATACCTTCGCTTTAAAAAATTTTTGGGCCAAGCTGGCCCTGACACAAGATGTTCTTGTTGATGCAGCCGCTGTATAAACTGCACGTAGCACCAGCTACTTACAGCGCTGTGCTCTGGCAGCAGTATAGGGACTTCCTGTCTGCTGCTGATGTTCTGACAAAATGAGCAACCTGGCAGAATGTGCAATACGAGTTCAACCATAAATATAGTAGCAAGACATCCGCTGGCCCGCCTTCTTACGGTAGGTGTGATGAGGTAGAGTGTAAGGTGTACCAAGATGGGCTTAGCAACGTAAATTTCGTAAGTGTTAGTTGATTTCTGCCGTGCACGTGGGCAGTAGTCAGTCGGGCATTTTGTCAGGCAAATTCCTCTGTGCACCGACCTCTGCCACTGAAGGCATGTATGACGCGTTGCGCAGGAAGTGACTCGGGTTGCACATCTTGTCAGGTTGCTAATTTCGTCAGAGCACCAAAACAAAAATCAAAAAAGCAGGAGATTGTAACATCCACCCGCCTCTCTACTTCAGCCAATCAGAGGAAGCCCTGTATTTCTTCTAAAAATGCATACAAAGCTTCCTGTGAATGGCTCATCGGCACTCAGTCCAACTTGATTTTCTTCTGGCAGCAGACAGGAAGTCCCCATACCACTGCATACTGTATGTAGCTGATGCTGTATACAATTTTTACAGCGCTGACAGCAGCTGAATCAATTCGTAATAGATTTTGTTTGGACTAAGCTGATCAAAAACAAAAAAAAAGGTGAAAGTAGAATTTGGTCACAACGTCATCGGGACCATGTGACCTGCTCCTGCATAGCACATCTCTTGACCAGACATGGATAAAGGTCGATGTAAATGGAAGATCTCTTTGCAAAATACTTGATGACAACAGACATATTAATACATATATATTTATTCATGAGGAAATGAAGCCTATGCAGTGTCATGTTATAGTGATAGTAAACTCTGCCACCCAAATCATGAAAATCAATATAGCCAGTATAAGCGTATTAAATCGTTACGCATCATTAAATTATCCCCCTGTTTTTTATGACTTTTTTTGCAGCTTATTTTGTGTTTTACACTTCCTGTCTGTTGTCCTGCACATCTATACTGTGCGTTACTGCTGCCCTTCTATGTGGTAACAACCAAAATCTCGCGCATGCGCATTCTGGCAATGGGTGATGTACTGTCTCTCCTCTATGCTTGTGCCACGATCAGCACTGATGTTTACACCCCCTTGCAGGCCTGGGACAAAAAAAGAAGACCATTTTAAAAACGAGCAACCCATGATACCGGTCACTTGCCCGCTCTCCATCCTGACAGATCCCCCGTAGACAAAGGAGTTGGGAACCTAGGAGAGCTGCTGGGGGGTGAGGTGGTCCGGGTAAGAGCACAGTGGTGGTGGAGAATGCGTAAGTGGGGGCAGAGAGCATGAAGGGGGGGGGGGGGGGGGGGGGGAGGACCTGGAGAGCACGGGGGCGTTCAGGAATGCGTGAATGGGATTGTACTCTTGCAGGATTGCAATGTCGCCGAGAGTGGATGACACAGGCACAGCATCTTCCTGGATGGACCGTCGGCACACAGAGTGCGCCGTGAATCGTTGCAGATACGCGCATGCGCCGGTGACGTTAATTCAAGTGAACAACGCTGGATTTCTACATAACGTCAAAAGGTTAGGAAAAAGGTTAACACAGCGTCATGTACACTGTCAGAATGGGGTTTAGGCTGGGTTCACATATATGTGAATTGGAATGCGGGTTTACCCACAACCAAAATCGCATGACAGGCAAGTGTGACTGGCTCTCAATAGAGCTGGCTCACACAGGTTCCAGGGGAGCTGCAGAGCGGATTTGGGTCTGGTTCAGGTGCGAATTCATGCAAAAATCTGGACCTGAACCCGTGAACAGGCACGTACCGGACCCTGTGCACGAACACGGCCTTAAGTTGAAAACATTTGCTTTGACAGCCTTTTTGGTTTTTCCTTAGAATATCCTGAGGTGATTGTAGCCATATTAGTGCACTTGTGACAGAAACTGTTACTGTCCATGATAGATTTTTTAATTGCACCAACATACAATTTTCCAGGGAGAAGCTTTTGCGGTACGTCCCCATACTGCTGGGACCTTGAAGGGGACATTCTCCAGAAAGCTTGTCCTGATTGAATTGTATGTTCGTGAAAAAAAAAAAAAAAAAAAAAAAAAGTATCATGGACAGTTCACAAATTGTTTGTGTCCCAATATCATTACATTTTGATTCTCCGATATGTATTGCTGCATTTCAACCCCCTGTCTGCTATACCTGCAGTGTGTTGTAGTCCCTGGTGAAAGGAACCATCAATTCCCACAATGACGAGAAGACAACCAAGGCTGTGAATTCCAGCTTGTAGTTGGTGGCCATGTGTTCAAAGAGCATGGTGAGCCCATGTGCTGCCAGGTGCTTGCGCTGGAATTCTTCTGTCCCCTCCACCGGCACGGGCCTGGTCATGGAGAGGGACACATCCATCACCACCACTGTGGGCATGGTGCCTCAAGAGACTTCCCGACAGTCTAATAAGAAAACCTGCAACACACAAGATAGATAATGTTCACTTACATCCACTGGTTAACAGTTAAAGGCAATATAAACCTTCCTACCTGCAATTTGGGGGGGGGGGGGGCTGCACAAAGTTTTTTTTACCTTTATACGTATGTATGAAGGTAAAAAAAAAAAAAAAAAAACCCCAAACACCTGAGCCTTTGGAACCACTTTAATCTCTACTTTCCATTGTTGTAAGGTAAACATCCCAGTTTGGGTCCACACCTTTACTGCCAAGAACGAAGGGGAAGAAGGAAGAAGAAAAAAAAAAAAAAGAAAGAAGAAGGAAGAAGAAGGAAGAAGAAGGAAGAAGAAGGAAGAAGAAGGAAGAAGAAGGAAGAAGAAAGAAAGAAGGAAGGAAGAAGAAAGAAAGAAGGAAGAAGAAAGAAAGAAGGAAGAAGAAAGAAAGAAGGAAGAAGAAAGAAAGAAGGAAGAAAGAAAGAAGAAGAAAGAAAGAAGAAAAAGAAAGAAGAAAAAGAAAGAAGAACAAAGAAGAAGAACAAAGAAGAAGAACAAAGAAGAAGAACAAAGAAGAAGAACAAAGAAGAAGAACAAAGAAGAAACAAAAAGAAGGTTTAATGGGCAAGTTCACATTTCTACAAAAAAATAAAAAAAAATAAAAAAAGAAAGAGTGAACTTCCAAATATCCTGACCACCCCTCTTGACTCGGCTGGCATGATACCCTATGCCTCTAGTGTAGCGGTCCGTACATCGTAAGGCTAGGTTCACACTGCTGCGGTGTGAATTTAGCGCAATTTTGATCCAATTGCATTGCGAATTTGCATTGCGAATTCTTTATGTGTTCTTGCGATTCTACTGCAAATTTTGCAGTCTATGGAGCTGAATTAGGACCTTTTTTTCCCCACAGGTTATATTCGCAACGCATTGGTGTGAACGGCACTAAATGTTAATCTACGTCATTTTAAATGACTTGCGAATTTGAAAAATCGCAACGGCTCAAATATTTTTTTTTTTCCCATATAAAACCAAAAAAGACCGAACATTTAAAAAAAAAAAAAAAAAATCTGTTCGGTTATAAAACATATCCAATAAATTCACATTTTGTCATAAATTTAGGCCAAAATGTATTCTTCTACATGTCTTTGGTAAATAAAAATCCCAATAAGTGTATAATTAGTTTGTGTGAAAGTTATAACGTCTACAAACTATGGGATATACACTATATTGTCAAAAGTATTGGGACACCTGCATTTAAAACACACAAACTTTAATGGGACCCCAGTCTTAGTCTGTAGGGTTCAATATTGAGTTGGTTCAGTCGATGACCGACAGCATCCGCTGATCTTTCGGTACACAGGCAGAACGGCGATCTGCCTATGTAAACAAGGCAGAGCGCTGTTCTGTCAGTAAGGAAGGCATGGATCCTGTGCCCGGATAATAACCCCTTCCCAGCTAGGATCAATAGTATAGTGACAGTGCATATCTTTAGCATGGATCACTTGTCACCCATAAAAAAAAAGAAGAAAAAAAAAAGTGTCAGTTAGTGTCCAAATATCAGCCAGAATATCGCAGTCCTGCCATTACTAGTAAAAGAAAAAAAAAATATTATTATTATTATTATTGACAAATCTATCCCCTATTTTGTAGATGCTATAAATTTTGGGCAAACCAATCAATTTACGCTTATTGCATTTTTTGTTTTTTTACCAAAAACATGTAGAATACAAAATCGGCCTAAACTAAAAACTTTTTTTTTTTTTTATTTGGGATATTTATTATAGCAAAAAGTACAAAATAGTGTGTTGTGTTCTGCTCTTTTTTTGTTTATAGTGCAAAAAAAAAAAATAAAAAAAAAAAAAATAAAAAAAAAATGCAGAGATGATCAAATGCCACCAAAGGAAAGCTCTATTTGTGGGGAAACAACATCGCACGACTGCGCAATTGTCAGTTAAAGCGACGCAGTGCCGAAAAGGTTTTATAAACGTGGCGGCATGAAATTCCCATTGTGGTTTCACGCCATGCATTTCCGTGTGTGGGAAACTGCACCATGTTTTACAGTGCACATGGGTGCCATATAGAGTTCATAGCACGCCCGCGTGTTTTCTGCGCAGCACCGCGTTTTGTGTTACGCGCATTCCCGCAACCCACACAAACGTGAAGCTAGCCTCATGGCACCACAAGCACAAAGCGCGTTTTCCAGAAGGGAAAAAAAAAAAGGTGCGAATGGGGCCGAATGAGCTTCTCTGAAAGCAACACGTGATAAAAAATAAAACAAAAATAAAAACAAAAACAACACATACACACGGTGAGACCAAATGCAATGCAGAAAACCGCATCTACCTTGTTAGACGCACACATGTGCCATAAGAGGCCAATGGTACCGCAGTACCACGTGGGTTTAGTGCAGGTGCGCTTTTATAAGACGCACCTGCCATACTTTTTGCATGTTCCGGCTGTCAAAAACAGAACGCACGGGAAGACGCAAAAAAAAATAAAAAACACGTGTGTTCTAGTGTAAACCAGCCATAAATGAGCTAAAAAAAAAAAAAAAGTTTTGTCTTTAGATCGACTTTAACCACTTCCCGCCCACCGTATAAACAGAATGACGTGCGCATGGTTAAGTTATCCTGACTGGATGTCACATGATGTCCAGCAGGATAGGCTGCGATGGCGCACAGTTTGGCGATTGTTGGTGTGGTGTGCAAGTCTGACAGACTGCATTTAGTAAAAATTTTTTAAAAAAACCCGCAGGAAGGTGATCAAATACCACCAAGAGAAAGTTATATTTGTGGGGGAAAAAAATGATAATTTCAAATGTATACAGTGTTGCATGACCGCGTAATTGTCATTTAACCACTTCCGGACCGCTGCACGCCGATATACGTCCTAACTTTGAAGAGGGATCTCTTTGTTATGGCAGCAACTAGCCCCGGTATCCTCTTTTCCGACGGGCGGTCCGGTTTCCGATAATAGTGGTCTCTGCGGCGGATTCGGCACGAGATCACTTTTTATCGGGAGAGGTGACCCCCCCTCCCTCCCGCCGTGCTTCTGTCCCCTCCAACGCTTACCGGAGCTGTCGGATGCTTGTTGTTCCTGGGTATGGAGACGAGTGAGGGGAAGATGGGGGACACCCCCCCCACCCTCCACCCGTCTCCATACTTCTGCAGGGCGGAAGCGACATCACAACGTGGATGCCGCCCATAGCTCTTAAAAAGGCCAATTTTTATTAATATTATTTTCCTCTTCAAAATGACAGTTTTTTTTTTTTTATTGTATTTTAGTGTAAATACGAGATCAGAGATCTTTTTGACCCCAACATCTCATATTAAAGAGGACCTGTCATGCTTTTTTTTCTATTACAAGTGATGTTTACATTCCTTGTAATAGGAATACAAGTTACACCATTTTTAATTTTTTTTTAAAGAACAGTGTAAAAAAATAAAAAATAAATAGGTAAAATAAGAAAAAAAAACATTTTTTAAACGTCCTGCAGAAGCGAACATATACGTGAGCAGCGCCCGCATATGAAAACGATGTTCCAACCACACAGGTGAGGTATCAACGCGATCGGTAGAGCGAGGGCAATAATTCTAGCTCTGGACCTCCTCTGTAACGCAAAACATGCAACCGGTAAAAAATTTTAAACGTCGCCTATGGAGATTTTTAAGAGTAAAAGTTTGTCGCCATTCCACGAGCGGGCGCAATTTTGAAGTGTGACATGTTGGGTATCAATTTACTCGGCGTAACATTATCTCTCACAATATAAAAGAAAAAAATTGGGAAAACTTTACTGTTATCTAATTTTTTTTTTTTTTATTATTATTAAATTTATAACATTTTTTCCAAAAACAAGTGTGCTTGTAAGACCGCTGCACAAATACGGTGTGACATATAATAATAATAATAAGTATTGCAACGACCACCATTTTATTCTCTAGGGTGTTAGAAAAAAAAAAAAAAGTATATACGTTTGGGGGTTCTAAGTGATTTTCTAGCAAAAAAAAAAAAAAAAATGGTTTTTAACCAAATCTCAGAAAGAGGCTCGGTCCTGAAGTGGTTAAAATTGGCCTGGGCAGGAAGTGCCCGGTACTGAAGAGGTTAACTAGAAGTATAAAAAACAAAACACAGACTGTATCCCTCCCAAATCTCATCCACATGGAGTCAGCACACCATAACAAGGCTGGTGAACTACTACTCCCAGCATGCCTCGGCCTGCTACAGCCCCCTGAACCCCACAATACACTCACCTCTCCTCCCCTCCACTGATCAACTACACTCAGCCCGGACACCTCTATACAACAAACCAGCATATGTGCAACCTTAACAGTGTCCTCCCCGGCAACACACACCGCGATACAAGGTTCCGGGAAAGACTGCATGCCCCAACGCTGAACGTGCGCAACGTCTAATGCTTTCCCCCATCTCTGACAGAACTTCTATAATAATAATAATAATAATAATAATAAAAAATAAAAGCTCGGTGTACCCTTTCCTGGGTACAAGTCTCCTGATGTCTATGGCTTTCCTTAGTGACTGAATATAGATCTAACCAATGACTGACATTAACCACTTGCTACCCAGGGCAATTTAAACATTTTCACATACATATAAAAACCTGTTTTTTAATTTATTTTTTGCTAGAAAATTATTTAGAACCTCCAAAAATGATCTACAGTTTTTTTTTGTTGTTTTTTTTTTATGTCAATGTTTGCACTTTATCAAACACAATTTTTTTTCTGGAAAAAATACACTTTAATAAAGTTTAGTGCACACAATACAACACGATACAAAAACACGATACAAAACCAATGAAAAAAAAAATTATATATATATATATATATATATATATATATATATATATATATGTATATATATATATATAAACTTTTTTTCTTGGTTTTGTATCGTGTTTGTGTGCAC
This sequence comes from Lithobates pipiens, assembly GCF_037356315.1. Taxonomy (NCBI): domain Eukaryota; kingdom Metazoa; phylum Chordata; class Amphibia; order Anura; family Ranidae; genus Lithobates; species Lithobates pipiens. The sequence goes on along the minus strand of NW_027507903.1, from coordinate 11,035,314 downwards.
TAAACTTTATTAATATATATATATATATATATATATGTATATATATATATATATATATATATATATATATATATATATATATAGTGTAGCGCCCTGCTCCTAATGGGCAGACGCTATTATTTTTCAAATTTAGTTGTCTGAAGCTGCAGTTGGGCTCAAGCTAATTTTTTCCTAAAAGTTCTGGTTTCTGTGCCAGTCCAGCTGGGTTGCACTGGTTCCCACTTGACCGGAGGTGTCGCTGTCACCGCCGGAAGGTGTGGAAATGCAGCAGGCTGGATGTATTGAATACCACCTCTTGCTCGGAAATAGCTCAGTGGGAGTGGTTTCCCTGCTGTGCATTCTGGGAGAGGGTATTTAAGGTACCAACGGCATTTTTTTTTTTTGAAAACTGACAGTTTTATTAATTGCAAAAAGAAAAACAAGAGGGGAACAGAAACAAGATGGGATCAACAAACAAAAAAAAAAAAGGAAAAAAGAATAAAAAGGAGAACAGAGCATTTCCAATAAAGAGCACAGGATGATGCATAGTACAGTAATAATCACAACATCAGATTGTCAGTTAAACCAGCATCCCGAGTAGGGGTAAGAGTAGGTGGCGGTTCGTAAAGTTTATGACCCCTGAGATCCTAATAAACTACTATAGAGTAAAAGGGCCGCAATAGCGGGTCTCCTGTGACAGGTCACTTCAACATATAGCAATAGGAGCATCAGGGAAGGGAAAAGCTAAGTCAGGAAGAGGAGAGAAAGAATAGAAATAGGGGGTAAAAGGGTTAAGGCAGCCTCCCGCCCCCAGAGCCCAGGGCTGTCCCAAAAAAACAGCCACCTCAGGCAGCAGTAGCCCCATGAGAAAAAAAACATGCATCAGTAGGCTGGGGGAGTCTCGAATAGGACCCAAGGCCCCCAGATTCCGTCGTGCTTATCAAGGGTGTCATTCAGGGAGGCCGTCAGGTATTCCATTCTCTTAACATCTCTGATCCTGGCGTGGAGCTCAGATAAGGAGGGGGGGTCCGTCTGCTTCCATTTTAGAGTCACCAGGCAGTGGGCTGCGGTTAATACATGCGACAATAGTTTCTGTGACCTTTTAGTGAAGGAGACGGGTGGCAAACCCAACAGATAAATTTTGGGATCTAAGGGAACCTCAGCGGCGAAGATAGATCGGAGCAAGGACTGCACCATCAGCCAGTATGGGTGAAGTAGGGGGCACGTCCAATAGATATGGAATAACGTTCCCCTATCTTTATGGCAGCGCCAGCAACGGGAGTCAGTCAGTGGGTATATGGAGTGGAGCAGGTCCGGGGTCTGATACCAATGGAATAGGATCTTGTATTGGTTCTCCTTGTAGAGTGTGCAAATGGAGCTTCTGGAAGCCTGCAACCAGATACGCTGCCACGTGTTTAGGGGTATAGTTTCACCCAGGGCCTGCTCCCACTTGCCCATATAGGCATGTCTTGGCCCGTCCGGTGAGGGGGACGCAATCAGAAGCTGGTAGGTGCGGGATATCATACCCTGTGGGGAAGAGCCCTCCAAACATATTTTTTCAAATTCAGTTAAAGGGGAAAAACAAAGGTTGGCCACAAACGATTGGGCATAGTGCCGTAGTTGCAGCTAACTGAAGAAGGCCTGTTTGGGTAGATTAAAGGTGTTCTGTAAGTCCTGGAAGGATTTCAAAAATCTAGTTCTGGGGTCTATCAGGTGGCCATAATGGAATAAGTCTCTGTTCATCCAAAAGTGGGACATCTGCGAGGTCAGGCTGTCCGGGATATTTGGTGTGAACAGGAATGAGGTCACCGGTGAGGAGTCAGTAGTAAGCGGATACGACAGTTTCACACGCCGCCATGGGGCCCAACGAGGTGTGCCCCCCCATGTGTAATATCCGAGCTCCAAAGCATGGAGTTCGGGTGAATGGGGGCTAACCACAGCTTCTCAATCTGCGTCCAGCGATTAAAAGCGTGGAGAGTACACCAGGAGGCCACAGGACGCAACTGGGCAGCCAAGTAGTATTTGGCTATATTGGGGAATGCTAGGCCGCCCTGGGTACGGGGGGCGTACAGAACTGATTTGCTGATCCGGTGTCTCTTATAGTTCCAGAAAAAATTTAAAAGGTCACCCTGGAGTTTTTTAAAAAGTGAGGCAGGGATAGGGATGGGCAAAGTCTCAAAGAGGTACAAAAGTTTGGGTAAAACGGTCATTTTTAGTGTTGCGAGACGACCAAGCAGCGACAGCCTCAGAGATCTCCACTTGGCTAAGGATGTTTTGATAGATACAAGCAGTTGGGGAAAGTTGGCTGCATAGAGAGAGTCGTAGGAAGGCGTTAGGTGGACCCCCAGGTATTTTAGAGAGGACGTCCTCCACGTATAATCAAATGATTGTGACAATACCGATATAGTATAGGGGGGGATATTAAGGGGGAGGGCTTCTGTTTTAGAGCTATTGATTTTGTACCCCGAAAGAGCACTATATCTATCCAGTTCAAGATGTAAGTTCAGGAGAGAGATATGGGGCTGCGTAAGAGTCAGGAGAACGTCATCAGCGAAGAGAGAGATCTTGAAATCGCGAATACGTACCGGAATCCCATGGATGTTCGGGTTTTGTCTGATGTGGGCCGCAAGGGGTTCAATACACAGAGCATAGAGGAGGGGGGAGAGCGGGCAGCCCTGCCGGGTCCCGTTAGAGATCCGGAAGGCCGATGATGTGGCAAATTGGGTGCGTACACTGGCCAAGGGGGATGAGTACAGGTGCAGAATGGCTCTGAGGAAGGGGCCCTCTATGCCCACCCGTCGGAGTGTTGCGAACAAGAAAGGCCAGCTAAGCCTATCGAAGGCCTTTTCCGCATCCAAACTGAGCAGTAAAGCCTGCATCTTGGCCTTGTTCGCAACATCCACTAGATCGATGACCCTCCTTGTGTTATCCCCAGCTTGGCGAAGGGGAACAAAGCCCACTTGATCCCTGTGTATGAGGGATGGCAGAAGAGTATTTAATCTGCCCGCTAGCGTTTTCGTAAATATCTTTAGATCAGTATTGAGGAGTGCTATCGGTCTGTAATTAGACGGGAGGGTGTGGTCCTTGCCCACCTTAGGAATGAGCGTAAGATAGGAGGCCTGCATATCCCTTGGGACAGGTGTGGATGAGAGGAACGAGTTGAACAAGGTCGTCATATGGGGCAGTAAATGTGGGAGAAAAGTCTTGTAGTACCGGTACGGAAAGCCGCCCGGGCCCGGAGCTTTGTCATTGGGTAGAGATTTCACCACGTCCCCGATCTCCTCTGCCGTGATTGGGGAGTTAAGGGTCTCAAAAGACGCAGGGGTGAGGACAGGGAGGTCACAGTCTCTCAGGTAGGAGTCGATATCGCGGGAAAGATCAGATGAGGGAGGGGTATGTGGGACACTCGGTTTATTGTAGAGAACGGAGTAATAGTCATGAAATATTTGGGCGATGTTAGCGGGATGGGACTGGAGAATGCCTTTGGCGTCTTTAAGGAGGGCAGGCGACGAAGACACCGCCCGCTCACGAAGTTGTCGGGCTAAGAGTGTGTGCGGCTTGTTGGCCTTGTCATAATACGTTTGCCGAAGCCGAAGGAGGGCCTTCTCTACCTTACCGATGTCTATGTCCTTCAGCCCAGCCCGAACGCTTATAAGCTCCCTAAGAGTGGCCAGTGATGGGGAGGTGAGCAGCCTCGCTTCCAGACTCGAGAGTCTATCCAGGAGCGCTCTACGGGCAGCATTGGCGTTTCTCTTCAAGGCAGAGGAGAGGGATATGCACTGGCTCCGAAGGACTGCCTTGTGGGCCTCCCAGAGAGAAGAAGTGGTGTTAAGGAATCCAATGTACATAATGATAATCAGAAAATGTCTATTTGCTTATGTGTATACATGTTCCCATGCTCCTTACTTATTATGTAATATACAGATTGACTTTCGGTCGGAGCCAAGATGGCGGGTACCCCCCACATCCCCCGCGTTAGAAGAATGCATTTGAGATAACAGAACCAGCTTCAACCAAACTTCAAGCATCAAGTTTCTTAATTTCTCTTGTATTGTAACCAATAAGATGTACCTATTAGACTGACATAGCAATGACGTATCTTTCTGTATAAAATATCAACACCGCCCACCAATAAATCAGTATTTAGAAGTAGCCTGAGCTGAACATATCTCAGAGAGTGTTTACTTCTAATGTGCATGCACATTTATACTTTTTAATTAGGAATAGCAGCAGATAACCAAGAACTAATTTATAGTTCTAATCCATCACAACTGGCGCCCATGTGGGGGCTTTCAGGCTTCAATCGAAGGGAGACCGCATTCCAGGACTGAACGGCTGGCCAGATCAGAGAAGGGGGTTAAGCGCGCAGCCCTAACAGTACGGTAAGCATATTTATCCTTACCATTTGTACGACTTCTCTGGTTTGCCTGGTAGATTTGGTCTTGTTGGCTCCTTTCGATTGTTCAAAGAGGCAGGTAACTTATTTCTCGCCTGAAGCCGTTTTAACGAACCTGCTAATGGTTTTCTGCTGACTATTATCTGTTCAGTGTCTGTCATTCTGAAGGGCTGCAGATTTAGCAGACTGAAAGTGCAGCTGCAGGCGTGTGTCCATCCTCACCCCTAGATTGTATCTCTGGTGGTGGGGTGGAATTCTGCAGGCATTTATAGACGGGGTTACTCGAGGTTGGCTGTGTAGGACCTCTGAGGGTTAATCTCAAACTGTGAATTAGGGCAGTTTGAAAGAAGACTTGCGGATGTGGCAGTCTTGCGAAACGTCTATGAATGTTCTGCTCGGGAAAGCTTTCCTGAGGGTTTATCTCAAACTGTGAATTAGGGCAGTTTGAAAGAAGGCTAGCTGGAATTTGGCAGTCTTGTGACTCAGGTGAGCTTTTCCCGAGAGCTATCTTTGCAGTTCAAAGAGTGTCAGGTGTCATGTCCTGTGTGTGTATTTGTCCATTACTGTTTGATATACACGAAGAGGGTGACAGTGAGAGAAAGTGGCTACCTGAAGGATCAGTTGGGCCATAAGCCACTGCTCCACACCACCTCTGACGTGCTAGTTTTGACCCTCGAACAGTCAGGAGTGTGTAGTCAGGAGTGTGCTAGGAGACAGATCTCTCGCAGGGATGCGAGCCCCCACCCTAGGAATTCTTTGATAAGACAGCAGTCGGAGGAGTATTAACCACTTTGTTGCCTGTATTCTCCTCTTGAGCCGAAGGAAGAAAAAAAGAGAGAGAGAGAGAGAGAGAGAGAGAGAGAGAGAGAGAGAGAAGGGAATGCTAGAATGTGATATTAGAAGAGGAGAGAAGATGTTGCAAGAAGCAGAGGAATGGCATGTGCTGATAAAAAAAAAAAGAGGCGCTATGTGTGATAACGGCTTATTGGATGTGGCAGAAGCATGGTTCAGGATGGCAAGGACATTGCAAAGAGGGTTGGATAGAAGAGGAAATCAAGAAAGATGCAAATTGTACTATGTATGTGTATCACAGAGTTAAATGTGGCTGTACCGCCCCCATATACAAAAAACTGGAACGAAGGAGGAGAGGGACAACTAACGCCCACTCCCTTCTCACCACCCCAACCCGAGCACAACCCACTGTGACCACTCCCAGGAGGCCATCTTGGTACACCCAAGCCCTCACTTCAGGCACAGCCCAGTGCACTTCCTGCCGGAGGCCATCTTGGTACACCCAATAGGCCCAGCCATGGCATATAACCAGTTCTCCCCGTTTTAAACCAGGATGGTTCCTGCCACACACCTGTCTTCCCTAATATGGAAGCACTACCTTCACAGGCCGGATATGTTAATGATGAAGAAGCATCCGAGTGGGAAGACCAACAACAGGCAGCAAGGCCACCTGCTGATTTAACCCCTAATCCGGCTCCAGCCTCACAGTTTCGGGAGGATCTCAAACGTATGCTGACAACCATAAGGAACAGTGCCCCTTCCCTGCCCCAACACCAGTCTCGGTTACCAGAAGGGGCACCGGTGATGTATGTCGCTTTTACCCCATCACAAGCAGCAACCTTAGTGACAAGTCTGCCTGACCCAGAGAAACAGCCAATGCCCTTCTACCGCAGGATAGTGCAGATACAGGAAACTTACTCAGCTGCCTGGAGAGACTTGATCAGCCTATGCCAAATTAAAGCAGGACATGTCTTTTGGCCAGTCATGCAGACAGCCTTCAATGATGCCTGCCTGGCAAGTGCCACTTCTTCTACCTCAGGCTTGGAGTTCTGTGCACAACTCCGCGACTGGGCAAAGGAGAAATTGGCAGATCAGACCACCACAATCCAAGATATTGCCCAAGATAAAGGGGAGTCTGTGGAGAAGTATCATGCTAGACTCATACAGGCCTTTGAACATCTGGGCTTCTCCCTCTATGAAAAGACACACACACACGTGTTATCATCTGCTTTTGTCTCAGGACTCAGTCAGGATATCAGAAAAAGCCTGATGGTGGCCCGCCCTGAATATCGCTCAATGAAAATGTCCAATTTACTGTTGGTGGCCAGAGGGATAGAAAACCAAAAAGGAAAAAAACCAACGCCCCTCATGGTAACACAAGACGAAGATCCTGCCTACACTCGTCCACCACCACTGCCCAATACCAGGGAGAAGATCATCTGTTACAACTGTGGGAAGCGGGGTCACATCAGAAGAGTATGCAGAGCCCCAAGACATCTGAGACATGACAGGGATCCCCGCGAAGGGCAACGTGGACATGGACCTTCACCACCACGCCCCAACTCATGCTAGGAAATGGGCAAACCCGTGTCACCCCTTATGACAGTGTCCTCAAATGAGATTGGGGGACCCCTAGCAAAGGTCACGTTACCTATACAAGGAAAACCTACCACTTTTCTCATTGACATGAGTGCAGCCAGGAGTGTGTTGAGGGCTGAGGACCTGCCTGATAATTCTTTCCTTTCCACTATTGATGTTTCCTGCGTGGGAGTGGATGGGGTGCCCCGCTCCAGTCCACTCACTGAGCCTCTCCAAGTGGGGACATTTCCCGATTTGCTTACCAGATTTGTGGTGTCCTCTACATGTCCCTTGAATCTACTAGGAGCTGATGTGCTGTCCAGACTACAGGCTTCAATCATTTTCACACCTGAAGGGGGGGTGAAGTTACATACTCCCTTATCCTTGGAAGACTCATCTGCCTTGTGTTCTCTGCCTCTTATGATGACACTTCATGAAGCAATAACTCCAAGTTCAATACCACAGGAAGTACTTGACAGAATTCCTGCGTGTCTATGGTCCACAGGCCCGGAAGACATTGGTCACTTAAAAGTGCCACCAGTTTCAGTCAAGCTCAAAGAGGGCGCATCATTGCCCCGGAAACCACAATACCCACTTAAGTTGGCACAATCAGAAGCTATCTCGAAACATGTAGCTGCCTTGGTCCAGAATGGGGCCTTGATCCCCTGTACCTCACCATGTAATACACCTCTTTTTCCTGTCAAGAAGAAAACACCTAAGGGAGAACCTGACAGATACAGGATGGTGCAGGATCTGCGAGCAATTAACGAAGTCACAGTGTTGGACACCCCAATTGTGCCAAATCCACATACCTTATCAGCTGTACCTCCAATGGCTGAGTACTTCACTGTGGTGGACCTGGCAAATGCATTCTACAGTGTACCCCTGCATCCTTCCTGCAGGTACCTCTTTGCCTTCTCCCACGAAAAGAAGCAGCAACGTACCCAGACAGTTATGCCAAAAAGGGGCACAGAACTCTCCAAGCTAGTTTGCAAATGCTACGGCTATCATCCTTGACACATAACAAGAGGATCACCTGGAAGTGATTCTCCTCCAATATGTTGATGACCTTCTCCACTGTGCAGCTGACTTACCCACTGTTGAAGTCACCTCAGAAAGCCAGTTGTGCTATCTTGCCAAACAGGGCTGCAAAACCTCAAAGCCCAAATTGCAGTGGTGCTCAACATCTGTAATTGTTCTTGGACACTGTCTTGTCCCATGGGACAAGACACCTCACTGAAGACAGGGTGAAAGCAATCTCTGACATACCACTGCCACAAGGCCAGAAGCCCCTTCATTCCTTCCTTGGACTAATTTCCTATTGCAGAGCATGGATTCCAGAAGGCTCCCTACTGATGCAAGCTTTGTATGATGCCCTGAAATCAGACCCCTTCCAGATGTTTCCTGAAGCAATATCCAACTTTGAGGCCTTCAAGCACACCATCTTTGGTGCTAGGGCTCCCAGACTACGACAAAACGTTCAAGCCCTTTGTATCCGAACATCTGGGACATGCTACAGGTGTACTCACCCAATCACATGGCATCTGCCTACGCCCTATAGGATATTATTCCTGTCGGCTGGATGCGATAGCAAGAGGAGGCCCATCGTGTCTGTGAGCTGTCTTTGCTGCGCAAGCCTTGTTTGACAAAACTTTGGACTTGGCTCTCGGACTCTGCCTTGTTCTGCTTGCTCCCCATGACATTGCTCCCATACTCCACCAAGATCCAGCCAAAACATCTGTCCATTGCCAGACACTTGAGACTCCTGTGTTTCTACCTTCTAGACAGCATTACTCTATTACGTTGTCAAACACCGAAACCTACCACCCTTCTTCCACTTCTCGAGGGGGGTAAGGAGGAGGAGTCGAGTCTTGACTTGTCACCCCATGACTGCATCGAACTAATGCGGCTGAAAACCACGCATATCCCCACCATGAGTGAAATACCCCTGCAGGTTCTCCAAACTGAAACCTTATTACCGGTGATGTCTGCACAGGTGGCAGAGCTGCAAACACTTACTACAGCATGTAAATTGGCAGAGGGAAAAAGAGCCAACATTTATACGGACTCAAGATATGCTTTCAGCGTTGCCCATGATTTTGGTGTTATCTGGAAGGACAGAGGGTTCCTGATGGCTGCAGGAACACCTGTGAAACAGCTCAGCCATCAAGGACTTGATGGACGCCCTGCTTCTCCCAACCCAAGTGACTATTCTAAAAGTAAAGCACACAACAAACTCAACTCGAAGGAAGCTCGAGGCAATCTAGCCGATTCAGCTGCCAAACAGACAGCCAGTGTTCCACGGGAAGTGGACAGCAGGGTGGTAGAAGAAGACCACCCTGTGCATACCCTACAGACTCTCCCAGTGGACAGAGTTTATCTGAAATAATTACAGGAAGCAGCAAGTCCGGATGAGAAGGAAAGCTGGAAAACGGAGAGGAGGAACTCTCAGAGATGGACTATTCGAGTGCAACAAGAAGCCGTGTCTACCCAGGAGTATGTACCCAGCCATGGTGCAATGGGGAAATGGAACTGCCCACTTGACAAAGACTCTTATGAACTTATGAGTTACTTCATTGACCAACAACTTCTGCAGATCATGCACTATCTGCGACAAATGTAACCCAGAATGTACAGAAAAGGCACAGAAGAAGCACCTGGCAAAAGCTCTATACCCCTTCCAGAGGATACAAATTGATCACTCCCAAATGCCAAAGGAGTGACAGATTCGAATACGCCCTAGTGCAGGTGGACATGACTGCCAGGACCACAGCTAAGGAACTACTGAGTGAGATAGTATGTAGATTTGAGGTCCCAGAGGTGATAGAGAGCGATCAGGCCCAGCCTTCACAGCAACCCTTACAAAAGATTAGGGCAGCACTGGGGGGGTTCAGTTGGCTCTACACACCCCTTACCACCCTCAAAGTAGCGGGAAGGTAGAAAGGATGAAAGGGACACTAGAAAAACAGGATGTTAAAGATGGCCCAAAAGACTAACATGAGTCGGCCAGACAGTTTGCCCATTGCCCTGTTCAGTGTCAGACACACACCCCGGGGGTAACATGCCCTATCCCCTTATAAAATTTAGTTTGGTTCAGCCCCCAGACTTGGCTGTCACTTTCCACAACAGTTACAGTTGCAATCTGATGTGTTGACTAATTATGTGACCGCATTATCACGAGAATTAACCCAAATGCATGTCCAGGTGTTTTCTTCCATTCCAGATCCTGAATTAGATACAGGAACACACCAACTACTGCCTGGAGATTGGGGGCTGGTAAAGAAATTTGTGAGAAAACATTCTCTTGAACCCAGATATGATGGTCCATTCCAAGTTTTGCTGACCACAGCCACCTCAGTGGAATTGGCCGGGAAGAATACATGAATATACGCCTCCCACTGCAAGAAAGCTCCACCCCCGAGGACAAGATCCCGCCCACTTCATGACGACCATGCTGCATATCCTTTTTCTATTTGGTCTAGAGGGGAGGCCCAGGAGGTGGTCATCACAAAAAAAAAAAAAATGATAACATAATTATATTTTGGTACAACTCTTCAGGTACACATGTGACCACCTTTACCTTTGATTACTGTGACATAGTACCTTGTCTGTTTGACTCTTTCATGGCAATGCCATTGGTACAGTGACATCCCTGATGGTAAGGATATACATGTGTGTTTTACAGACAGTTACTGGGGCCAGAATTGTGGTTCCTGGGAGGGACAGTGGGTTGGAACATAGGACCAGATTAGAGGGTATCTGGACCGGTGAATGTGCCCTTGAAAAGGTGATTACGCCCCTCCATATCCTAGCAGAAGATACCCCTGATACATACACTGACCCAGCATACAGTCAGAGGAGGAAGCGAGCAGCTCTCTCCGGAAGCTTTGACCCTCATGTGTACATAGATGCTATAGGGGTCCCAAGGGGGGTCCCTGATGAATTCAAATCCAGGGAATTGCTGGCCAGTTACCCCCCCACTTCCTACATGACATTCCAGAACCGGATGGCCTTAGACATGCTGTTAGCTGAGAAAGGAAGTGTCTGTAAAATCATAGAAAAAACGGGAACCTGTTGCACCTACATTCCTGATAATACCGGCCCAAATGGTAAAGTAACTTTAGCTATAAAGAAATGAGAAGATTTGTCATTGGAGTTGAAGAAGAACTCCGGTATTACAGACCCATGGGATCAATATTTTAGCTGGATGAGTGGGTGGCAGAAGGTGCTCGCCCAGATAGGGGTAACGGTACTAATAATCCTGGTTCTTTTAGCCCTGATTGTATGCTGTATTCTACCTTTCGTAAAGAAGTTAATGAGCAAGGCTGTAGAAAACAGCCCACCTACATCTCTCCACCAAGAAGAAGAGGACCCTCTTATGATGGAGGGTGACAAACCCTTCACTCCTCTACAGTCACTCCCTATCCAAAATCTCACAATCCTCTAGGGTTATAGGGGTAGAAAGCACCTGATTGCCCTTCTCCAGCTGTATCGAGGGGGGTAGTGAACTAGTTGCTGCCCAACTCTATATACAGCCTAAAAAGAGTTGCTGAGGAGAATGGGCCAGGTGAGGAGGACCTTTAGATGAGGGACAGAAGAAAATAGCCATTTTAGGGGGGACTGTTAAGGAATCCAATGTACATAATGATAATCAGAAAATGTCTATTTGCTTATGTGTATACATGTTCCCATGCTCCTTACTTATTATGTAATATACAGATTGACTTTCGGTCGGAGCCAAGATGGCGGGTACCCCCCACATCCCCCGCGTTAGAAGAATGCATTTGAGATAACAGAACCAGCTTCAACCAAACTTCAAGCATCAAGTTTCTTAATTTCTCTTGTATTGTAACCAATAAGATGTACCTATTAGACTGACATAGTAATGACGTATCTTTCTGTATAAAATATTAACACCGCCCACCAATAAATCAGTATTTAGAAGTAGCCTGAGCTGAACATATCTCAGAGAGTGTTTACTTCTAATGTGCATGCACATTTATACTTTTTAATTAGGAATAGCAGCAGATAACCAAGAACTAATTTATAGTTCTAATCCATCACAGTGGAAACCCCAGAGGAGCCATTCTCAGCAAAATATAATTCCAATGTTCGCTCCAGTTCCACTCTGGTCGGGCCGTATTTAAGCAAGAAGTCATTCAAGCGCCAGTTACATGTACGAAAAGTGCCCGGGGAGAGTGCAAGGGAGAGTTTGATGGGAGCATGGTCCGACCATGATATGGCTTGAATGTGTGAGTCCGTACAGGCCCTCAAGGTTGGGGCATTAACAAAGAAATAGTCCAGTCGCGAGTGGGACTTATGGGGGTGGGAATAGAAGGTGAATTGCTTCGCTGATGGATACCTGGTGCGCCAGGCGTCAAAGAGGGCGTGTTTCCTGGTCAGTTGGTGAAAAAGGGTAGAGTTTCTAGCAACATTCCGGGGTGGATTCCCGCCTCCCAGGGAGTGTTTGTCTAGACCGGGGGAGTAAGCCATGTTGAAGTCCCCTCCAATAATCAGATACTGGTGGGGCGCTTCAAACAGCCGTTTGTACACCTTAGTCAGAAAAGGGATCTGGTTAACATTCGGAGCGTAGACGTTACAAAGCGTAACATCCGCGCCGTTCCAAACGCCTCTAAGGATAAGGTAGTGCCCGAGCGGGTCCGAGATTAGGGATTGCAACCGGAAGGGGGCGCCCTGTTTAAAGAGAATGGCCACCCCCGCCCGCTTGCGAGGATTAGAGGCCAGGTATATTTGCGGGTAAGACTTGAGGGCAAAAGCCATTGTGCCCGTCTTGGCCAGATGCGTCTCTTGAAGAAAAATAATGTCAGCTGCAGAGCACTTAAACTCTCGCAGCGCCAGGCTCCGTTTAACATTGGAATTCAGGCCCTTCACATTAAGTGATAGTATGTCAATCATGGTGGGTGCGTTGCAGGGGGAGGAGGTAGCTTACCTGACGGACTCAGGGAGGTCCAAGCGCTCCCAGGGGCCGTTGAATGCACCCTCGGCACAAGCAGAGGTCGAAGAGATGCGGTCTCGGAATTGGAACCTGAGCTCCAGAGGCAGGAGGCGTCCGTTTGGGGGGGGATGAAAAGAGTAAGAAGAGGAGAGGAGGGAGAAGAGAAAGAAAGGAGGCACAAAAAGAAAAACATTAACAACATCACAATATTAATAATACCAATGCAATATAACCCGCCTAAAAAAGGCGGCGGGTTGGGGATCTCCGGAGGGCCCCCCCCAACAGGAGGGGCAAAAAAGTCCCCACGAAAGAGACCAGAGCGGGGAACCATCCGGAGAGCCCCCGGGGGGGAGGAAGGTAGACTCAGGGCGGAGGCGATCCGCTCCAAGGCCTGCCTGCATCACAAGCCTATCTATAAAAACAACACAAAGAAAGGGGTAGAAACCCGCACATATCATATGGGGAGTCTGCATCCAGAGCCAGGGTTGGGCTCGGAAAGAGCTAGAGTAGAAAAACAAAAACTGAGGAACCTGTAGGGAGAAAAACAACAAGAGTAAAATCCAGCATAAGTTGAAACCAGCCGACGAGACCATGAACCCGGGGGGGGGGGGGGGGGGGTGGGCGACAAAGGGAGGAGGAGGGCGGGAGAGAGAAAAAAAAAAAGGGGGGGGGAGAGGTAGGGTAGGAGAAAAGGGAAGAGAAGAGGGGTGGGGAAGGGTAGGCGGGGGGGGGGGGAGAAAGCAGCCAGCCCACCAGTCCCATGCTAGATATAGTCCATAGCGGGTCGTCTCCCCAGGAAAGTCTCAGCAGCAAAGTCCAAGCTGTAGGGTGGAGGGTGGGCAGCAAACACTGGCAAAGGGGCCATGAAACAAAGTGCATGAACTGGGCCCGAAATAAACAAGCTGACTCATATAGAGGGTGCTCCCGGATGGGCAGGAAGTCATCTCTGGGTGTTCAATGGAGGGAGAGTGCCCACTGGGGGGGGGCCCCTCGGGCGTCTTCTCCCCGGCACTTGGATCCAGGGTTCCGGACGAGGAGGGGGGGCCGGCAGAGGATCCCAGCCTGGAGAAGGCGGAACTGGGATATCCAGGGCTTTGCAGAAGGACTGGAGGTCTTCAGGGTATCGCAATGTGGTAGATCGGCCGTCCCGCTTTGCAGTAAGGCTAAAGGGGAAGCCCCAGTGGTACCGGAAATCACGTTCTCTCAGGGAGGTAAGGAGCGGTTGCAGGGATCGTCGCTGCTGAATGGTTAGCCAGGACAAGTCCGGGAAAAGTTGCAGAGGGGCTCCATCAAAGTCAATGGTGCGCATGTTACGGGCTTTCCTCATAATATCCTCCTTAAGGGTGTAGTTGTGGACCCTGCAGATCACATCCCTTGGTCTGGTCCCGGGGCCGCGAGGGCGAAGGGCCCGATGGGCACGATCCAGTTTAACTTTAAAATGTTCCGGGCGGCCCAGAATATTGTTAAAGATAGCTTGCAGGGTCACGGGGAGGTCCTCATCCTGGGTGGCCTCCGGGAGGCCTCGGATCCTAATGTTGTTTCGCCTGCCCCGGTTATCAAGGTCTTCAAGGTGGCGTTGGAAGTCCCTGAGGGTGGCGGCCTGTGCGGTCAGGCGCTCGTGTATTTGCGAGATTTCGGTCTTGGTATCATCCACCTCCTCTTCCAAAGATGTGACTTTAGTGGATAGGTGGTGGAGGTCAGTACGGAGGATACTAATCTCGGATCTGCAGGTCTCGCGGACTTCTTGGATAAGCATACGGAAGTCCTGTTTCGTCGGCATGCAACGAACATAATCTCGCCAAGATGAGCACGCCTCGGGTTCAGGATCAGAGTCCAGTACAGCCTGAGGGTTGGAATCCCGGATGAGAGCCGGGGGGATGGTTGGGAGGGGGTGACCAGCCTGGGGCGCACGGGAGGGGGTGCCAGCTGGATGCATGGCTCCCTTGGAGGTACCCTGAGCTCCAGTAGGTAAGAGAGAGGTCTCCAGAGGCTCCGTGGACTGTGGAGCCGAGGGATGGACCAGGGCCTGTGAATAAGCTCTCCTGGAGGGGGAAGGAGGGGGGGAGGCCTGTCCCTCCCAGCCAGAGGCCTTTGTGGCAGAGAGGATGGATCCCAATCAGGGATGGATGAGTCCCAGGAGGGAGAGGGGGAGGATGGCTTACCCCCAGGCGTCTGGAGGGGTGACAGGGAGTCCATCGGGGGGGGGGGGGGAACGGCTGTGACAAACCCCCCACCCCACATCCAGCAACAGTGGTAGAGAATCCATCCGGGGGGCCGGGGGGGAGAGCGAGGCATGTCCTGCAGTAAAATCCCCCTGTGGGGCGTGCCTGTGGCCCGATGCATCCCGCGGTGGAGGCGAGGAGACGTCCGCCGGGCGGTCCCGTGGTGGCGATGGTGACATCGGCGCCATGTTGGCCGCATGGGAGCCTGCCGGCGGGTCGGAGTTAAAGTACTCCGTGATAAGTGGCGGCGGAGCGGAGGAGACCCTGGCGGAGTGTCCCCGGGATCCCGCCGACTTGTCCTTGCGGGGTTTGCCCATAGTGAGAGGTAGGAGCTGTGTCAGTCCGCGATGTGCAGGCAGGCCTTGCGGGAGCTTTAGAAGAACATGTCCGCTCCGGAGGCCATCCAAGCCACGCCCCCCCAACGGCATTTTTGGTGGTTGGTTTTCCAGAGTCCGCTATCCCGACATCATGGCCCTCCTGGCCTGGGGACTGTGTCGCACGGTCCTGCGCCTCGCCCAGAGTAGGGTTGCCACCTTTTCTTCAAGCCAAACCCGAACACTTTTGCAACACAGGGAATTTTTTTATTTATTTTTTGCTGTAAACACTATAGGATTATAAAAGACCTGGGATACATTTGGGTGCCCCAAGGACAGTAGTAATGTAATGCACAGAGTCACATCACTCAGCCATAGCCTGGTCTGAATAATGTGTTCGGGTGTCAGGTGGACTGAAACCCGAACACATGATTCAAAACCCGAACTGTCCAGGTGAATCCTGGACAGGTGGCAACCCTAGCCCAGAGAAGTCTTGGGGCCTACTGATCCAGGGGTGGTCCTGTGCTGTCTCGCCTGCGGGAAGAGAGGCCGAGAAAACTGGAGGATCCAGGGGAGGACTTTTCTAGTAGAGGCCCAAGCTCAAGGCTGGTGTCTCTGGAGGAGCCTGAAAAATCAGTCGGAGGACGCAACCCGGATCAATACCCATACAGTATCGCCGGGTCGGCTGAAAGAAACTGGTACTGTATGGTAGTTCTTTAAAACTCTCAAGATTTCTAAGTTCAACCGACGAGTCTGTGGCAGAGACTTTGTTGAGCATCTCATCGGCTGGTAGGTCAAGTGAGAGGGGCCTATCCGATGGTTGCTGGATCCAGTCTGTGGAGCTGTTTGTTCTCTGGATCTGACAAATACCTCTAACCCACAATTACTACCTTGTTTCCCCCGAAAATAAGACCTAGCGTGATTTTCGGTGATGGCTGCAATATAAGCCCTACCCTCAATTAAGCCCTAGTTAAAGTCCTTGTAGGACTTATTTTCAGGGTCGGGCTTATTTTCGGGGGAAACAGGGTAGGGCTTATTTGGGGGTAGGGCTTATATTGCAGCCATCACTGACAATCACGCTAGGTCTTATTTTCGGGGGAAACAGGGTAGGTGCCTGAACTCCCCCTTTATCCTTTGACCCTCTATTGAAGGACTTTTGTGCTTATCCTGAATAAATGTTAAGAAAAGGACTAAGTGTCGGATTCAACATCATTTGGGATACTTTCCAACGGGACCCTTGTGACAGAGAGGTGAGCAGGTGAGGTAACGGTAAGCCCAAATAAAACCAGCAGCTCCTTTGGGGGTTAGTGCTACATATATATATATATATATATATATATATATATATATATATAAAATATGAGATTACTTCTAGTAAATAGATAACCAAAAATGTCAAGCTTTAACCCCTTAACACCAGCGCCTCCTGGCACGTTAACAACTTGTCGCCAAGGCTATAGTCGAACGTCGGCTGCAGCGTGGCCGGCTAGTTCTGGGTGGGCGCACTATGACAACGCACACCCAGAAGTGTCCATGACCCCCAGGTCCAGAGGACGCATCATGGATCTGGGCAAAGGGCCAATGACAGCACCCATATTTACCATTTACCACGTCCAATGAAGATCACTAGTCAACAAACAGACACATGTTCGGTTCAGCTCTCTCCTCATGCCAATCGGTGGAGAGTGTGGAGAGAGGAGGGAGACGGTGCGGCAGTGCTTGTGGGCTGGATCTGAAGTGCCCACAGTGCTTATCTGTGCCCATTCATGCCTTATCCAAAATTTTAACAAAAAAATTAAATATGAATCAAATTCGTATTGTTTTAAATTTTCAATAAAATAGAAAAAATATTAACATCTTCTAAATTCTAAATTCAAAAAGAATAAATTTGAATTTGAATACAAAAAGAATAGAATAGAAAGGAATAGAATAGAAAAAAAAGAATAGAATAGACTATACTGGAATAGAAGATAATAGAATAAAAAAAAACTATAGAATACAAAGAATATAACCATTTCCCAAAATTCTAATAGAATTAATTCTAATTTGAATAGAATTGAAAAGAATAGATTAGAATAGAATAGAAAATAACAGAATAGTATAGAAAAATGCAACAGAATAGAATAGTACAAAGATAACCATTTTTCAAATGTCAAATTTTGAATAGAAAAAAATAGACTAGAATAGAAAATAATAGAATAAAATAAACAAAAACAAAAAAAGAATAGTATTAAAAAAATAGGATAGATAACAATAAAAAGAATATAACCATTTCTCAAAATTCAAATAGAATCAATTCAAATTTGAATAGAATGGAAAATAATAGATTAGAATATGAAGATGGTTATATTATTTCTATTCTATTCTGTTGTTTTTGCTATACTATTCTGTTATTTTCTATTCTATTCTAAGCTATTCTTTTCTATTCTATTCATATTCAAATTGCTTCTATTTAAATTTTGGGAAATGGTTATATTCTTTCTAATTTATTATATTATTTGTTTATTCTATTCTGTTATTTTATTTTCTATTCTATTTTTTTTCTGTTTTACTCTATTATATTCTATTCTTTTATTTTCTGTTATAGTCTTTTCTTTTTCTATTATATTTTTTTCTATTCTATTCCTTTATCTTCTTTTCTATTTTATTTTCTTTGGAAATTGGAAAACAAAATTGAAAACTATTCCATTCGAAAACATTTCCAATTCGAAAATGAATTTGAAAGCATGAATTTTAAAACTTTTCGAAAATTTGGAATCGATTTGAATACGAATAAATGAAACTAATTTAGAAAACGGTTTAAACAAATTTATGTAAATATCAAATCTAAATTAAACTAAACAAAACAATTTTTTCCGTTCTGCACATGTCTACATGCCACATTTGTGCTCACCCGTGCCTCATCCGTGCCACATCAAAGCTTATTCGTGCCACATCAGTGCTCATCCGTGCCTCATGGATGCCACATCAGTGCTCATCCATGCCACATCAGTGCTCATCCGTGCCACATCAGTGCTCATCCATCCATGCCACATCAGTGCTCATCCATCCGTGCCACATCAATTTTGCAAAATTTTATAACAAAAATAGAGACAAATGCATTTTTTTACATAATATTCAGTCTTTTTTCATTTATAGCGCAAAAAAAAAAACAGTGGTGATAAATCTAGCACCCTATTGTTTAGGCAGGGTGGCTATCAAAGGTATCTGCCAAGTGATAGTTGCCTTGGTCAATTGTTAGGAGGTCAATTGATTTCACCCTAATTCTGGAATTGCTGCACTTCTCTCTTCTGTCACTAGGTGGCCGGATATCTAGTGCAGTGGTCATCAACCCTGTCCTCAGGGCCCACTAACAGGCCAGGTTTTATGTATTACCTTGGGGAGATACAGACTAGAATACTGCAATCACTGAACAGCAAATGATATCACCTGTGATGTATTTCAGTTATCTTGCAAACCTGGCCTGTTAGTGGGTCCTGAGGACAGGGTTGATGACCACTGATCTAGTGGCATTAGATAAGACAAGGGCATTGCAAGGACAAATTAGAAGTGAATGGGGTGTCTCAGCCAATGGGCAGGGGTTTTCTTGGGTCCCTTGGCCTGCTGGTAGAACCTATTTATTTGGGTGGAGTCAGGTGATCGGGGGGCGGTTCTGTGCCACCTGGACGCATATCTGGGTGGACGTGTGTTGTATTGCCCCATGCTGCTAGGCCAGAAACAGTGCTCATCAGTGCTCATTCGTGCCACATCAGTGCTCATCCGTGCCACATCAGTGCTCATCCATGCTGCATCAGTGCTCATCCATGCCGCATCAGTGCTCATCCATGCCGCATCAGTGCTCATCAGTGCTCATCCATGCCACATCAGTGCTCATCCGTGCCACATCAGTGCTCATCTGTGCCTCATCCATGCCCATCAGTGCTCATCCATGCCACATCAGTGCTAATCCATGCTCCATCCATGCCCCATCAGTGCTCATCTGTGCCACATCCATGTCACATCAGTGCTCATCTGTGCCACATCAGTGCTCATCTGTGCCACATCAGTGCTCATCCGTGCCACATCAGTGCTCATCCGTGCCACATCAGTGCTCATCCGTGCCACATCAGTGCTCATCAGTGCCACATCAGTGCTCATCTGTGCCTCATCCATGCCCATCAGTGCTCATCCGTGCCACATCAGTGCTCATCCATGCTCCATCCATGCCCCATCAGTGCTCATTCATGCCCCATCAGTGCTCATCTGTGCCACATCAGTGCTCATCCATGCAAGCCACATCCATGCCCATCAGTGCTCATCCATGCCACATCAGTGCTCATCCGTGCCACATCAGTGCTCATGCATGCCACACCAGTGCTCATCCGTGCCTCATCAGTGCTCATCCATGCCACATCAGTGCTCATCCATGCCACATCAGTGCCCATCAGTGCTCATCCATAGTGATGGACGAACTTCCGATGGGACATTTCGCGAACGCGGACTGCGAACGCGGCCGATAGTTCGCAAACCGGAACATTCGCGGCGGGCCCCATTGACTTCAATGGGAGGCGAACTTCGCAACCCTACAGGTCAAATTTGCAGCCACAAAATAATTAATAGCTGTGCAAACATAGTCCCACCACATGGCCAATGACATAACACATGTATGAGGGGAATCTGGGATCCACAACTACAAGCATTCTTTTTTTATATGGGAAATTGTTGTGACAATTCAGGACTGTGGTGCGCATGAAGGCAATGGAGGAGAGGGAAGGTCAGGGACCAGGGTAGGCAAAGAAGAGGGTGCAGGAGATGATCACCAGCAGCGTGACATACAGCAATGACACATGCACCGTGATAGAGTCATCTGACAACAGCACCGTGATAGAGAGCACTGACATCAGCAGCGTGACATAAAGCACTAACACCAGCACCCTGATATACAGCACTGACAGCAGCACCGTGATAGAGAGCACTGACATCAGCAGCGTGACATACAGCAATGACACCTGCACCATGATATACAGCACTGACAGCAGCACCGTGATAGAGAGTACTGACATCAGCACCGTGATATACAGCACTGACACCTGCACCGTAAGCAGCCCCAGGAGGAAGTCAGCATAGCACAGGGATGGTGGGAGCCCCTCATAATGAGCATAGCACAGGGATGGTGGGAGCCCCTCATAATGAGCATAGCACAGGGATGGTGGGAGCCCCTCATAATATGCAGCCCCAGTAGAAATATGACACTGTTCAACCTCTTCAAAGAGGAGGGTACGGGCATATAGTACGGTGTGCTTTTTTTGGACAAGGAAGTGAGCCAAATGAAGAAAGAAGGTCTGTGTGCTCGATTAAAAAAAATGTTTATAGACATATACATGGTCTACTGGTCACATGTGTTGAATTCCTCCGAGATCCATGCCTCATTCATTTTTAGAAATGTGAGGTAGTTAACACTGTCGTGAGCTAGGCGAGTACGCTTATCGGTCACGATCCCCCCTGCTGCGCTGAACGTCCTTTCGGACAGGACACTGGATGAGGTGCAAGCCAACAGTTCGATTGCAAATTGGGCAAGCTCTGGCCAGAGGTCAAGCCTGCCCACCCAGTAGTCCAGGGGTTCATCACTCCTCAGAGCGTCCACATCGGCCGTTAACCCAATGTAGTCGGACACCTGACGGTCTAGGCGTTCCCTGATGCTGGATCCGGATGACACCTGTCGATGGGTCGGCTGAAAGAATGACCTCATATCCGAAGTCACCAACACATCTTCAAACCGGCCTCTTCTTGCAGGCGCTGTTGGATTGGTACCCGCAACTCCTTCTCTGGGAGTGGGAATTGCTCCTCTGCCAGCGCACGCAAAGGCAGAATGCAGCATTTCTCGAAGCAAGGCCTGGAAGTGCTCCATTCTGACAGCCCTCTGTATGTATCTCCCTATGTATTGTGGACCTATACCAGTCCTTATAGAATAGCAGACTGTACCTCACTCAACCCTATGTACTGTAGTACCCTATACCTTACCAGTCCTTATAAGGACCTTTGTGGAACAAGTAGGTTGTGTGTGAGTGATTAGCAGACTGTACGTCAGTCCCTATACCAATGAAGGACTGCTGCAGTATAGGGCAGCGGCCAGCAGTAGTGCACCTCAACCCTATGTATTGTGGACCTATACCAGTCCTTATAGAATGGCAGACTGTACCTCACTCAACCCTATGTACTGTAGCACCCTAGACAGACCAAGTTACCAGTCCTTATAAGGACCTTTGTGGAACAAGTAGGTTGTGTGTGAGTGGTTAGCAGACTGTACGTCAGTCCCTATACCGATGAAGGACTGCTGCAGTATAGGGCAGCGGTCAGCAGTAGTGCACCTCAACCCTATGTATTGTGGACCTATACCAGTCCTTATAGAATGGCAGACTGTACCTCACTCAACCCTATGTACTGTAGCACCCTACACCAAGTTATTACCAGTCCTTATAAGGAGCTTTGTGGAACAAGTGAGTTGTGAATGATTAGCAGACTGCAGCAGAAGGGCAGCAGTCAAGTATAATATTCTTTCTATATTTGGAATAAAGAATATTATACGTGTACAAGCCTATTACCATACCACTGATACCAGTCCTGAAAAGACCTAAGGACCTAATATAGTAACAGCTACTGATTAAACTGACCCTCACTGCCTCACACACTGCTTCCTGCCTGTCCCTATATAAACTGACAAAACAGAGGCTACTGGAACAATAACTGGAATAGCACTTTTGTGGACCTGATAGTAACAGCTAATGACTAAACTGACTGTCCCTACAGCACACACCGTCCTGTCCCTTTCTCTAAACTGACAAAAGACGCTCAGGCTGCTGCAAGAATCAGTAGCACAGCAAACCTATATACACCTAACACCTATACCAGTCCTGAAAAGAACTTTTGTGTACCAAATAGCTAGCGATTTATCTGTCCCTACTCCACACAGCAACCTTTCCCTATAGTGACAGAAGAAAGAATGTAAAATGGCCGCCGGATCGGGTCTATTTATAAGTTAAGGGGAATGTCCAAGTGTCCATGTGCTGTCATGTCTCAATTGGCTGTCCTGTACCCCATGATGGATGTGTCATCATAGGTCAAAGTTCTTTTACACAGTAAACACGGAAGTCCGCCGGGCGAACGGCGCCAATAGTCCGCCGAACGGGCGGACCACGAACAGCCGAAGTTCGCCGCGAAACGACCGCCGGGCGAACCGTTCGGCCATCACTACTCATCCATGCCACATCAGTGCTCATCCGTGCCACATCAGTGCTCATGCATGCTGCATCAGTGCTCATCCATGCCTCATCAGTGCTCATCCATGCCACATCAGTGCTCATCGGTGCCTCATCCATGCCACATCAAAGCTTATTTGTGCCACATCAGTGCTCATGCATGCCGCATCAGTGCTCATCCATGCCTCATCAGTGCTCATCCATGCCTCATCAGTGCTCATCCATGCCTCATCAGTGCTCATCCATGCCTCATCAGTGCTCATCCATGCCACATCAGTGCTCATCCGTGCCTCATCCATGCCACATCAAAGCTTATTCGTGCCACATCAGTGCTCATCCATGCCACATCAGTGCTCATCCGTGCCTCATGGATGCCACATCAGTGCTCATCTATGCCACATCAGTGCTCATCCGTGCCACATCAGTGCTCATCCATCCATGCCACATCAGTGCTCATCCATCCGTGCCACATCAATTTTGCAAAATTTTATAACAAAAATGGAGACAAATGCATTTTTTTTTACATAATATTCAGTCTTTTTTCAATAATAGCGCAAAAAAAAAAAAAAATGTGGTGATAAATCTAGCACCCTATTGTTTAGGCAGGGTGGCTATCAAAGGTATCTGCCAAGTGATAGTTGCCTTGGTCAATTGTTAGAAGGTCAATTGATTTCACCCTAATTCTGGAATTGCTGCACTTCTCTCTTCTGTCACTAGGTGGCCGGATATCTGGTGGCATTAGATAAGACAAGGACATTGCAAGGACAAATTAGAAATGAATGGGGTGTCTCAGCCAATGGGCAGGGGTTTTCTTGGGTCCCTTGGCCTGCTGGTAGAACCTATTTATTTGGGTGGAGTCAGGTGATCGGGGTTCTGTGCCACCTGGACGCATATCTGGGTGGAGGTGTGTTGTATTGCCCCAGGCTGCTAGGCCGGAAACCTAAGGCCTATCCCGGGGACATTGGGCTGCTAGGCTGTCTGAGGGCCTATCCAGAAGCAGGAGAGCAGCGTAGGGTTGGGACTGCGGCTTGCAGTCAACCAGAAGTAACGGTTCTGCCAGCCAGGGGAACCAGTTGTGGTCAGAGGTGGAGGGAAAGCTGTCATTACTAAGGGACCATCCACCTTGCTACAGGAGACCACTGTGAGTGATCTCAGGCCAGTACCAGAGCAGACTTCTCGCCAGCCGGGCATGGTGAAGAAGTGGGATCACTTCAGCAAGTGCCAAGCCAGGGACCCAGCAGGACAGCAGAGGTGAAGCTTGAGGAGCATCAGTGGATGCCAAGCCAGGGACCTAATGTATCAGCGGGGGGTGAAGCTTGAGGGATATCTGTGAGTGCCAAGCCAGGGGCCCAGCAGTGACGCTTGAGGAAGATACTGAGTGATAATTGGAGGAGCTCAGGAGATCCAGTGGCTAGCGGATCAGGAAGTCTAGTGAGAGACTGAGAGCTCAGTGGAGTGAAGTTCTACAATAGGAGATTGTAGAAGGGAAAGAGTTCATTGCAACCTTTGTTAGAAATTGTTACAAGACTGTTGCCATAGGAGACAGCGTTCCTACTCATGCAGATGTGGTGTCTGGCTAGATACCTTTCCCTGCGTGGCTGTCTACCTATAGAAGCCTCAGAGTCTGCCAATTAACATTGCATCTACTTAAGAGTGTCCTGGCCCCAACCCTCTCTCCCACAGTTCTGTTTAAAGCGGAGGTCCACCCTAAAGTGGACCTTCCACTCATCGGAACCCTCCCCCCCTTCGGTGCCACAATCGGCACCTTTCAGGGGGGAGGGGGGTGCAGTTACCTGGATAATCCAGGTAACTGCACCCACTTCCGGGATAGCTCTCTGCGGAAAGGGGCGTAACTTACGCCCCTTTCCGCAAGTGCCCGCCCCTTCCCGCAAGTGCCCCGCTGCCTGCTGGGAAACACACAGATCCCAGAGGCAGCGGGGAGCGTCCTTATTGCGCAGCGCGATTCGCGCATGCGCAGTAGGGAACCGGGAAATGAAGCCGAAAAGGCTCCATTTCCTGATTCCCATACCCAAGATGGCGGCGGCAGGACCCGACAGACGACCTATAGATCGGCTTCGGGTGCCGACATCGCGGGCACGCTGGACAGGTAAGTGTCACTATTTTAAAAGTCAGCAGCTGCAGTATTTGTAGCTGCTGGCTTTAAAAAAAAAAAAAAAACGCGGAGTCCCGGTGGACTCCCGCTTTAAGAGACAAAATAAATCTGTTTACATTCAAAGAAGTGTCTGGTGCCCATCAATCTACCTTGCATTACACCCACCATGCCTTGTAACCCACTCTACACAGAAGGAGGTCCGCTGTCCCTAACCCTGGAGGTCAGCTGTCCCTAACCCTGGAGGTCAGCTGTCCCTAACCCTGGAGGTCAGCTGTCCCTAACCCTGGAGATCAGCTGTCCCTAACCCTGGAGGTCAGCTGTCCCTAACCCTGGAGATCAGTTGTCCCTAACCCTGGAGATCAGCTGTCCCTAACCCTGAAGGTCAGTTGTCCCTAACCCTGGAGATCAGCTGTCCCTAACCCTGGAGGTCAGCTGTCCCTAACCCTGGAGATCAGCTGTCCCTAACCCTGGAGGTCAGCTGTCCCTAACCCTGGAGGTCAGCTGTCCCTAACCCTGGAGGTCAGCTGTCCCTAACCCTGGAGGTCAGCTGTCCCTAACCCTGGGGATCAGCTGTCCCTAACCCTGGAGGTCAGCTGTCCCTAACTCTGGAGGCCAAGTGTCCCTAACCCTGGAGGTCAGCTGTCCCTAACTCTGGAGGTCAGCTGTCCCTAACCCTGGAGGTCAGCTGTCCCTAACTCTGGAGGCCAAGTGTCCCTAACCCTGGAGGTCAGCTGTCCCTAACCCTGGAGGTCACCATTAGGCCCCCAGGGCCCCCAGGATTTGGCTACAATTAAATTCCACCAAAATAAAGCTCTATTTATGTGAAAAAAGGACAAAAATGTTTTATATGGATATGGTGTTGCATTACTGAGTAATTGTCCTTCAAAATGTGAGAGCACCGAAAGCTGAAAATTGGCCTGGTTAAGAAGGCGGTATAAGTGCCAAGTGGGCAAGTGATTAAGGGGTTACTTATACCGGGAGGTGGGCTTTCTGCTCCTGTGACTGACGTTGGCTCCCACTTGCTTGGGTAGCGAGCATGCATGCGTGCTTCTATGGGAAGCGGCTTCTTATGGGGGCACTGGACAAAGAGGAGGGGCCAGGAGCAGCGACGAGGGACCCGAGAAGAGGAGGTTCGCGGCCGCTCTGTGTGATTCCATTGCACAGAGCTGGTAAGTACAGTAATACCTCGGCTTGCGAGTAACGCGGTTTACGAACGTTTCGCAATATGCACTATTATTTGTTTTTTATAAAATATTGACTCGGTTTGCGAGGGTTGTATCGCAAAGACGAGCAGGATTCAAGCTTCTGGGGTGTGCAGTACCGCATTTGGCCAGAGGTTGGGGGGGGTGCCGGTGACACTCGGAGCCGCTCGGAAACACTCCATTCCTGAGTGTCTCTGAGTGCGGTTTCCGAGTGAATCCGGTGCCCCCACCTCCTCTGGCCACATGCGGTACTGCATACACCAGCAGTCACTGTGGAATGAATTATCTGAGTTCCCATTGACTTCTATGGGGAAACTCGCTTTGATATGCGAGTTCTTTGGATTACAAGCATTCTCTTGGAATGATTTATGCTTGTAATCCAATGTATTACTGTATAGAGATGTATATTACTTTTTTTTTTTCCTTTATAATCACTAATACAGTGATCAGTGCTAACAATATGCACTGTCACTGTACTAATGACGCTGGCTGTAACACCAGGGTCGATCAAAGGGTTAACTGTGTTCAGGTGCAATTCCAGTGTCAAATTCGCACCTGAACCGCTGAATGGAAACCGTACCGGACTCCGGTGACCCTTTGCCGATATGTGAACCTTGCCTTAAAGTGTTCCACCGCAATGGAAATTTTTTTGATAAAACCCGACTTAACAAACTTATCACAGAATTTTTTTTACGAAAAAGATTTGTCTGTCTTCCTCCGGCGTGCAGCGGCTTCTCTCCTGGGAGAAGGAAAGTACAGCGCTGCTCTATAATCTCCTTAAATCTGCAGGTATTAGTGTGGATTGGACTCTGCTCTTCAGTGTGTCCTTCATACCTGACCCTCAGCAGACTTTAACCGATGCAGATTTGCTGGTGATGGGGACACTTCTGCTGCCTTCTCCTTAGTCCACCTCTCCTGGCCGGGCTTCACGTACCCCGAGGACTAAGGGGGCGAATGCTTCCCCGAAACAGCCTGCCCCCTCTTCTCATCAGGTAGGTGTCACATGCTACAAAATGGTCATACGTGTTGGGCTTAATTGCATGGTAAGTGACTTTGATGATATCGCTAGAATAAGTGTGACTATAAATGCTAAGGCTGCATTCACACAGCTGAGCGGGTTTCCAGCGTTTTATTGCATGTTTTTTTATGCGTAATCTTGGCGTGTTTTTAGGCAGCGTTTTTAAGCTTTGCGTTTTTTTTTTTTTTTTTTATTAGCCAATAAAGAAAACTATCATCTGTTGTGTTTTAGCTTTTTTTTTCTATCAGCTTTTACTCTCTTTTTTTATTATTATTATTATTATTATTCATTTATTATTATTATTTTTTTGTTAGGGTAAGGGATTAGAGTTAAGGCTAGGGACAGGATTAGAGGTCGGGGTTAGGGTTTGGGTTAGGGGTTAATATTTTATTTATTGTCTTATTATTATTTATTTATTTTTGTTAGGGTTAGGGTGTTAATACTACTACTGTTTCTAATAACAATAAATGACTAAATTAATGTAAAATAAATACACAATTAATTATTATTTATTTATTAATTATGTATTATTAGTTATTTATTTAATTATTATTAATTATTTAATATTACATAGTATTAATTTACTGTATTTATTTATTATTTATGTATGATTATTTTTAGTTATTAATCATACATAACTAATAAATACAGTAAATGAATACTATGTAATATTAAATAAATAATGAAACCCTAACCCTTTAAAAAAAAATACCCTAACCTTAACACAAAACAAAAACAGGAAAGGGTAAAAGTTGGGGTTAATTATTATTGATTTATTTAGTTATTTAAATGAATATTATTGTTATTATTATTATTATTATTATTATTATTATTATTATTAATAATAATAATGTTAATGTATTTTTTGGTTTGGGTGTTTATTTTTTTTTAAGGTTAATCATCATTTATTTGTTTATTATAACAATTTTTTTTTATTTATTGTTTAGTTACAATGATTTTTAGTTATTTTGCATATTTATTTTACATTTATTTATTCATATATTACTACTATTTTTTGTTTTAAATTTTTTCATTTGAGCAGAAAGACACAGAATAAAATGGGCAATTGCACAAAATAATAATAATAAATGAATAAATAGATGTAAAATAAATACACAAGTAAATAAAAATAATAATACATACATAATAAATAAATACAGTACATTTATACTATGTAATAATAAATAAATAAATAACCCCTAACCCTTAAAAAAGTAATACAAAATTAATAAATACCCTAACCCTAACACAAAATAAACAACTAAAGGTTAGGGTTTAATTATTATTTATTTATAGTGTTATTTAAATTATTATTATTATTATTATTATTATTATTATTATTATTATTATTATTATTAATAATAATGATAATAATAATATGAATAATTTGTTTCTTTTTTAAGGTTAGGGGTTCATTATTATTTATTATCATTATTATTATTATTATTATTATTATTATTATTATTATAATAGTAACTTGTTTTTTTTTTGTTTTTTTTTAAGGTTAGGGGTTAATTATCATTTATCTGTTTATTATAACCCATTATTCATTTTAATTTATTATTTATTTACAATGATTTATGGGTATTTTCATATTTATTTTACATATATTTATTTATTCATATATTACTACTATTTTTAATTTTTTTTTTGAGCAGAAAATCACACAAAAGCACACAACAAATCGAGGTGAAAGCTCACAAAAAAGTGCAAATTGCAAGTTTCTATTAATTTTTATTGGAATAAAAACACGGCAAAAACACTCAGATCTGACCCAATTCGAGCTCCAGAACTTCTTCTTTAGCTTCAGGCATTTGGCTTCAGGCGACTTGAAGATGGAGATGTGACTCAACTCCATAGAGAATAATTGATTTTTTTTAAAAATTTCGCTCTACGAAGCGCTGAGTTGTGAATGGGGCCTAAGTGTCAGAATCCCACATTTTTCTACCTAAGAATACGGTAACCTTCTTAGTACCTACCTCTAAGCCCTTGTACACACGGTCGGAGATTCCGACGGAATGTTTCCTATCGGACCGTTTTGTCGGATATTCCGACTGTGTGTGGTCTGCATCGGACTCTTTCCGTCGGAATATCCGCCGGACCAACTTTTCCAACTTGCCGGTAAAATTTTCCGACAAAATGCTCCTATCGGACATACTCCGATCATGTGTAGCCTACTCCGATGGACAAAGTGCCACGCATGCTCAGATCAAATTCCTAGACCAAAGCTATTGGCTACTAGCGTGAACGTAGTCCCATCCTGAATGAATGAATGAATGAATGAAGTACTTGTATAGCGCACAATGCAAACTGAATCGCCTTTAGGCGCTAACGAAATAACGTCATCACGTTATGTACAATCGGATTTTCCGACAACTTAGTCCGACCGTGTGTATGCAACATCACTTCCGGACCTCTTCTGGAATTACTCCGACGGATTTGGTTGTCGGAATCTCCGACCGTGTGTACAAGGGCTAAGACATTGCGGGGGGGGGGGGGGGGTTTACTAAAGGAGAAGAGCAGGTTCACTTCACAAGGGAATTTTCACATAGCTTAGTGAAAGGGGGGAATCTGTGTGAACTTTAATCAGGCTTAAGCAACATTCCTGTTTTTTATTTATTTTTTGTTAAATCAAATACTTTTCATTGAGAACGACAGAGTTACATTTTTAGAAATAAAGACAAACAATTACAAAATGACCATGCAGGATAAAAAAAATAATATGACAACCCATTACAACGCGCTCTGTTTGTTGTATTATACAACAAATATAAAATGTTACAATATTATTCCTTAATAAAATCTATTGTGAAAAAAATATATATATATTATGGAACAAAAAAAAAAAAAACAAATAGATAAATAAAAAAATAAAATGTTAGGTACATTACTGTAATTTAGACATTGGGTATGACCAGCACAAGACAGATATTACTTTATTAGAGGGGACGAAACAGGCTAGGCCAGAGGAAGATAACAACAGGGGCTACAATGTATCACATTTTTTGGACCTTGTTTTTTTTTTTTTTTTCCTTGCATGTGATTGGATATTCTTTGCAAAGTGAATATTTACTAAGCTAAGTAAAAATTCTCTTTTAACCATTTGCTGACCGCCCTATAGAAGTTTAACAGATCACGTATATATACAGTGCCTCGAAAAAGTATTCACACCCCTTGAAATTTTCCACATTTTCTCACGTTACAACCAAAAACATAAATGTATTTTATTGGGATTTTATGTGATGGACCAACACAAAGTGGCACATCATTGTGAAGTGGAAGGAAAATGATAAATGGTTTTCACATTTTTTTTTTTTTTTTTACAATTAAATGTGTGAAAAATGTGGTGTACATTTGTATGGCGCCCCCCGGAGTCAATACTTTGTAGAACCGCCTTTCACTGCAATTACAGCTGCAAGTCTTTTGGGGGATTCAGCCCCCCTTTTCTCTGATAACCCTACCTTAAATCTAGGGGAAACCAATTGCCTTCAGAAGTCACCTAATTAGTAAAAAAATAAAATAAATAATAATCCACCTGTGTGTAATTTAATCTCAGTATAGATACAGCTGTTCTGTGAAGCCCTCAGAGGTTTGTTAGAGAACCTAAGTAAAAGAACAGAATCATGAAGGCCAAGGAACCCACCAAACAGGCCAGGGATTGTGGAGAAGTATAATGCAGGGTTAGGTTATAAAAAAATATCCCAAGCTTTGAACATCTCACAGAGCTCTGTTCAATCCATCTTCCGAAAATGGAAAGAGTATGGCACAACTGCAAACCTACCAAGACATGGCCGTCCACCTAAACTGACCGGCCGGGCAAGGAGAGCATTCATCACTTTTGTTGCCAGCGGTTTAGACATTAATGGCTGTGTGTTGAGTTATTTTGAGGGGACAGGAAATTTACACCGTTATACAAGCTGTACACTCACTACTTTACATTGTAGACAAGTGTCATTTCATATATATATATCGAGACCATTGCTAGTATAAGTGGTTAGCACTTCTGCCTAGCAGCACTTGGGTCGGCGGTTCTAATCCCAACCATGTCACCAACTGCCTGGATGTTTGCAAGTTCTCCCTGTGTAGGTTTCCTCCGGGTACTCTGGTTTCCTCCCACACTCCAAAGACATGCTGGTAGGTTAATTGGCTCCTGTCTAAATGAGCCCTAGTATGTAGGTATGAATGTGAGTTAGGGACCTTAGATTGTAAGCTCCTTGAGGGTTATATATATATATATATTGTACATTCACTTCAGACCAATCCCTGCCCTCAAGGAGCTTACAGAAATTTGAAAATTCAAAATTTTGGAAATTTGGAAATTCAAAATTGGAAAATCCAAAAATTCAGAAATTTGGAAATTCAATATTCGCAAAAATCGGAAATTTGAAAATTCGGAAATTTGAAAAATAAAATAAAATCTGAAATGTCAAAAGAATGAAAACTGAAAGATAAGAACGAAAATCTGAAATAATTTGGCTGTTAGTGAACGTAACGAATACGAATTTATCCGCAGTTGTGAATTATTCGAAATAACGAATGCCGCATCTAAACGAATGGAATATAATGATTTATTATTATTAATAATAATAATAATAATAATAATACCTTTTTATTAGAATTATTATTATTTATTGTTAATTCTTTCCGTTCCATTTGTTTAGATGTGCCATTCATTATTTCGGATAATTCGTAACTTCAGATAAATTCGTATTCGTTACATTCACTAACAGCCAAGTTTGAAAGGAAATTCCAATACCTAGAATTTAATAGTTTGTTATTATTAGTTAGTTATTATTTGGAATTCCTGAATTTTTGTTCTTTAAAATTTTAGAATTTCTGAATTTCCACATTTTAAGATTTTCAATTTTCCGAATTTTCTAATTTCCGATTTTTCTAATTTCCGATTTTCAGATTTTTTTGGATTTTAGAATTTATGAATTAACGAATTCCGAATTTTCTATTTTTTTAATTTACAAAACAAATGAAAAGAAAACAAACAATTTTTTTGGCAGTACACATTTTTTTCTATTAGCCAATAGAGAAAAATATCATCAGTTTCACATCATTTGTTGCTAAGTTTTTCAGCTTTTCATCCACTTTTATTTATTATTTATTTATAAAAATGAAAAGGAGTTGTAAAGTCTTGAGGTTTTTCACCTTAATGCATTTCACCTTAATGCATAGCTGCCCCACCTCTAGTACCTTCTCAGCCAATAGAAACATGTCTGTGTATACTGTGTGATTGTATACTGTGTGTGTGTGTGTGTGTGTTTGTGTATACTGTGTGCCCCCATAATCTCTGATTGCCTGGGGGCCCCATGATCTCCTATTGCCCGGGGGCCCCATGAGTTGTCAGTCCGCCCCTGGGTGCCCCTCATGGAAATCGCCTCTCTGAGTTTTTTTTTTTTAATATCAAACATGTCAAACTTACCTGCTCTGTGAAAGGGTTTTGCAGAGCACAGCCCTGATCCTCCCTTTCTGGGGTCCCCCGGCGGCGCTCCTGACTCCTCCTCTTTCCATGGGGGCAAGGCATTTTCCACGGGGGCACAAGATGAAGAGGAGGAGCCAGGAGCGCCGCTGGGGGACCCCCAGAAAAGGAGGACCAGGGCTGTGCTCTGCAAAACCCTTGCACAGAGCAGGAAAGTTTGACATGTTTGTTATAAAAAACAAAAAAACAAAAAAAAACAACCTTTACAATTACTTTAAGGTTAGGGGTTAATTTATTTTATTTATTATTATTTATTTATGTATTTTGTTAGGTTAGGGGTTAGGATTAGGGGTTAATATTAGGGTTAAGGGTTAGGTTTTTTTAATTATTATTATTTATGTTTCATTTATTTAATATTTATTTATGATTATTATTTATTTATGTATTTTTCAAAAAAAAAATATATATATATATATATATTTATTATTATTTATTTTTATTTAATTATTATTATATATTATTATAATATATATATATTATATATTATAATAATATATAATTAATATTATATATTATATATAAATTATGGTATTTGACCGCATTGAGAAACGTGTGACAAAACACGATAAGACACTCAAAAACGCTTGAATTAAGCATTTCCGTGCATTTCTATGGAACAAAAAAAAGCTTCAAAAACACAATGATCTGCCCGATTTGAGCTACAAAAAAAAAACTTCAGAACTTTTTTGAGCTTCAGGCATTTGGCTTTGAGTGGAGATGTGAACAGGGGTGTAGCTACAGGGGTCGCATGGGTCACAATTGCGACCCGGCCCCATGCTCCCTTGTATGACTGGATCCTGAAGCCCGCTTCCACAGGCATTAAGTGGTTACAGGATGAAAATGGAGGGCACCGGTTGCTGTATATGCTTCCCCCCCTTTGCACCGTCCCCTCCTCCTATCCAGGTCCCACTGCCCTGGGCCCCTGTCTACTCTCTTGGTCCCCCCTTTGGCAGCGCTGCTGAGTTCCGCCTTAAATTTGAAAACGTAAGATACCTATCAGGCATTTTTCTCCCAATTTTTTTTTTTTTTTTGTTTTCCCACAGAAATCTTTTCATTAATACAACCATCAGAGGAATGGCTCCCATCTAATAGTACACAAAGGTGAAACATCAGAGGTCTGTGTAGACCCCTGACATTTCACCAAAGTCCCCCAACAGGGCTCCTAAAAAATGTAAAAAATAATAAAAATTAACATTGTAAAAAAAAAAAGAAATTAAATAAAATGGTAAAATATAAAAATAATAAAATACCAAAAATAAAAAAACAACTGACACCAGTGGTGGGAATATTTTCTATTTAGTCCGACCTGGGTGAACATGTTATAACCGGCACCTCATCCCATAGAAGCGAAAATAGGAGGAAAGTTTAGGGTGGGATTATTGCGGTGCCAACAAAAAATGGAAACATAAAGTATTTAAAACATAAAATAAATTTTAAACATCAATTAAAAATTGAACCAAAATAAAACCATTATGTATCCTTATTCCGATTACAAGATGATGTTTTTCAATTAGCCAGTGGTTACAAGATGGTGTGTTTTCCCATGTTTCGCCAACATTGGCTTCTTCAGGGAATTAAAAGCTTCCAAACCCAAAAGACCCCAGGGGGATCACCACTGAAGTTAACACCACTGCACCATACGACCACAGAGGACACAAAAGTTGGAAATAAATTGAAAAATATACACAAGCGGGCGCCTGTGGATAAAGTGGCTTCTTTCCAGAAAAATGGATCGATATTGCTTACAAGCACAGCAAAAAGTTCCCAGGTCGCCCTTGATCCCAGTGGTGGGACTAGCTTGGTCACAAAGGTCGTGCTTGGGACCAGGCCCTGGCATTGCACCATGTGGGGGCCCCAGGATGGCAGGAAGGGGGGTCCACTTACAGAACATGTGAAAGGGTCCTGCTGCAGGACCCTAAAAAAGGGCCCCCACGATGGGAGTAAAGGGCCCCCAGGATTAGTGGAAAGAGCCCTGGGCCCAGAGGGAAGGGACCTGGTCAGGGGTCGGGAGGTGCCCTTAATGTTCTTTTGAACTGGGGCCCTGAAGGTTTTAGTTACGCCTCTGGATGTGAACCAACGCCATAGAGAATAATAGAATTTTCTCCTCCGGCGTTTGGGAGCTTTGAGCTTGAAGCTAAAAAACGTTGAGGTGCGAATGGAGTCTCAGACTTAAATAGATATTTAAAGGGAAAGGTCATCCCAAAAGAAAGAAGAGCTTCTTATTTGTCAGTGTGGTCACATGGTCACGCTGACCAATAAGTGCGTGCCATATATATATATATATATATATATATATATATATATATATATATATATATCCAGGATATAGATATATATGTAGCACCCTCCTTTGATTCGAAATTTGTAATTTTGCTAGATAATAATTTTCGTTTATTCGGTACACTGCTCATAATTTAGTAATTGTTACTTTTATGAGATTGCCCTTCTCGTTGATTTGTATTTTCATAGGAAATAAAGAGTTGGTAAAAAAAAAAAAACGCAATAAGCGTGTATTGATTGGTTTGCGCAACAGTTATAGCGTCTAAAAAATAGGGGATAGATTTATGGCATTTTTATTAATAATTATTATTATTTTTTACTAGTAATGGCAGCGATCCGCGATTTTTATCGTGACTGCGACATTATGGTGGACACATCGGACAATTTTGACACATTTTTGGGACCATTGGCATTAATACAGCGATCAGTGCTATAAAATTGATTGCATTGATTACTGTAAAAATGCCACTGGCAGTGAATGGGGTTAACCACTAGGGGGCAGGGTTAAGTGTGTCCTGGGGGAGTGTTTCTAACTGTCTGGGGGGTGGGCTAGCAGTGACACGACACTGATCGCTGCTCCCTATGACAGAGAGCAGACGATCGGTGTCCTGTCACTAGGAAGAACGGGGAGATTCTGTTTGCATCGGCATCTCCCCGTTCTTCAGCTCCGTGACACGATTGCGGGTATCCCAGCGGCGATTGAGTCCACGGGTCCCGCGGTCACGGAGCTTGCGGCAGGGCCGCACGCTCGCCACCGGCGGCGCGTGTGCGCGGCAGGAAATTCAAAGTAACGTACGGGTACGTTACTTTGCCCAGCCATACCATTCTGCCGACATATATTTGCTGACAGCGGTCGGCAAGTGGTTAAACAGTTTTTAATATTTTTTATTTTCAAGGATTTTTATTCAATTTTTTGACAGTAGAGATTAACCACTTGCCGCCCGCCCTATAGGCAATTGACGGTGGCAAAGTGGTTGCATAATCCTGATCGGACGTCATATGACGTCCTCAGGATTATGAGCCACTGCGCGCCCCCGGGGGCGCGCATCGCGGCGATCGTTGTTGCGGGGTGTCAGTCTGACACCCAGCAACTACGATCTTGGTAAAGAGTCTCCGACGGAGACTCTTTACCACGTGATCAGCCGTGTCCAATCACGGCTGATCACAGTGTAAATGGGAAGAGATGGTGATCGGCTTTTCCTCACTCGCGTCTGTCAGGCGCGAGTAGAGGAGAGCCGATCGGCTGCTCCTCTGACAGGGGGGGTCTGTGCTGATCGATTATCAGCACAGCCCCCCCGAGGATGCCCACACTGGACCACCAGGGACGCCACCAGACCACCAGGGAAAAGGTAATCCTCCCTAGACTACCAGGGATGCCAGTCAGCATAATGGATGCCAATCAGTGCCCATAATGGATGCCAATTAGTGCCCACAATGGGCATCACTGATTGGCATGCATTATTGTTTGGCACTAATTGGCATCCATTAGTACAGTATAACACCAATGCCGCCTATGAGTGCCCACCTGTGCCGCCTATGAGTGCCCACCTGTGCCGCCTATGAGTGCCCACCTGTGCCGCCTATCAGTGCCCACCCATGCCCATCTGTGAAGCCTACCCATGCCCATCTGTGCTGCCTATCCATGCCCATCTGTGCCGCCCATCCATGCCAATCCGTGCCAGCTATCAGTGCCAATTTGTGCCACCTATCAGTGTCCATCCGTGTCGCCCATCAGTGCCGCCTATCAGTGCCGCCTATCAGTGCCACATATCAGTGTCCATCAATGCCACCTCATCAGTGCCACTTCATTGGTGCCACATCATTGGTGCCCATCAGTGCCGCCTTATCAGTGCCCATCAGTGTAGCCCCATCAGTGTCCATCAGTGAAGGAGAAAACATACTTATTTACAAAGTTTTGAAACTGAAACAAAAAAAACATTTTTTTTTCAAAATTTTCGGTATTTTTTTATTTGTAGCGCAAAAAATAAAAACCGTAGAGGTGATCAAATACCACCAAAAGAAAGCTCTATTTGTGGGAAAAAAATGATAAAAATTTCATTTGGGTACAGTGTAGCATGACCGCGCAATTGTCATTCAAAGTGCGACAGCGCTGAAAGCTCAAAATTGGTCTGGGCAGGAAGGTGTTTAAGTGGCCTGTATTGAAGTGATTAAAGACCTTGGCAGTATTGCAAAACAGCGTACAGTTTTTATAGTCTGCCTAACATACAGTATAGGCATGGACAATTAACCTCCTACTTATCTCAAGGCCATCAATGGCTCTATTATCAACGTTGCTTGATCTGCGTTGATTTATAGCAGACTATGCGGTGGATCCTCCACCTTACTCGTTACATCCTACTCTGTATCCCTACATCGATTTCCCATTATAAGGCTCAGAGTGCGTCCCCCACTTCAGGAGACACCTGCCTCCCAACTAAATTCGGGGAGGCCTGTCCCCCATATCATGGAGGAGCGCAATTCAGACCCCTCTCTATGCCAGGGTCTCGGAGGAGAGAAGAGGGCAAAGTGCAAAGAGGAAGGGAAAAGGAAATCAATGGGATTGGGTGGCAAGATGGGGGGGAGAACACTCCACGCTCCTAATTATGGCACTCAGGAAAGGTCTTGGTTAGTGATTGTCCGGGGATCATTGGTTAAATATCTGATCCAAGGATCCCATATTTTATTAAAGAGGAAGTAAACCCTGATGGGTTTACTTCCTCTTTGTCTCCCTGCAAAGATAAAGCATAATGAACTACTATGCATCGCATAGTAGCCCATTATGTGTCACTTACCTGACACAGGAGCCAGCGATGTCACTGCTGTCCTCTGTAGTCCGGAGCATCCATCTTCTTCTGGGTATCGCTGCTCCGGCCACTCACAGCGCCAGAGCAGTGATGATGTCACTCCCGCGCATGCGCACGGGAGCCGCCACGGCATGCTGCTAATGGCGATAGTGCAACTGTGTGCCACTGTCTACGGCGCATGCGCCATAGACAGCTGTCACTGTCTTTTAGTAAATATCTCCTAAACCGTGTAGGTTTAGGAGATATTTCATGGACCTACAGGTAAGCCTTAATCTAGGCTTACCTGTAGGTCAAAGTGGTTTGTAAGGGTTTACAACCACTTTAAACAACTTCATTTTATCTTGCACAATTGCTGTCAATCTTTCGTGTAGCATAAGCCAAGACCATTTGTGTTTAAGGTTGGACAAATGGTAGGGCCGCTGACTTCCACTTCCTAGCAATCGTAATTTTGGCTGCTGTGTATATGAACGTTAGAAGCCGTCTATGGGCCTTGGAAGCTTCGGCTACCCTGCTACCCAGGAGTGTGCGTGCTTTGCCAGGTTGATCTGGGTAAGAGTGTACACAAAGTTGTAGACCCTAATCCAGAACCTCCGTACCTTGGGACATAGCCACCAGATATGGTACTCCGTTCCCACCTGGCCGCAGCCCCGAAAGCACTCCGGAGTAGCGCCAGGCACAAATGTGGCCAGTCTAGCCGGTACCATATACCACCTTAACCACTTCCGGACCGCCGCACGCCTATGTACGTCCCTACTTTGGGGACGGATATTGTTGTTATGGCAGCAGCTAGCTGCCATAACCCCAGGTATCCCCGTGTTTGTCCGGCAGTCCAGTACAAGAAAAAAGTGGTCTCTGCGGCGGATTTGCCGCGAGATCACCTTTATCTATGGCAGGAGAGGAGCTCCGCCCTCCCGCCGCGATCTGGTGCCCTCCGCCACTTACCGGAGCCGTCGGCAGCGGTGGAAGCGATCGCGTCTGTCCCCTGGGCTGATATGGAGAGGAGTGAGGGGAAGATAGCCCCCCACCCGTCTCCATGACACTGCAGGGCGGAAGCGACGTCTTAAAGTCACTTCTGCCCAGAGTTCTTAAAGGGGCAATTCATTTTTTTCATTTTTTTAACCACTTGCTTACTGGGCACTTAAACCCCCCTCCTGCCCAGACCAATTTTCAGCTTTCAGCGCTGATGCATTTTGAATGACAATTGCGCGGTCATACAACACTGTACCCAAATGAAATTTTTATCATTTTTTTCCCACAAAAAGAGCTTTCTTTTGGTGGTATTTAATTACAGCTGGGAGTTTTATTTTTTGCTAAACAAACAAAAAAAGATGCAAAATAAAAAAAAAATCCTTCATTGAAATGCGCTGATGAGGCGGCACTGGTGGGCACTGATAGGCTGCACTGGTGGACACTGATAGGCTGCACTGGTGGGCACTGATAGGCACAGTTAAGGCAGCACTAATAGGCACAGATAAGGTGGCACCGATAGGCACAGATAAGGCAGTACTGATGGGCACAGATAAGGTGGCACTGATGGGCAAAGATGGGCACAGATAAGATGACACTGATGGGTGGCACGGATGGGTGGCACGGATGGGTACCACTGATAGATGGGACTGATGGGCACTGATAGGTGGCACTGATAGGTGGCTCTGATAGGTGGCACTGCTGGACGGCACTGATGGGCACTGGTAGATGACACTGATGGGCACGGATATGTGGCACTGAGGTGCAGCACTGTTGTTGAGGCAGATTTTGGGCACTGATGGGTGGCATTGTGGGCACTGATGGGTGGCACTGTGGGCACTGATGGGTGGCACTGTGGGCACTGATGGGTGGCACTGATGGGGGGCACTTTTTTATTGGTCAGGTGGCACTGGCAGGGGGCAGGTGGGCACTGATAAGCTGGCCGTGATCGGGACTAATGTCCCG
The DNA here is from genome assembly GCF_037356315.1 of Lithobates pipiens. Lineage (NCBI taxonomy): Eukaryota > Metazoa > Chordata > Amphibia > Anura > Ranidae > Lithobates > Lithobates pipiens. The sequence continues at coordinate 10,996,005 of NW_027507903.1, read as the reverse complement.
ATCACGACTGCCGGTGATCGGCTCTTTTTTCTCTCCTCGCGCTGTGAGCGCGAGGAGGAAAAATAGCCGATTACCGGCTCTGTTTTGTCCCATAATCAGCTGTCATTGGCTGACAGCTGATCACGTGGTAAGGGGTCGGGATTGACCCCTTGCTCCAATCCGTAATCAGGCGAGTCTCATAGACTCGCTGATCACAGAGCGCGGCCCTCAGGGGGCGTGCAGGCCGCTCGTGCACGGGACGACGTCAATAGACGTGTCCCGGCAAAGCAGGTCCGCGCTGTAGCCGTCATTCGGCTATAGCGCGGATCCCTAGTGGTTAAATTACAACTTTTTTTTTATTGCATTTTAGCATAAATATGAGATGGGAGGTCTTTTTGACCCCCCAGATCTCATATTTAGGAGGACCTGTCATGCTTTTTTCTATTACAAGGGATGTTTACATTCCTTGTAATAGGAATAAAGGTGACACCATTTTTTTTCAAAAGAACAGTGTAAAAATAAAAAAAATAAAAAGTAAAATAAATAAAAATTTTAACATGCCCCGTCCTGTCAAACTTGCGTGCAGAAGCGAACGCATACATGAGTAGCACCCGCATATGAAAACAGTGTTCAAACCACACATGCTTTTTTTCTATTACAAGGGATGTTTACATTCCTAGGAATAAAAGTGACAGATTTTCATATTTTTTTTAAAAACAGTGTAAAAAATAAAATAAAAGGTAAAATAAATAAGAAAAAAAAATATTTTTAAACGCGCCCCAACACGCTGAGTTCGTGTGCAGAAGCGAACGCATACGTGAGTAGCTCCCGCATATGAAAACGGTGTTCAAACCACACGTGAGGTATCGCCACGATCGGTAGAGCGAGTGCAATAATTCTAGCCCTAGAACTCTTCTGTTACCCAAAATATGCAACCAGTAGAAATTTTTAAATGTTGCCTATGGTCATTTTTAAGGGTAAATGGTTGTCGCCATTCCACGAGCGGGCGCAATTTTGAAGTTTGACATGTTGGGTATCAATTTACTCGGCATAACATCATCTTTCACAAATTAAAAAACAAAAATTGGGCTAACTTTACTGTTGTCTTATTTTTTAATTCAAAAAAGTGTATTTAAAAAAAAAAAATGTGTGCTTGTAAGTCTGCTGCGCAAATACGGCGTGACAGAAAGTATTGCAACAACCACCATTTTATTCTCTAGGATGTTAGGGAAAAAAAATTATAATGTTTGGGGGTTCTAAGTAATTTTCTAGCAAAAAAAAATGTTTTTAACTTGTAAGCACCACATCTAAAAAAGAGGTTTAATCTGAAGTGGTTAATAAAACGTTATAATTCGCTTCAATAATTGAGGTGTTGATAAGTGATCTAGAGGCTGCCATTGCTATCGAGCGCCATTCCTCGAGGTCCAAGAGTTTCTTGTAGAGCTTCTTGTAGATCATGTTCCCATTGTGTCATGTAGGACAGTTTTACTGAGACATATGCTAAAATCGTATAGATTGCGGATATGTGACCCCTACGTTTATTGGCGACACATGTGTTCCATGGGGGTCATTGTCACAAGGTCACCCTTACGTGATAAAGTTAGTTTGCATATAATGATGTATTTGGGTGAATCTATAGAGTTCAGAATTCGGTAGTTTGGTTATTTTCCATCAGCAATCTTTTGGACAGCATGCCTTTTAGATCACAAAGATCTGCAATCCGTAGGAAGCCCCTGTTGGACCACCATTCAAAAGCGGAAGGGGTGAGGCCCGGGGTTGAACTCTCTGTTTCTCAAGAGAGGTGCTAGCGGGTTGTGGGGCGATTTCAATTTGTGAGTCCCCCCGAGTTTTTCCCAAATGTCTAGCGAGAAGGAAAGAGAGAAATGGTATTTTATCTTCCGTTTTACAAAATAAAACAGGAAAGAACTAATTGGATTCAAACATAAGGCCGGGTTCACACCGCTGCGATGCGGGAACACCGCGAATCCGCGGCGTTTTCCCGCATCGCACACCTCCCGCCGGCAGTTCACACTGCCCTATGCGGACGGCTGGGAGTGTCAATGATATGTTAATGACACCCCCAGATCCGTCCGCATATCGCAGTGCGATCTGCCGACTCGCACAGGAATCGGATCGCATGGTGTGAACCCCCATGCGATCCGATTATGTTGCGGACCAAAAAAAGGGTCCCGTGCGAGTTTGCTGCGGGAGCGATGCGAATTCAGCCATACTATCTGTATGGCTGTATTCGCATCGCTACGGAGATCGGATGTGATTTGCGGTGCAGCAGTGTGAACCCAGCCTAAAACAGAATCATCTTTCCTAATCTACTGTACTCTCTAATCTGTCAGAAAAACAAAAGTTTACTTTGAATAAAACACGGTGTCATTGGTAGTTAAAGTGTCACTAAACCCTCATCATAAACAACGATCAATAAATGGTGTATTCCATGCTGTTCATACTCACTCAGTCACTACGAGATTCATTTTCTGTATTCTTCAAAAAAAAACCTGGTTGATCCTGCTGCTCTCTATCGCCCCCTTCTGTCCATGTCCTAAATTCAGCTACGGATTTTGCAGCAGTGGTGGCAGCTCCGCACATGCTCAGTTTTCAGTGAGTGTCTATGCTGAGCATTTCCTCCCTATCACATCTGAGCAGTCCATGTGACTATAGAGTCACACATGTGGGTGCTTACACCAGTGGCGGCCCGTGCATTGTGGGCACACGGGCGACCATGTCCTCAATTCAGCTACAGATTTTGCAGCAGTGGTAGCAGCTCCGCACATGCTCAGTTTTCAGTGAGTTTCTATGCTGAGCATTTCCTCCCTATCACATCTGAGCAGCCCATGTGAGTATAGAGTCACACATGTGGGCACTTACACCAGTGGCGGCCCGTGCATTGTGGGCACACGGACGACCATGCCCTCAATTCAGCTACTGATTTTGCAGCAGTGGTGGCAGCTCCGCACATGCTCAGTATTTAGTGAGTTTCTATGCTGAGCATTTCCTCCCTATCACATCTGAGCAGCCCATGTGACTATAGAGTCACACATGTGGGTGCTTACACCAGTGGCAACCCATGCGTTGTGGGCACACGGGCGCTATCCCCCTAACACCTCCACCGCCCCCTTGGCCAGCCCCTTTCAGGATGCCGGGCACATGAATTCCTATGGCGGGGGGTGTGTGTTTTTTGAAGCACCTGATTAGAGCCAAGTAGGGTGGGCTCAGTGCACATAGAATGCACCCCAATCCCACCCAATTGTGTGATCATAGCGAATGATTTTTTTCTATTCACACTAGAGTTACTCCCCGCAATTCAGGAGGCAGGTCAGTGAGACCTGTTTTCCGATTGGCCAAAGCACCAGGCAATCCTATTGGATGCCTAGCACTGTGGAAGAGGAGACATGCTGGAGCTGGACCCGCCACTGCCTGGAGGACACAGCAGGAGAGGAGAGGAGGACACAGCCCGCTGCATAGTAAGTGCCGAACCTCTGGGGGGGGCACTGGCTGACAGTGCCGCAAAACTCAACAGCTGTCACTGGTGCGGGGAGGGGGGTGCATCAGTGCCGCGCTGCCCACAGGGGGTGGTAGTGCTGGTTGTTTGCCACCCCCCCCCAAAAGAAAAGTCCACGAGCCGCCACTGGTGTACACAGCGGTAAATGACAGCCCACTCCCTCCCTCCTCGTCCACGCCCACTAACCATCTAAACACAATGGGGGGGGGCGGGATATTACATGTAGATTATGGGAGGCTACACCTCCCTCTCATTCTAAGACACAGGCTGGAGAAGGGGTGACACAGCCTGTGACTGGCAGAAATCCACCCACACCGTGTTATTGCCCAAAAAATAATACAGATTTGATTTCAACAATGCAGCAATACTTTGATGATTTTTCTTCTTTTGAGAAAATATATATGTGGACTTTCATACTTGCTTGCAGTTTGAAGCGTTTGTTACCCCAAAAATCATATTCCTGAAGTGTGCTTGCTGTGCCATGTACTTGTATGAGAAGGTCTCCTGTTCTCTTTTGTATTGCTTCCTTTGTATGAAATCCCTGGTGTTCCTGCCAGTCCCTCCTCTTTCCTATTAAAAACTGACCACACTAAGCAGGAGATGACTCCGTGGTCAGTTCCCTAGCTTTGCTGGGAACTCAGTGTATTTTCTTCCAATGATCAGACATGCCCTGACACGCCCCCTGCAGCACAGCCAATCACTGACAAGCTCTGTGTTCCGCTGCTTCGCCTCCCCCAGCTCTTATACAGCTGAGAACAGAGGGAACGTGATCACTTATATAAAAAAGGGAAAAAAAAATTATTTCTAATGTTTTTTTTATAGCTATACAAAAAATGTTTTGCCTTTCATTTCTATGTTAGACCCCGTTCACACCAAACCACCCATTGCGTGGGCGGTAAAACGCCGCTATTTTTAGCTGCGTTTTAGCGCCGGATTTGCGGTGCATTTCGGCCAATAGCGGGGCGCTTTTACCCCCGCTAGCGGCCGAGAAAGGGTTAAAACCGCCAGCAATAGGCCGCAATAGCGGCGTTTTGTCGGCGGTATTACAGCGCTGCCCCATTGATTTCAATGGAGAGCAGCGGTGGAGGAGCGGTAAACACACCGCTCCTTCACCGCTCCAAAGAAGCTGGAAGGACTTTTCCCTGACGTCCTGCCAGCGCACCGCTGTAGTGTGAAAGCCCTCGGCCTCTGGCTTTCACACTACACATAATGGTGCAGCTTCTTTATGGCGGATTGCAGGCGCTATTTCTAACGCTATAGCGCCTGCAAAACGCCTTCGGTGTGAAAGGGGTCTTAAAGTGAATGTGCCGTTTTTACAAGGTGATGGTTTACAATCACTTTAAGTGCTCTCGTGCTGGTCGGGAACCCCATGAATCCGATCGTGGGTTCCGCGGACTCGATCGTCTCACGGGGCGGCTGAACGGGGAGATGCCGTTGTAAACAGCATCTCCCCGTTCTGCCTAGCAACAAGTGACGCTGATCTCTGCTCCATGTGATTGGAGCAGAGATCAGTGTTCACTAACATAAAGCCCAGCCCCCCACAGTTAGTAACACGCCCCTAGGAACACTTAACCCCTACACTGCCACCCACTGGTTAACCCCTTCACTGCCAGTGTAATTTACACAGGAATCACTGCATTTGTATAGCACTGATTGCTGTATAAATGGCAATGGTCCCAAAAATGTGTCAAAAATGTCCAATGTGTCCACAATGTCGCAGTCACAAAAAAAAAAATCGCTGATCGCCGCCATTACTAGTAAAAAAAAAAATTATTAATAAAAATACCATAAAACTATCCCCTATTTTGTAAACGCTATAACTTTTGCGTAAACCAATCAATAATCGCTTATTGCGATTTTTTTTTTACCAAAAATATGTAGAAAAATATGTATCGGCCTAAACTGAGAGAAAAAAATGTTTTTTTTTATATATTTTTGGGGGATAATTATTATAATAAAAAGTAAACAATTATGCGTTTTTTCACAATTGTCGCTCTATTTTTGTTTATAGCGCAAAAAATAAAAACCGCAGGGGTGATCAAATACCACCAAAAGAAAGCTCTATTTGTGGGAAAAAAAGTACGTAAATTTTGTTTGGGAGCCACGTCGCACGACCGCACAATTGTCAGTTAAAGCGACGCAGTGCCGAATCGCAAAAAGTGGTCTGGTCTTAAGCCAGTAAAATGGTCTGGTCTGAAAGTGCTTGATTAACCACTTCCCGACCAGCGCATGACGATGTACGTCGACAGAATGGCACGGGCAGGCATATTGGCGTACAGGTACGTCCAATATTCAATGCCGCCCTGCCATCGGGAGCGCGCCGCCGGCGGCGCGCTCCCGCGCTGGTCGGGACCCCCGTGAGTCCGGTCGCGGGACCCGCGGACTCGATCGCCGCGGGCATCCCCGCGATCGTCTCACGGGGCGGCCGAATGGAGGAAATGCCGAGTAAACAGCATTTCTCCATTCTGCCTAGCAACTAGTGACGCTGATCTCTGCTCCATGTGATTGGAGCAGAGATCAGTGTTCACTAAATGAAAGCCCAGCCCCCCCACAGTTAGTAACACACCCCTAGGAACACTTAACTCCTACACTGCCACCCACTGGTTAACCCCTTCACTGCCAGTGTCATTTACTCAGGAATCACTGCATTTATGTAGCAGTGATTACTGTATAAATGACAATGGTCCCAAAAATGTGTCAAAAATGTCCGATGGGTCCCCCACAATGTCGCAGTCACAATAAAAATCGCTGATCGCCGCCATTACTAGTAAAAAAAAAAAATAATAAAAAATTATTAATAAAAATGCTATAAAACTATCCCTATTTTGTAAACGCTATAACTTTTGTGCAAACCAATCAATAATCCCTTATTGCGATTTTTTTTACCAAAAATATGTAGAAGAATACATATCGGCCTAAACTGAGGGAAAAAAATCTTCTTTTATATATTTTTGGGGGATATTTATTATAACAAAAAGTAAAAAATAATGAGTTTTTTTCAAAATTGTCGCTCTATTTTTGTTTATAGCGCAAAAAATTAAAACCGCAGGGGTGATCAAATACCACCAAAAGAAAGCTCTATTTGTGGGAAAAAAAGGACGTCAATTTTGTTTGGGACCCACGTCGCACGACCGCGCAATTGTCAGTTAAAGCGACGCAGTGCCGAATCGCAAAAAGTGGTCTGGTCTTTGACCAGCAAATTGGTCCGGTCTGAAAGTGGTTAAATAAATGTATGCTTTGTTTAAATGTAATTTTTATTCTGTAGATGATGTCCTCCTCAAGAAGCGGGTATACTGCGAAACCGGTAGAGGATCCCTGTATACTCTACCTCAACTCTAGCTTTACAGGGGTTCCCGTTGGGAGTTAGTGTATGTGTGGGGTATCTTTTTTAATATGTTTATATTATTTTTGGTTGAATTGTATTAAAAATTTTTTTTTTTTTACCTTAAACCTTGGGTTTGTGTATCAGTGTTGTGATAGTCCATTAGCCCGTCTGGGTGTCCTTGTGTACTGGTCAGCATCAGCAACTATCCTCACATTTTCACCTTTCTACCTTTCATAATAATAGCTAACTATTACATTATTGGTATTGGAATTTCCTTTTAAATTTGGCTGTTAGTGAACGTATTGAATACAAATTTATCCAAAGTCACAAATTATCCGAAATAACTATTGCCGTATCTAAACGAATGGAATGTAACAAATTAATAATAATAAATAACAATAATAATAAAAACGTTGTATTATTATTATTTAATATTCTTGTTTCTTTCCATTTGTTTAGATGCAGCATTCGTTATTTCAGATAATTCCTAACTCCAGATAAATTTGTATTAGTTTCGTTCACTAACAGCCAAATTTGAAAAGGAAATTCCAATACCAATAAAGTAATTTAATAGTTATTATTAGTTAGTTATTTAGTTATTCTTTAGAATTTTTGTATTTTCTAATTTTACGAATTTCCCCATTCCCTAATTTTCTAATTTATGAATTTACGATTTGCGATCATAACGAATGGCTCCAAAAGCGAAAAAAAAACAAAAACGAATGAAAACTAAAACAAACAACTTTTTTAGAAGGGCACACGTCTAGTACAGAGCTTAATAAATGAGGTAAAACTTCACTTTGCAAAGAGTACCCAATCACGTGCAAGGGAAATAAAAACAAATCAGCCTTTTTTGCTTGCATGTGATTGGATGATGGAATTAAACAGAACTTCTGCTCATTTACTAAGCTCTAGAGCAGGGGGTCTCAAACTGGCAGCCGTCCAGCTGTTGCAGAACTACAAGCCCCATCATGCCTGCGCCTATGGATGTCATGCTTGTAGCTGTCCGCCTTGCAATGCCTCATGGGAATTGTAGTTCTGCAACAGCTGGAGGGCTGCCAGTTTGAGACCCCTGCTTGCAGAGTGCATAGTCTTTTTGCATTTAGTAAATCAACCCCATAGTTTTGAATGCTTGATCCTTGGCAAGTTTTCGTTTTATACGGTTCATTCTGCAGAGCTTTGACTACTAGTTTTGCCCTCTCAACAGTAATGATGTACGTTCCCCAGCATTTTAGACCCCCCGTGTTTTTATCTTTGGCCATTCTATGTATTAATTTTGTAATAAATGAAGGGGATGTAGCTGATTCGACATTTTAAATGAAAATTGCGCTAATTAACTTTTTAATTTTCTTATTAGGCTTTCCTGGGATGCCCAGCAGAACCCCCCAAATTTAGCAAATGGTGCAAAGGCCGAGCCAAAAATGAAACACAAGCATAGGACAATATCCAGCATCTTTCTCTAGGTGACGAATAGTTTTTGCAGAAGGCAACAGCTTTTTCTGGCTCTTGGTCTTTTAGCCAGGATAGGCTGTAACGATGCATCTACACAGAAGAAAAAGACTTCAGCTGAACCGAATCCTGTTCATAGTTTGTGTGATGTTCCTTTGCTCCCTTTACCAACTATCAGTTGATCAAAAGATGAATTTAGAACCTTGGCCAGAGACAAATTTGGAAAATCCTAGCTCGGTGGAAGATGATAAAGCAGAAACAACTATAAAAGTGTCTGCCAGAGAAGCATTAAAACCTACCACGACCAGCACCACCACCACTACCACCACCAGAACCAGCACTACCACCACTACCAGCACTACCACCACTACCTCAGTCCCACATACAGAAAACGTAACAGAAAGGACCAAAACCAGACACTGTATTTTTGTCGACCCGGATCCCATAACACCCATTGTTAAACCAAGAACCACAACTCCGATTCCAACAACCACCGCAAAACCCACCAGACCTCCATTACCTCATGTCAAAGGAGAGTATCCTGAGGATCTGTTCAGCATAGAGCAACGCAGAAGGGGGTGGGTGTCACTGCACATCTTCGGTATGATGTACGTTTTTGTGGCCTTGGCCATTGTCTGTGATGAGTTCTTTGTTCCAGCTCTGGGAGTGATCACGGAAAAGCTACAGATTTCCGAGGATGTGGCTGGTGCCACGTTTATGGCAGCTGGTGGTTCCGCACCTGAACTTTTCACTTCCCTGATCGGGGTGTTTATTTCCCACAGCAATGTGGGTATTGGAACTATTGTGGGTTCTGCTGTCTTTAACATTTTGTTTGTCATTGGAACTTGTGCCCTGTTCTCCAGGGAGATCCTCAACCTCACATGGTGGCCTCTGTTTAGAGACGTCTCGTTTTATATTCTCGGCTTGATTATGCTGATCATCTTCTTCCTTGATAACGTCATCCTCTGGTATGAGAGCATTTTACTCCTCAGTGCCTATTGCCTGTATGTCCTGTTCATGAAATTCAACGTCCAGGTGGAGCGCTGGGTGAAGAAACAGCTTTCAAAAAGGAAGCGACTGGTAAAAGTAATGGCGCTGGAAAACACAACCAAGGTTTGTAGTTACAACTAACTTTAATCACACATTGTGGTATGCTATATTTTATATACACTAGTACAGGGTTTCTCAACCAGGGTTCCATGAAAGCCAAGGGTTCTTCCAGAGGTTGCTAGGGGTTCCTTGAGCCATAAGCAATTTCTGCCTCTCTGATAAGTTTCCACTGACACCACCAATCTTTTTAGCATTCTATAAGGAGGTAATTCTTCCCAGTGACCACAAGTGTAAGGAGCATTCTTCCCACTGACCATCACACTAATGTTCCATGAGTTGTAGACACAGTCATTTTTTGCAGGGGTTCCCTGAGACCAGAAATCAATTTCAAAGGTTCCCCTGTGTTGAAAAGGTTGAGACAGGCTGCACTAGTAACCAGAGGCGTAACTAGAATCTTCAGGGCCCCAGTGCAAGAAACCATGAAGGGCCCCCACCAAAGTTGTTGCTGGGTCTACAAAAGAACTTGGGCTATAGCCCATAGCAGCGAAGTAAAAAAAGTCATACATTTGGGCGAGCATATACATGTATATAATATACGTGTGTGTTTATATATATATATATATGTCTCGTTACATATCTGAGTGTGGATCCCCCAGTTACATCAGGGCCCCAGAGAGCCCCTCCTTATATCAGGATCCCCAGAGAGCCTCCCCCTACATTAGGGTCCCCAGAGAGCCTCCCTTACATCAGGGTCCCCAGAGAGCCCCCCTCACATCAGGGTCCCTAGAAAGCCTCCCCCTGCATTAGGGTCCCCATAGAGCCTCCCCTTACATCAGGATCCCCAGAGAGCCGCCCCTTACATCAGGATCCCCAGAGAGCCGCCCCTTACATCAGGATCCCCAGAGAGCCTCCCCTTACATCAGGATCCCCAGAGAGCCTCCTTACATTAGTGTCCCCAGAGAGCCCCCCCTCTTGCATTAGTGTCCCCAGAGGCCCCCTCTTACATTAGTGTCCCCAGAGGGCCCCTTCCTTACATTAGTGTCCCCAGAAAGCCCCCCTCTTACATCAGGGTCCCCAAACAGCTTATTCCCCCCCTTGCAGGGGTTCTCCTGTATCTGGCTGGTGGAGGTGGGAGGCGCCCTGGGGCTAGTAGTTCTATCTCCGCATGTATACAGCGGAGAGGGGAGGGGCTTCTGACATGGGCATCAGCAACAGTGTTCAAGCACAGTGAAAGGGAAACTGATACCTGCCCGGGTCAGAGGCCCCTCCCTTCTCCTCTCCACTGTATACACTGACATTCGAGAGAGTACTACAAGCCCCAGGGAGATCCCGCCACCCACAGAGGCACCATAGAGCTGCCAATCGCCACCTTCCACCTCCTCCCACCTCTCTCCACTGCACTCTAAACAGCCAGCCAGAGGTGCAGGGGGGGGGGATGCTGGGTCTTGGGGGCCCCCCACAGGGGTATAACGGAAGGGCCTAGTCGTATATGCGACCACTAAAGTTCCGCCACTGCTAGTAACTTAACACATGGACTTCTAAGGCACCACTGGTTCTATTAACCACTTCCCGTCCAGCGACGTACACGTACTTCGCTGCTATTTTTCGGTGGTTGTACCGGAATGATATGCAGCTGCAAGCATCACCCTGGTACAGTTTTTTCAGAGCCATCAGTTGGCTCTCTAGTAATAGCAATTGGAGCGGCTAACCAGATGCTTGATTGCTATTACAAGCAGCGGAAGAGGACAGCCCCCCTTCTGCCACCTACCGCGGCTCTCTCTCGGGTTCACCCATCCCACCGGGAGATCCGGGCGACCTTTCAGGACATCCGCAGGCTGGCCAGACAGACAAAGCAAAGCCGGGATCAGCTTTGATCGACTGGTCATAATAGTAACCCAGAAGCAATGACACGACATCACTTCCAGTTTACTCATAAACCATCGGCGCCACTTTTTCAAAGTTGAAAGCATTCAGAAACAGCGATCTTGGTCTCTTGAATGCTTTTCAGTGCAGATGAAAGATTTGGGGTCTTATAGACCCCCAGATTTCTCCATAAAGAGGACCTGTCACTGCCTATTGCTGTCAGAAGGATGTTTACATTTCTTCGGACAGCAATAAAAGTGATAAAAAATTATAATTAAAGCAACAGTGTAAAAAAAAATTAATGAACTAATAATTGAAAAAAAAAATATATATATATGAAGTGCCCATGTCCTCCCGTGCGTGCAAAGTTTGCAAAGGCAAACGCGCGCTTCAGTCCCGCGCACACGTAAACAGCGCCCGTCCCACACAGGTGAGGTATTGCCGTAAATGTCAGATCATGGGCAATAATTCTAGCACCTGCTAGAGCACTGCGCTGACTTTGGACTTGATAAATCACAGCGGACCAACACCAGCAGATGACATGGCTCCCCAAATCATAACGGACTTTGGAAAATTTTGCATTTAATTTGGAAATCAAGGTTCCAGAGTCTGGAGGAAGAGCGGAGAGGCGCAGAATCCAAGTTTCACAAAGTTTAGTGTGAAGTTTCCACAGTCAGTGATGATTTGAGGAGCCGTGTCATCTGCTGTTGTTGGTCCCCACTGTGTTTTATCAAGTCCAAAGTCAGCGCAACCCTCTTCCAGGAAATTCTAGAGCACTTCATGCTTCCCTCTGCTGATCAGCTTTATGGAGATGCTGATTTAATTTTCCAGCAGGACTTGGCACCTGCCCACACGGCAAAAGTACCAATACCTGTATTAATGATAATGGTACTGATGAGCAAACTCATCTGATCTAAACCCCATAGAGAATCTATGGGGTATTGTCAAGAGGAAGATGAAGACACCAGACCCAACAATGTAGACGAGCTGAAGGCTGCTATGAAAGCAACTTGCGCTTCCATAACACCTCAGCAGTGCCACAGGCTGGCCACCCCCATGCCACGCCGCATTGATGCAGTAATTCATGCAAAAGGAGCCCCGACCAAGTATTGAGTGCATACTATACTATACATGGGCACACTTTTCACTAAGACAACATTTCTGTATTAAAAATCCTTCTTTTTTATTGGTCTTATGTAATATTCACATTTTCTGAGATATTGAATCTTGGGTTTTCACCAGCTGTAAGCCATAATTATCAAAATGAAAAGACAGAAATGCTTGAAATAACATACATTTTTTTTACATTGAATTACTGAAATAAATTAACTTTTTGGATGATGTTCTAATTGTATGAGATGCACCTGTATAACAACATTTATAAAATACATCATTTATAAAAAGGAGCACATTAGACCATCAAGTTCAAGGTTGTTGTGCATACACCTGAGAACACCAACAATTGACTATATGCCACAGCAGGGTTTCTTGATTGTGGTCTGTAGATAGATACATGTTTCCCAAAAAAAATATTGCTTCCTCAGGAGCTTGGATGAATGATTCTGAATGGATAAAAATAAATTTTATTACAATCAAGGTGACAACTTGTCACCATGATGTGCGTTCACACATTTGTTTTGTAAGTGTATACTATATACTATACTGTATAACAATGAAGATATTCATTATAATTTATATATACAGGGCCTTGAAAAAGTATTCATACTCCTTGTAATTTCCCACATTTTGTCATGTTACAACCAAAAATGTAAATGTATTTTATTGGGATTTTATCCGATAGACCAGGGGTGCCCAACCAGTGGCCCGGGGGCCACATGTGGCCCGTGGAGCCCTCTGATGTGGCCCGTGACCTCCTGCTCTGGGATAGAATAGAAAGAATACTGTTATTAAAGGTCAGTTTATTACTAAAATCACAGTGTATATATGGGCATATCTGTTCTGCAGTGGTTACTGGGCTGCTTTCAAACTGATCTGCAAGTGCAGAGCAGTTTACCTGCAGGTTACCTGCACAGAGCCATAGACTTCTATTATTACCTGCGAGTTTGGTGAGCTTTCTGAAAGTGCACCAAACCTGCAGAATATAATAGAAGTCTATTGCAAACTGCAGGAAAGCCAAAGGTAAACTGCGTTGCACACATGGTTCGGTTAAACTGCAGCGCATCAGTTTGAAGGCAGTCTTGGACCACTTTCACATGGTCAGTCCGACAGTCCGACCAATTGGACCCTCCATTCACCTCTAAGTAGTGGCAGACATAAACTTACTTGTGTTCTACCTCCAATACGATCCACCAAAAAGTATCGCTCTGCAAATGCAGAGTGGACACGGATATGCCATCCACCTGCTCCACTCATTGGTGCCCGTGATCGGTTACCAAGTCGCTTAAGTGGCCCTTGCTCTTCAAAAGGTTGGGCACCCCTGCGATAGACCAACACAAAGTGGCACATAATTGTGAGGTGGAAGGAAAATTATAAATGGTTTCAACATTTTTTTACAAATAAATACCTGAAAAGTGTGGCGTGCATTTGTATTAAGCCCCCTTTACTCTGGTACCCCAAACTAAAATCTAGTGGAACCAATTGCCTTCAGAAGTCACCCAATTAGTAAATGGAGTCCACCTGTGTGTAATTTCATCTCAGTATAAATACAGCTGTTCTATGAAGCCCTCAGAGGCTTGTCAGGGAACCTTAGTGAACAAACAGTATCATGAAGGCCAAGGAACACACCAGACAGGTCAGGGATTGTGGAGAAGTTTAAAGCAGGGTTAGGTTATAAGAAAAAAATATCCCAAGCTTTGAACATCTCACGGAGCTCTGTTCAATCCATTATCTGAAAATAGAAAAAGTATGGCACAACTGCAAACCTACCAAGACATGGCCGTCCACCTAAACTGACCGGCCGGGCAAGGAGAGCATTCATCAGAGAAGCAGCCAAGAGGTCCATGGTAACTCTGGAGGAGCTGCAGAGATCCACAGCTCAGGGGGGAGAATCTGTCCACAGGACAACTATTAGTCGTGCTCTCCACAAATCTGACCTTTATGGAAGAGTGACAAGAAGAAAGCCATTGTTGAAGGAAAGCCATAAGAAGTCCCATTTCCAGTTTGTGAGAAGCCATGTAGAGGACACAGCAAACATGTGGAAGAAGATGCTCTGGTCAGATGAGACCAAAATTGAACTTTTTGGACTAAAAGCAAAACGCTATGTGTGGAGGAAAACTAACACTGCACGTCACCCTGAAGACACCATCTCCACTGTGAAACATGGTGGTGGCGGCATCATGTTGTGGGGATGCTTTTCTTCCGCAGGGACAGAAAAGCTGGTCAGAGTTGATGGGAAGATGGATGGAGCCAAATACAGGACAATCTTAGAAGAAAACCTGTTATGCCCTGTAAACACGACCTGACTTTCCAGCAGACTATGTCCACCGGTCTTCCAGACGGAGTTCTGATGGAGTTACAGTGGACTTTCAAATGAATGGACTTGCCCACGGACTAAAGTCTGTTCATTTTGAATGTGATGAGTTACGACGGGACTAGAAAAGGATGTCAATCTCGCCGCTTTTAACGGTAAGATTGACACCTTGCGAGCCCCGTCGCCTGGTATGGATTTTAAGGGGAAGCCCCTACACCGAAAAAACAGCATGGGGGTCCCCCCATGGTCCATACCAGAACCTTATCCAAGCACGCAGCCCGGCCGGTCAGGAAAGTGGATGGGGACGAGCGAGCTTTGGGGAAGGGGGGCGCCGGGCCACCGCTAGCAAAAGAGCGGCAAAAGAGCAGAAGATAGGATAGGATCGCTGCGATAGGATTTTTTTTTTTCCTATTGCAGCCAACGCAAGATGTACAGGTACCCTGTCGCCAAAACATTCTCGCGGGCAGGTCCTGTAGCTTCCCACGCGTCGTATTTGGTCTGTTGGACCGGCATACAGACGAACAGGTTTCCCACTAGGAACTGGGTCCGGCGGAGTTCCGGCGGGAAAATTTTAAAAATATTCTATTTCTAAAGTCCACCAGATTTTTGGCACGCAAAGGTCCGATGGAGCCCACACATGATCGAATTGTCTGACGGATTTGTTCCGTCGAACCTTTGCTGTCAAAAAGTCAGGTCGTGTGTACGCGGCGTTAGAGTCTGCAAAAGTCTTGAGACTGGGGCGAAGGTTCATCTTCCAGCAGGACGACGACCCTAAACATACAGCCAGAGCTACAATGAATGGTTCAGATCAAAGCATATTCATGTGTTAGAAAGGCCTAGTCAATGTTCAGACCTTAATCAAGATGAGAATCTGTGGCAAGACTTGAAAATTGCTGGTCACAGACGCTCTCCATCCAATCTGACAGAGATTGAGTTATTTTGCAAAGAAGAAGAATGGGCAAAAATGTCCTCTCTAGATGTGCAAAGCTGGTAGAGACATCCCCAAAAAGACTTGCAGCTGTAATTGCAGAGAAAGGAGGTTCTACAAAGTTTTGACTCGGGGGGGGGGGGGGGGCGCCATACAAATGTACCCCCCACACTTTTCACATATTTATTTGTAAAACAAATGTGAAAACCATTTATAATTTTCCTTTCACTTCACAATTATGTGACGCTTTGTGTCGGTCTATCACATAAAATCCCAACAAAATACATTTACATTTTTGGTTGTAACCTGACAAAATTTGGGAAATTTCAAAGAGTATAAAAACTTTTTCAAGGCACTGTATATATACACATGATTGTAATAAACTATTCCTTGTCCATTTTATCTACCTGGACAGGTAAATATTAAAGTGTTTGTTAACCCTAATGCCCTGTACACACAATAGGATTTTCCGACAACAAATTTTGGATGTGAGCTTGTTGTCGGAAAGTCCGACCGTGTGTAGGCTCCATCGGACATTTGCTGTTGGAATTTCGGACAACAAATGTTTGAGACAAAAAACAAGCTCTGAACTGCCGCACTCTTCAGAAAACCACTTTCTTTTATTGGAAAATCACATCTCAACAAACACAGCGAACAAGGAAAAATTGCTGACGCTTCACACTAGCTGTAGTGCTTAATCATAACTATGATTAAGCACTACAGCTAGTGCGAAATGTCAGCAATTTTTCCTTGTTCGCTGTGTTTGTTGAGCTGTGATGTGATTTTTCAATAAAAGAAAGTGGTTTTCTGAAGAGTGTGGCAGTCCAGAGCTTGTTTTTCGTCTGTTGCTAGTGGTAATAGCCAGCATCTGTGGCTTCCCAGCCGAAGAGACAGTTTACAGCCTGCATGTGTACTCCTGGAGCTGTGAGATCCCTTCTCCAACAAATGTTTGAGAGCTGGTTCTCAAATTTTCTGACAACAAAACTTGTTGTTGGAAATGCTGAGTGTGTGTTGTACACAATTCCGACGCACAAAGTTCCACGCATGCTTGGAATCAAGCAGAAGAGCCGCACTTGCTATTGAACTTGAATTTTCTCGGCTCGTCGTACGTGTTGTACGTTCGTTATTTCCGACAACATTTGTGTGACCGTGTGTATGCAAGACAAGTCTGAGCCAACATCCTTCGGTAAAAAATCCATGGTTTTGTTGTCAGAAAATCCCATCCTATTGATTTTCACCCTTGTAATGAAATTTCCTCCACTACACCCCTCCTCCCGTTTCCTACTTGAATAGTTTTTGGCTGGAGTTAGGATTTCAATCTGTATGATCTGTTCCATTGGTCCAGTTTGGCATTGCATATCTCATTGTGAGCTCTGTGACTAAGCCAGTAGGCGGGTGAAACGCGTCAGTGGGAAGTGCCTGGGGGGGGGACAAGCTGAAGCCGTTTCTTACACATGGCGAGTGAGCTGGCAGCTGGCGTGCGGCTCCTTATCTCTTTTGACATTTATGTATATATCATACCCGAGGGATCGCCAGGGAACTGACAATTACTGTAGAGTCCTGTGCAAGGTCACTGACCAGAAGAAGCGCTCGCCCGGCACTGCCACCATTTACAGAACAAAAAAATAACAAGGTGGACAAGGTGTGGATTGCAATGTCGCAACCTCTTCTCTCCACCTTGTCTGATCAGAGAACGAGAATGCAAAGAACCTGGTTGATCGCGGCTATCACTATAGCAGCACCAATTACTACAGTGATGGTCAGCTTCCCCAGGGACTCCTAAGGTATGAGATATACAGACTTACATTGTGCCAAGCTAGACCAATAGAACTATACAATGCACATCATTCCTGGAGCTCAGATATAAAAAAAATAATTCAAGCAACTGTAAAAGATCAATAGGCAATGCAAAAAAACTCGACTTGTATAATATGATGTTGGGGCTTCTCTTGTGACTGCCTTCATGTTTACCTTTCCTGCACATTTCATCTATTCCAGTGTCCCCAGTACATTACATTGCACAGCTACTTTTTTTTTTAAAAAGCTGCCCCCTTTCCACTCCATTTCCATGGTTATGCGCGGCCTGTCTGTAAAAAAAAATTGCAGGTAGTTGAACCCCCTCTAACCTGCCTAATTAGCCGGACAACCTGCCTAATTGGCCGGATGGGCCAGAGGTCAGAAGTGTGTAGGCAGGTGCAGGCTGCAGTATATCCTCCAACCTGAAGATGGCGTTGTGCCTTCCCTTCAGGTTGTTAGGAGTCCAGTGAGGAGGAAATGTCTACAGATGGCCATTTTGGGCAGGATGGTGATTCAGGTGGATTCTGTCCCTATGGGACCTTGCTTTGTGCACTGGTCCAAATCATGTGGTGGAGGGGAGGATTATGGTGTGAGGGTTGTTTTTCAGGGGTTGGGCTTGGCCCCTTAGTTCCAGTGAAGGGAACTTTTAAGGCGTCGGCATACCAAGACATTTTGGACAATTTCATGCTCCCAACTTTGTAGGAACAGTTTGGGGACGGCCCCTTCCTGTTCCAACATGACTGCACACCAGCGCACAAAGCAAGGTCCATAAAGACATGGATGAGCGAGTTTGGGGTGGAGGAACTTGACTGGCCTGCACAAAGTCCTGACCTCAACCTGATAGAACACCTTTGGGATGAATTAGAGCGGAGACTGCGAGCCAGGCCTTCTCGTCCAAGATCGGTGCCTGACCTCCCAAATGTGCTTCTGGAAGAATGGTCAAACATTCCCATAGACACACTCCTAAACCTTGTGGACGGCCTTCCCAGAAGAGTTGAAGCTGTTATAGCAGCAAAGGGTGGGCCAACTCAATACTGAACCCTACGGACTAAGACTGGGATGCGATTAGACCCCTTTCACACTGGGGCGTTTTTCAGGCGTTTTTCATGCGCTTTAGCGTTAAAAAAAGCGCCTGAAAGAAGCTGCAACTGCAATCCCAATGTAAAAGCCTGAGTGCTTTCACACCGAGATCCCTTTCACACTGGGGCGTTTTTCAGGGGCTTTAGCGTTAAAAAAAGCGCCTGAAAGAAGCTGCAACTGCAATCCCAATGTAAAAGCCTGAGTGCTTTCACACCGAGGCGCTGCGCTGGCAGAGCGTCAAAAAAAAGTCCTGCAAGCAGCTTCTTTGCAGCGCTTTTGGAGCGGTGAATACAGCGCTCCTAAATCAATGGGAAGCGCCTGTAAGACGCCTGAAAAACGCCTGAAAAACGCTATTGGCAGCAGCGTTTTGTGGGCGCTTTTAACCCTTTATTTGGCCACTAGCAGGGGTTAAAAGTGCCCCAATAACACTCGAAAAACGCTGGTAAAGCGCTGCTAGTTTAGGCGATGCTTTACGAGCGTTTTTCGGGCGCTGACATTTTGAAAGGGCTCTTAAAGCACTTGGGCTTTCATATTGGGACTGCAGATGAGGCTTCTTTCAAGCGCTTTACAGGCGCTTTTTTTAACGCCCCAGTGTGAAAGGGGTCTTAAAGTGGAAATAAACCTGCCTAACGTTTCCAGCCAAGGAAGCTACCATCTTGGCCTCTGTTTAATCTACAACTGCCATGATGCTGCACATGTGATCAGGTATGACACCAGCCATTGGGTGATTTTACCATTTGGTTGAGAGCACAACCAATGGGGAGTGTTACATTTCCGGCACATGTCAAAAATGTAACTGTTTTCTTAAACTTAAATGGATGGGTTTACTTCCACTTTAAAGTTCATGTGCGTGTAAAGGCAGGCGTCCCAATACTTTGGCAATATAGTGTATGTGCGGTAGCAAAAAAGGGTGGGCCCCCGCGAGCTCCCCAAACCGATGCGAGTGTCGGGCGGTCCTCGATCACCGCCGGGCTCCCATGATCACTCGGGGCACACTGAGAACCCAGAACTGTGTGTGTAAACCTGAGCGGAAAACTGACAGATCATCTGTTCATTCAGACTATGAACAGCGATCTGTTACTTTCCCTGCACAGTCCCCATCCCCCCTTCAGTTACAACACAAACTAGGACAATAAAGAAACTACACTAGCGCTGCTACAATTTTTCTTTATTTTTCTTTATTTGCCTTTTGTGTGTATCTCACCTCTAGTAGCTGCTTTGTTTTTCCTTTTTTTGGTTATAGCGCAGTATTCACCTTTCTTTACAAACTAGGACACACGTTAACCCCTTCACTGCCAGTAACATTTTTACAGTAATCAATGCATTTTTAATCGCACTGATTGCTGTATGAATGCCAATGGTCCCGAAAATGTGTCAAAATTGTCTGACGTTTCCGCTATAATGTCGCAGTCACGTTAAAAATTGCTGATCGCCGCCATTACTAGTAAAAAATAAAATTTATTAATAAAAATGCCATAAATCTATGCCCTATTTTGTAGACGGTATAACTTTTGCGCAAACCAATCAATATACGCTTATTGCATTTTTTTTTTTTACCAAAAATGTGTAGAAGAATACGTATCAGCCTAAACTTAGGAAAACATATGTTTTTTTAAAATATTTTTTTGGGGATATTTATTATAGAAAAATGTAAAAAATAATGGTTTTTTTTCAAAATTGTCGCTCTTCTTTTGTTTATAGCGCAAAAAATAAAAACCGCAGAGGTCATCAAATACCATCAAAAGAAAGCTCTATTTGTGGGGGGGGGGGGGGAAGGGATGTCAATTTTGTTTGGGAGCCACGTCGCATGACCGCACAATTGTCAGTTAAAACAACGCAAAAAGTGCTCTGGTCTTTGGCCAGCCAAATGGTCCGGGGGGCTGAAGCGGTTAAAGGGATGCCTGGGTGGGTGAGAGGTTAAAAATCTGAGCAGTAGAATGTAATGATCTGGGGATCCTGGAATGCACGGAGAGGGGAGGTTGTTGGAAATGTGCTGGAAAGGTGAACTATCCCTTTAAATCTAAACATTTGACATTATGATGCAGAAGTAGAGCAAGTTCCCTTTGGTGCCCTAACAAGAGTCCATAGACAGAACTGTTGCTTTTTTTCTTATTGTGGCTGTTGGTTGAACATATTTGCCTTGCGAAGTTCTGACTGATGGTGTTATGTGGTTACTCTTCATGTCTATATACAGAAAGGCAATGGGTCAGTGGCAGTGGATGAGCCAAAGCCACCTGAAGACAACAACAGATTAAAGGTAGGTGATCCAAGGAGCTTAATACATGCTGCTCAAATGTGTAAATCCAATTAACTGTGCTGCTAAGATGTGCTTATGCAGTGGACACATTACCATAAAACCGAAGCCTATACTATGCCTTAGCTCTGTCTAGAAAGATATTTCCTATTGCTTTTTGGTCACATTTGAAAATATAATATCAGTGGGAACACCCCCGAGGAGCGCAAATTCTGTTTACGGCAACACAAATAAAGCAATAATATTAGACACCGAGGCTGATTCAGTCTCTGAGGCTTTGCTACGACAGCGCTCAGCAGGGGCGATGCTAGGTCTACAGAAGATTTGGGGCTAGAGCCCATAGCAGGAGTAAAGAAAGTCATACGCTTGGGCAGGTACATATATATATATATATATATATATATATATATATTTATATATTTATTATATAAAATATTGTTACATATCTAAGCCCTTGTACACACGGTCGGAGAGTCCGTCGGAATGTGTCCGATCGGAGCGTTTTGTCGGATATTCCGACTGTGTGTGTGGTATGCATCGGACTGTTTCAGTCGGAATATCCGTCGGACCAAATTTTCCAACTTGCCGGAAATATTTTCCGACAAACTGCTCCGATCGGACATACTCCGATCATGTGTAGAGAATTCCGATCGGACAAAGTGCCACGCATGCTCAGATCAAATTCCTACATCAAAGCTATTGGCTACTAGCCTGAACGTAGTCCCATCGTAATGAAATTACGTCATCACGTTCTGAAAGATCGAATTTTCCGACAACTTTGTCCAACCGTGTGTATGCAACAGTTTTGGACAAGATCCGTCGGACAAAATCAGACGGATTTGGTTGTCGGAATGTCCGGCCGTGTGTACAAGGGCTAAGTGTGGATAGCCACTTATACAATATTCCACTTCAAAGTGCCCTAGTATATTGTTGTGAGCCGGTCCGGAACCTGATGTAATGAGGGGGGCTCTCCTCATTACATCAGGTTCCGGACCGGCCCACGACAATATACTAGGGCACTTTGAAGTGGAATATCGTTGTTGTGGCAGCAGCTAGCTACCATAAACCCGGTATCCTCTTCTTCAGTGAGCGTTCCGGTTTCAGATAAAAGTGGATTTGCCGCAAGATCACTTTTATCTGTGGTAGCATAGGGCCCCCCATCCTGCCGTTCTCCGGTGCCCTCCGCCGCTTACCGGAGCCACCAGCAGCAGTTGAGACGATCGCATCCTTCTCCCTGCTTGGGAAGATGGGCCCCACCCGGCTCCATACCATACCATACCATTATGCTTGTAATCGAAAAAAAAAAAAGCATGACAGGACCTCTTAATTATGAGATCTGGTGACAAAAACACCTCAGATCTCACATTTACACTAAAATGCAATTAAAAAAAAAAAATGTTGTTTGCAAAAAAAAAAAAAAAGTCCCTTTAACCACTTGACATCCGCGCTATGGCCGAATGACGGCCGCAGCACGGATCTGAATTCAGTCATATGACGGCCTCCCCTGTGCACGCTCCCTGTGCTCTGTGATCACTCAGCAGTGATTTAAGTATTGTAGTTAAAGTAAACAGCGTTACTTAACGCCGTTACTTTAGAGGCTAACGAGTAATCTAACTGATTACTCTTCCTCTCATGGTAACGCCGCTCCCATTACTTGGGCGGCGTTACCGCAATTACATCTACCACCACGGGGGGCGGTAGATGTAATTGCCGTAACGCTGCAATTACATCTACCACCACTAGGGGCGCAATGGATCATCACATGCCGCGATCCGGAGCGCTTCACGGCCTCGGCCTTAGGAAAGGCCGCGGCTTCGGCCTAGCTCTGAAGCGGCGGCCATCTTGGTGCACCAGTCGGCCGTTTACAATGTGATTGCTCGTTCCTCTTTCCCCTCTGTGTACAGATTTGTACAGTGGAGGGGAGAAATCGGATGGCAGCAGAGCTGTGGGCTGGATCTGTAGTGCCCACAGCGCTGCTCTGTGACAATTGCAGTCACAGCCATCCCTCCATACCCTGCCAATACTCTGCAGTACCCTGCCAATGCTCTGCAATTCCCTGCCAATACTCTGCAATTCCCTGCCAATACTTTTCAAATCCCTGCCAATACTCTGCAATACTCTGCCAATACTTTGGAATTCCCTGCCAATACTCTGCAATACTCTGCCAATACTTTGCAATTCCCTGCCAATACTCTGCAATACTCTGCCAATACTCTGAAATTCCCTGCCAATACTCTACAATACCCTGCCAATACTCTGCAATACCCTGCCAATGCTCTGCAATACCCTCCCTGACAATACTCTGCAATACCATGACAATACTCTGCAATACCCAGCCATACTCTGCCATACCCAGCCATACTCTGCTATACTCTGCTATACTCTGCCATACTCGGTAATACCCAGCCATACTCTGCCATACTCTGCCATACTCTGGGAGGGAGGGGTTTTCCTGGGTAAATTAATTTCTTTTCCTGTAATGTCGCTTCAATATAGATGGACATTAGATGGATCTTGGAGGCAACTTCCATTGAAATCAATGGGTACAAGTCGCCTAGAAGTCGCCTTGAAGTAGTACAGGAACCTTTTCTGAAGTCGGAGCGACTTCAGCAGTGTACATTAAGACGGCTTTCATTCACTTCAATGGAATTTCTTATGTCCCAGGACTTGGGGCAACTTGAGGTTCTGACAAGTCGGATCCCAAGTTGCTGTAGTGTGAACTGGCACTAAGGGTCGGTTCACACTACAACGACTTGGGATCCGACTTTTCAGCCCTCAAGTCGGCCCAAGTCGCTTGGCATTGGGAATTCCATTATAGTCAATGCGAGCCTTCTTAATTTACACTACTGAAGTCGCTCCGACTTTAGAAAAGGTTCCTGTACTACTTCAAGGCGACTTCTAGGCGACCGGTACCCATTGATTTCAATGGAAGTCGCCTCCAAGTCAGATCTCCATCTATATTGAAGCGACTTTACAGGAAAATAAATTAGTTCACCCAGGCAAACCCCTCCCTCCCAGAGAGGTGATTATTCTCCGATTGGCCAAAGTCGACTGTCCTGGGGGCGACTTGAAGTCGTGTTGTAAGTTGCTCAAAGGCGCATTGAAGTCGCACTAAAGTCGTGTTGCGCGTGTGAATCGGCACTAAGGGTGTTCACCAGTGAAATAATTGGTTTTTCTAGTTATATATCAAAACCATTAAAAACAAATGGCATACAAGGAAGAATTAGGAATACCAATCCAATAGGAGCAAAATAACAATGAAAATAAAATATAAATAAAAATAAAAAACACCAGATAAATAATAAG
The DNA here is from genome assembly GCF_037356315.1 of Lithobates pipiens. Classification (NCBI taxonomy): domain Eukaryota; kingdom Metazoa; phylum Chordata; class Amphibia; order Anura; family Ranidae; genus Lithobates; species Lithobates pipiens. The sequence goes on along the minus strand of NW_027507903.1, from coordinate 10,972,030 downwards.
TAAATAAAATGCTACACAGTAAACTTTTTCTAACTTTATGTTTAAATACGTTTATAAAAGGCCCCTTTGCCAATCAAATGAAATTACACTGATCATCAGCTTTGCATCACGTGAAAACACAAAACAGAAATACTTAAAAAATTATTATCATAATAATTATGCCTCATCATTTTAATTTATATCACTTTGTTATTTATAATGTACAATCCTAGAAAATGACATGAGTATTTCAGCTAAAACACATAATCCTGTTTGTGTTTGTCCAAGTTATCACATCAGTCATTTCATATTTCACCTTGTCAAAAATTCTGGAGTGCAGTTGCAGAACATGTAACATACTGAACATGCATCTATTTTTCTTGACTATGACATGGTAAAGTGAATAAGTGATTGATCATAAAACTCTCTGTTGTATAACCTACATGCATTTTAGTTACTTTGTTTTGTTTAGTATCGTTTCAATTTGTTATTTACATAAATTCATTTAGTTAAATTTGTTTCATTCGTTTTCAGTATTTGTTTCATTTATTTCTTTTTTGAACGGATTTGAATTTTTTTTTTATTCGAATTCTGATTGATTTGAAAAAAAATTTTAATCAATCTCGAATAATTTTCGAAATCGACAAATTTTTGGAATTCTCAAAGTTTTTGAATTCGAATAGTTTTCCAATTTCCAAAGAGAATAAAATAGAATAGAGAATAAAGGAATAGAATAGAAAAAAATATATATATATATATATATATATATATATATATATATATATATATTTCTATTCTATTGCTTTATTTTCTACTCTCTTTTATTCTCTTTGAAAATTGGAAAACTATTCGAAGTCGAAAAGTTTTCAAATTTCAAAACTATTCGAAAAGTGAATTTGAATTTTTTGAATTTGAATTCTGATCGATTTTAAACTTTTTTTAAATCAATTTCGAAAAGTTTTTCGAAATCGACAAATTTTCGAATTCTCAAAGTTTTCGAATTCAAATCGTTTTCCAATTTCCAAATAGAATAAAATAGAATAGAGAATAAAGGAATAGAATAGAAAAAAAATTGTTTTTTTATATTCTATTACTTTATTTTCTACTCTATTTTATTCTCTTTGGAAATTGGAAAGCGATTCGAATTCGAAAAGTTTTCAAATTCAAATTTGAAAACTATTCAAAAAGTTTTTAAATTTGAAAACTTCGAAAAAGTGAATTCAAATTTTTTTAATTTGAATTCTGATAAATTTTAAACGTTTTTAATCAATTTAGAATAGTTTTCAAAATCGACAAATTTTCGAATTCTCAAAGTTTTTGAATTCTAATAGTTTTACAATTTCCAAAGAGAATAAAATAGAATAGAGAATAAAGGAATAGAATAGAATTTTTTTTTTCTATTCTGTTACTTTATTTTATACTCTATTTTATTATCTTTGGAAATTGGAAAGGGATTTGAATTCGAAAAGTTTTCAAATTCTAATATGAAAGCTATTTGAAAAGTTTTCAAATTTGAAAACTATTCGTAAAAGGGAATTTGAATTTTTTGAATTCGAATTATGATGGATTTGAAATGTTTCTAATCAATTTTGAATAGTTTTGAAAATCGTCAAATTTTCAAATTCTCAAACTTTTGCTTTGCTTGCAAAATCAAATAATACTTGACTTAACTTTTTTTTTTATTTTTTTATTTTTTTTTACAATTGCCCTACAGTATTATGCTCTCCTGCTTACCACTCTGCCTATCAAGAAATACAATTTTACTGGCCTTTAAAGCAGCCATTCTCAGTCAGGGTTCCATGGAACCATAGAGGTCCTCCAATGGAGAACACGTGATCTCATTACATTGGCCAACGTACTTCATTGAGCCGCCACTTGTAAAAACATTTTTTGTATATTTTTGCTTTCTTGTGTAGCATTTTTTTTTCATGCAGTGGTTTTTAAATGTAATTTAATTTAAAATTTTCATTGTTAATTTGAATTTAATTTTCTCTCAAAATTTTGAGATAGGCATCTTCAAATAGGCAATTTTCACAGTGTCCTTGTTTTTGTTGTCGCTTGACTTTGGCATTCCAATTGTTTTTAAGAATTTTGATATGAAATTAGAGAAACTATTGTAAAAATGCTATTGGTGAACATCTGGTGTAGAGTTTTTGTTTTTTGATTCTGTGTTTTTTTTTGTTTCATTGTTATTTTATTATTTTTATTATTTATTTATTTTGTGTATATATATATATATATATATATATATATATATATATATATATATATATATATATATATATATATATATTTATGGTTCCGAGCCCTATGGCTGGTACGGATAAGGATGACAAACAGGGTTAACACAAACTCACTACTTGAAATGGACCTGAAAGTGTGCCTTGGTCTAACGTACACCAAAATAAGGGGGTAAAAACATTCAGGTATGGATTGTGATTTATTGACTCAACTTAGTTACTGAGTGAGCTTGACGAAGGCCTGGGCCATCTCTACTTGTGTACTGGGAATATAGCGGGCAAAGCAGGTGAACTTCCATCTGCCCAGTTTTTTGATCACGTGGTCTGGGACCCCTTGACGGTAGGCTGTTGAGGCTGCCCTGATACGGAACGAATATCCGGAGTACTGAGCAGGGTTGAGCTGAAGGATACGTAGAAGTATCCTAACATGTTCCATGAACCGGGCAGCATTTAGGGGCTTGGCATGGAACGGCAGGAGCGGACTAGCGTCTGGTTGATCGGCCAGAAGGGACAAAAGGCGAGTGAGAGTGGAGACTGGACACCAGCTGTTGTTGGTCTTATAATAATGGATGTCCGTACCAGAGCCAACCTGTTGTGTTTTGGAGACTGCTAGGTGTAAGATAAAATGGTCTTCGTAACGGACCAGGTGGCGTTTGCGAAGCATGCGTTCTGCGGGGTTGTTACAGGTGAATTTACCTGGCCGTAAGAAGCCGTAGAAGGCCAGATGTATGGCTGCCTGTAAGACCACGCTAGGATGTAGACCGAAGGGTGACGTGGCCAGGATATCTGACATGTTTCTGAAGATATCTCCTGTGATAGGCAGGCGTTTGGTGCTGATCACTGGCTGGTGCCTCTGGACGCCACGCAAGACGGCCCATACGGCATGGTAAGAGAACAACGAGGGTTCAGTAGGGTCTTGGAGTGACGTGAAATGTTGGACACCGGCTAGATACAGCTGGATCGTATTGTGGGATAATGCGAGCTCTGAGTGGCAGTAGGAGATAAAGGCCAGGACTTGTTTGACACGGGATGTCTCTGTACTGTGGCGTGCTACGAAATGGTTGAATGCCCTCCAGGCCGTCTGGTAGGCCTTGAGGGTGTTGTGCGAGAGGGAAAGGTTGATGAGTTTAGTTGCTGCTAGAAGGTGTGGGGCTAGTCCAGGGTCAGCTGAGACCAGGCCGGGATAGCTGCTGACATCGGTTCAGCTTCGGGCACCTGTTCGAAAAATGAAACCAGATTAAATCGAGATAGGGCATCTGCTGCTAGATTGCGTTTACCGGGGATAAAGGAGCAGTAGACATTGAATTGATATAGTAAGGAGAGCTGAACCAGCCGACGCAGGAAGGACATCACCGCTGGAGACCCGGACCTGCCTTTATTGACAATCTCTGCAGTGGCCAAGTTATCTGTTGAGAAAGCCACGGTTTGGCCCGGCCTGTGGAGGCAGCAGCGTCGGTCACCACCTGGGGTGAAAGGGAAGATATCGAGGGAATGAATAGGGATACGCCATTCCAGGATGACAGAAATTCCTCCCACATGGAGAGATCCGCTATCACAGCGGAATCAAGACTGAGGACCTGCTCCGGATCCTGCGTGTGGGACAGTAGCACTAGCAGGCGGGACACGAAGGAGCGACCCTGGGGGATGATACGCATGGCAAAGTTTAACATGCCGAGAAGGGATTGCAACTGTTTCTTGGTGCATGTCCGGGAGCGGGTGAAGTCCCTCAGGACGGCCCTGATACTGGTCAGTTTATCCGTGGGGAGGCTGGCCTGCATGGTGTTGGTGTCCAAGTTAACCCCGAGAAAAGTGATGGACTGCGCTGGACCATCCACCTTGTGTTCCGCAGTAGGGACATTTCTAAATACCACCCTCAATTTATCCAGGTCCCCTGGAGGTGAGCCGGGTGGCTCAATCAACAGGAAGTTGTCCAGGTAGTGTATGACTTCTTGACATCGGGCTACGTGTAGCAGGACCCACGTAAGTGACTGAGCAAATGTGTCAAAGAGCCAGGGACTGCTTTTAGGTCCGAAGGTCAGCTTGGTAGCAAAATAATAGAGCTCCCTCCACTTGATGCCGTGCCAGCACCAAAGGGATAGGTGGATGGGGAGGAGCTTGAAAGCATCCGAGATATCGGCTTTAGAGAGCCAGGTGCCCGTGCCCGTCTTGAGTATGGCCTGGATAGCCATGTCTACAGAGGCATATTTAAGCGAGAACTCCTCGGAGGTGATGAAGGAATTAAGACTGGGGATAGGAGAGGAATGAGGCGCTGACAAGTCATACACCAATCTCAATTTATTTGAAAATTTGCCCTTAACAAGCCCAATAGGGCTGACTCTCCAGGTGTTAAAGGGGGGCTGGGTGAAAGGGCCTATTATAAAGTCCCGGTCTAGCTCGGCTTGCAGGAGCTGGTCTATGGCTGGTTCCTTGTCGGTCTCATTTTCAGGGTAGGGCTTATTTTCGGGGAAACAGGGTGGGGCTTATTTGGGGGGTAGGGCTTATATTGCAGCAATCACAGAGAATCACGCTAGGTCTTATTTTCGGGGAAACAGGGCTATTGATCTCTCTGTGCTGTTCTAGACCTCACAGGCTGGAGGTTTGATTGCGTCCTCCTTGCATTCTAGAGGCTTCCAGGACACAGAGGGCAGGGAGAATCAAATGGGAAGCTTAAATATTTACTATGCTGCAGCCAATCCCTGGAGAGGTGTGCCCAGTAAGTGGTCGGGGGTAACATAAATATTCTGGGGTTGGGAGCAACCCCGTCCTGCTGGAGAAGTTCCCAGTCTTATGCTGCGTACACACGATCGGACATTCCGACAACAAAATCCGCTGGATCTTATCCGACGGATGTTGGCTCAAACTTGTCTTGCATACACACGGTCACACAAATGTTGTCAGAAATTCCGAATGTCAAGAACGCGACGACGTACAACAAGCCAAATAATTGAAGTTCAATAGCCAGTGCGGCTCTTCTGCTTGATTCCAAGCATGCGTGGAACTTTGTGCGTCGGAATTGTGTACACACCATCGGAATTTCCGACAATGGATTATTTTTGTCTGAAAATTTGAGACCCAGATCTCAAATTTTGCATGTTGGAAATTCAGATGGAAAATGTCCGATAGAGCCTACACACGGTTGGAATTTCCGACAAAAGGCTCCCATCGAACATTTTCCGTCAGAAAATCCGGCCGCGTGTACGTGGCATTAAGGTCTACTGCCCCTCTGAGGCAGTTCTGCTGTAGCCTGCTTGTCAGGTCACCTTGTGGCGAGGTGACAGACGCACACCGTAGGGATCAGGAGTTCACCGCAAGGTTGTGGACCCTACGGCTGACTGCTGCAGACGGGAGACAGATCCCGCTGGGGTTAGAGTGTAAGATTCCCTGGGGCGCGGAGTCTAAGAGCCAGCAGGTGTTCACCAGCGCCTCTAGTGGTGAGGATGGACTTGGCTGCAACTGGCTCCAGGTCACGACCCCCAGGGTCCCCCAGCTCACACCCACAGTAGGCAACAGGAGGATAGGGATAGTGAGGGACAAAGCCAAGGTCGGGGCCACAAGCAGACAGGAATAGTCAGGGACACGCCAAAAGGTCAGGATCACAGGCAAACAGGGATAGTCAAGGACACGCCAAAGTCGGTAACGGAAAACAACAGAAGAGCACACGGCAGGTAACAGAAAGCTAACACACAAAGGTTGATCAGCAGGGTTGGCTTGCAGTGCACAGGTTAATATAGAGTTCTCTGATAGGAGCTAGGGTGGAGTCATGCCAGAGGATGGATTACAAAAGCAGTCAGGTGAGGGTCGGCTGGTCTCTAGAGATGAACACATGGAAACAGGTAAGCAGACCAACTCTATTGCATAACCATGACAGTACCCTCCCTCTTACGAGGCCTCCCCCTCCCCCGCCTGGGTCCAGGCTTAAAGGGAAACTCCAGATGGAATCTCCTCAACAGACTAGGAGCAAAGACCTCAGATGCAGTGATCCAAGACCTCTCCTCAGGGCCAAAACCTTTCCAATGTACAAGGTACTGAAGAATGTCTTTACGGAGTCGGGAATCCAAAACTTGACTAACGTCATATTTTAGATTATCCTCAGAGACTGGAACCGAGGTAGGGAGAGGATGAGAGGACTTGAGGACTAAAGGCTTTTTAGGAATAGGCAAGGGCATGAGAAGATCAGGAGCCTGAGCAGGGTCCCCCAGACCCTTAAAGATGAGCTGGGCATCTAGAACAGGACCACCAGACTGGGCAGAGGTCAGTGGATCCCTGAGGTCAGGTTGGTTAGAAGGTGACATGTCACAAGAGTCAAAATGGATAGCTGAAACACAAACAGAATGCAGAGAACCCTGAGAAAAAGATTGAAAACCCCACCTGGCCGAATGAGTTATTCTATCCAAAGGATGGATTGAGCCTCTTAAACGGGTTTGAACGGACATAGTAGCAGTAGGGTGAGGCCAGGTCACAGTAGGTCCTGAACAAGAAGCAGGAAGCTCATTGGGCATGGGCTGGACTGGCATAACTGGTGCAGAGGCCGACTGAATAGTATTGTCAGGTGTAGCGACCATCTCAATCGCATCACAGGGCATAGCAACTGTGGAACTTGCAGACAAGTTAGCCTGGCTGTGCGTCCAAGGGAGATTAGGGACAGGCAAAGGTAAATGGTTATGCGAACTGGAGTGAATGATCGACTCAGGTTCATAGGTGGGCCCCTCATCCAGAGTACCACATGACCTAGAGAGTGCATCAGTCCGACTATTGCAGGACGCATCCCAGAGATCACTATATACAGCGGGAAGAGCAGAAGATACTGGGATGGTGGTAACAGGAAGTTTCTCTTTTGGGGTACCCTTGAGTAGGCAGGAAGAGGAACAGGAGGAACCCCAAGCCAGGACCTGACTGGCAGACCAGTCAATGTGTGGAGAATGGAGTCATAACCAAGGAAGACCTAATATGATAGGAGATGAAGCCTTAGGTAAGACAAGGAAGGATATTGTCAGGAAGATCCTCCTCACGGACGTCCGAGCGGCGAAAGTCGCAGAAGATCTCTTGCCCAGTTTCAGGAGCGTTACCGCGATCAGCGGTGCGCGCGTGCGCGTGCACGTGCGCGTGCGGGAGCGCGCGCGCGGCCGTTTGACGCAAATTGGCACCAATAGCGCTATTTAAACTAGATCCATGCCTCACTGCCTTGCTGCCTGATCAACAGCGTTCCTGTGCTTCCTGGTGATCCGTATCTGAACCTGAACCTGTACCTGTACCTGTATCCTGATCCGTATCGAACCCGGCTTGTTCCCGACTCTGCTGTTTGCTGCCTGCCCCCCGACTTTGGCTTTGTACCCGACTACTCTTCTGGATTCCGTTTCTGTACCTGATCTGCCCGCCTGTGCCTGACCTGGACTGTTACACCATCCGTCAACTGTAAGTTGCTTGCTGTTGTACTACAGGACACCTCCCAGTCCTCCGCAATATTTGGCTGTACTCCCTCTGCGTCTGTAGCCCTCTACCTCTGGTTACAGACTACTGGACTCTTCTACTTCCGCTTATTCCATTGCACCTGCATCCGTTGTTGGACTACAATACCCCTCCGTTGTTTGTCATCTCCTGCAATCACTTGCATGCCGTTGCTGGACTACAGGAATCCTCCTGCTGTCTGCTGAACCTTACCTCACCTTGCCTGCATTCTGACACCGGACTACAATACACCTCCTCCTTCAACGGTCTGCTGTCTCTACCACCTGCTATCCAGTCAGGCACTTGTGCCCCTCTGTGCTCCTGAGCCCCTGTCATCACTACCAGGGTCTCTCGAGTCAGGGGTCTACGAGAGGCCACTCCCTGCACTCCGGGCTCTGCTTAAAGGTACGTGACAGTATCAGGCAGCCATGTCTGAGCCCACGCAGGGAGATTCGGCCATGGATGATTTATGCCGTCATCTTGCTGGACTTACCCAGGCTGTTAAATCTCTACAAGAAGGCTATTCTCGTTTGGAAGAGCGTGTCCAGGTCTTATCTACCACAGGCCCTACCGTGCCGGGAACTTCTTCTGCGCCCTCAGTAGTTATGATGCCCCCTGAACCCAAGGTCCCAACTCCGGAGAGGTTTTCGGGAAATCGCAGCAAGTATAGAGCTTTTCGCAATGCCTGTGAACTATTTTTTGCACTTCAACCCAGAACTTTCTCTCTTGAGTCCACTAAGGTGGGTTTTGTCATCTCCTTCCTACTGGGTGAGCCCCAGGCATGGTCCCACCGTCTTTTGGAACAAAAGGATACATGCCTTAACAACCTGAATACCTTTTTCCAAGCAATGGGTTTGCTATATGAGGATCCTCAACAGGCGGCCACTGCGGAAGCAGCCTTGTACTCTCTGCAGCAAGGCCGCAGAGCGGCAGAGGACTATGCGTCTGAATTTCGGCGCTGGAGTTCCGATACTACCTGGAACGATGCCGCTCTGCGATACCAGTTTCGCATGGGACTCTCTGAACCTCTAAAGGATGAATTGGCCCGGGTGGGTGTTCCAGCAACTCTTGAAGCCCTTATCAACCTCTCCATCCAAATAGACAGACGCTTGAGAGAACGGAGAGCAGAACGCACTGCCGGGCCGTCCCGACCAGTCTGGATGTTACCCCGTGTACCCAATCCCCCTGCACATCCTGCTGCTGACACGCCTGAACCCATGCAACTGGGCTTACTTAGACCAACGCTCACCACCGAGGAACGACAACGCCGGCAGCTCAACAATCTGTGTCTTTACTGTGGGGAACCCGGACATTACGTGAGATCCTGTCCTGCCTAATTCCGTAAGCATTCTTCTGTATTTTCTCCTGTCTTACCTGCTGTACCTAGTAATGCTACTCACCTGGCTGTTCCCGTCTCTCTTCAGCTACCCGGAGGGAACATTCAAGTCCCCGCAATAGTTGATTCTGGAGCGTGCAGTGGTTTTATGGACTTATCGTTTGCCCAAAAGTTCCAAGTGCCCTTACGGCCCAGGACGAAGGGGTTGTCTGTACACCTTGCCGATGGGTCAGCTATCAAATCAGGACCGGTGACACAAGAGACATGTCCTTTGACTGCTACTATTTCCGGTAACCATCAGGAACAACTCTGCCTGGACATTATTGAATCTCCCCTTTTTCCTATCATACTGGGTATGCCCTGGCTTCGGGCACACAACCCGCAAATAGACTGGTCCACCGGAAACATTTACTTTTTCTCTCCCTATTGTCGTCAACACTGCTTCCAAGAATCAACTAAGGTTTCACCCCATTTAATGTGTATGGAGACCGATGTTGAGACTCGCCAGCACGTTCCTGAGACCTACCATGACTTCCTGGACGTGTTCAGCAAGAAGGGGGCAGAAACACTTCCCCCTCATAGACCCTACAATTGCCCAATTGAGATCCTTCCCGGAGCCGAAATCCCTTTCGGGAGAATATTTCCCTTAACAGAAGTGGAATTGGAGACTCTCAGGACTTACATTGATGACAATCTGAAAAAGGGGTTCATACGTCCTTCTACGTCCCCAGCTGGGGCAGGAATCTTTTTTGTAGAAAAGAAAGACCATTCTCTCCGCCCTTGTGTTGACTACCGGGACTTAAATAAAGTTACAGTCAAGAACCGGTACCCATTGCCTTTGGTACCCGAATTATTCCAGCGCCTTGGATCAGCTAGTATCTTCACAAAACTGGATCTTCGCGGAGCCTATAATTTGGTCCGTATCCGAAGCGGGGACGAATGGAAGACTGCCTTCCGCACCCGCTTCGGACATTTTGAATATCTCGTAATGCCCTTTGGGCTATGCAACGCTCCTGCGACTTTCCAGCATTTTGTGAATGATATCTTTAGAGATTTTCTCGACCTGTTTGTTATAGTATATCTGGACGAAATTTTAATTTTCTCCCCCTCTCTGCCAGCTCACAGGGAACACGTTAAGAAGGTTCTCACTCGGCTTCGCCAACACGGCTTGTACGCAAAACCTGAGAAGTGCGAGTTTGAACGTCGCAGCATTCAGTTTTTGGGGCTGATTATTTCGGTGGATGGAGTCAAGATGGACCCGCAAAAAGTTTCGGCCATCCTGGACTGGCCAGCCCCTACTGATAAAAGAGGAATTCAACGCTTTGTGGGGTTTGCGAATTTTTATCGAAAATTCATCAAGGGATTTTCTACAATCATCGCTCCAATCACCAGATTAACGAGACAAGGTATCAAGTTCCAGTGGACTCCGGAGGCACAGGCCGCATTTTCTTCCCTTAAAGAACAGTTTGTGTCAGCATCTGTCCTGAAGCATCCTAATTCTGCGCTACCCTACATCCTTGAGGTGGATGCATCCGAAGTTGCAGTGGGAGCAGTCCTTTCTCAGAGACAGGGCCCAAAGGCTTTATTGCACCCAGTGGCGTTCTTCTCACGTAAATTGTCTGAAGCGGAAAAGAATTATGATGTCGGGGACAGGGAGCTACTCGCTATCAAAGCTGCACTTGAGGAATGGCGCTATCTCCTGGAGGGAGCAGCCCATCCCATTCTGGTATACACTGACCACAAGAACTTAGAGTATTTGAAGACTGCTAAGAGGCTGAAGCCGCGTCAGGCCAGATGGGCACTGTTCTTTACAAGATTTTCCTTCCACATAACCTATAGGCCCGGATCAAAAAACACCAAACCCGACGCGCTATCCCGGATGTTCAGCGAACCCGAAGTTCTTCAACCCACAGACACCATCCTTGCGCCCGGAAATTTCCTTATGCTCCAGGAAGATCTTCTATCCCAACTTAAGCAGGCTTCATCTTCAGCTTCACATCCCTCAAACACCGCCTTACTCTCTAGCAATGACTTGTTATGGCATGAAAACAAGATCTACGTGCCCCAACAACTACGGGTTGCTGTTCTTAAGTCTTGCCACGACCACAAATTGGCCGGTCATTTTGGGGTACACAAGACCGCCGAACTTCTCCAACGCACCTTCTGGTGGCCTCAGCTGCTAAGAGACTGTAAACTTTATGTAGAATCTTGCATTACCTGTACCCAGAACAAGAGTAGCAAGGCCAAAGCCTGGGGGTTGCTGAAACCATTCCCCATCCCGGAAAGACCTTGGAAAATGATTTCCATAGACTTTATTGTAGAATTACCACCGTCAGAAGGCTTTACCACTATCCTTGTGGTGGTCGACAGATTGTCCAAGATGGCTCACTTTCTGCCCATGAAGGGTACACCTTCTGCCCCTGAAACCGCAAGGATCTTCATTAAGGAGATTGTAAGACTCCACGGTATACCTGCGAACATTGTTTCCGACCGTGGGGTACAATTTACATCAAAATTTTGGAGAGCTTTATGTAAGTCCTTGAAAATTGATCTTTCGTTCTCGTCTGCCTATCATCCCCAGACCAACGGCCAGAACGAACGAACGAACCAGACCCTTGAGCAATATTTGCGGTGTTATTCTTCTTTTTCGCAAGACAATTGGGTATCCCTTTTACCACTTGCCGAGTTTGCCTACAATAACTCTGTTCATTCTGCAACTAATCAATCTCCCTTCTTTGCGAACTATGGTTTTCACCCTCAGTTCTTATCAGCCAATATCCCAGAATGCACGGTTCCAGCAGTTCAAGAAACTTTGGACTTTTTCTGCACCAATAACAAGTTGCTTCAAGAAACAATGGCAAGAACCCAAGAACGCAACAAAGCAGTTTTTGACAGAAAGAGGAGAGGGGAGCTCGACCTAAAACCCGGAGATTTGGTTTGGTTATCTACTCTGAATCTAAAATTAACATGCCCATCAGTGGCGTAACTAGAACCTTCAGGGCCCCGATGCAAAAAACCATGAAGGGCCCCCCTGAACCCAAGCCAGGGCCCTTCCCTCCGAGTCCGGCGGTGGAACTCCAGGGCGTGGTCACAGGTATGACCTTTGTGAGCCCTGTAGTTCCACCACTGGTATCAGTATTTTTTTTTTATTATTTTTTTTTTATTTTTAGGTGCCCCATTGGGGGACTGTCCCTAGGCAGGATGGGGTCCCCGTCCCCAGAAGAGATGAGGTCCTTTTCTCCAGGGCAGATGAAGTTACTGCCTCCAGGTGAGAAGGGGTCCCTGTCCCCGGGACTCTCGCTGGGGAAAACAGACTCGGACTGAGCGGCAATGCATGGAGCAGGAGAGGGGTACTCTGAGGAGCCGGCTGAGGACACAGATCATGCGGGGAATGCACAACTGAAGAGCAGCCAGTGCGATAGTCAAGCATGGAGCTCTGCTAGTCACCCTCCAGCCACCCGTGTGCATGGTGCACTGGTACCACTAGCTGCCTATGCTGCTGCTGGCCATATGTAGAGGGGGCTGCATGGGCCCCCTGCATCACAGGGCCCGGTTGCGGTCGCAACTGCTGCACCCCCTATAGTTACGCCCCTGATGCCCATCTAGAAAACTGGGCCCAAAATTTGTGGGTCCTTTCCCAATTTCCAGGAAAATTAACAATGTGGCTTATGAGCTGAAATTACCAGAATCGCTGCGTATTCACCCAGTGTTTCATGTGTCCCTCTTAAGACCTTCAATCCAGGATCCCTTCACTGATCGGAACGTGGGCCCTCCTGAACCTGTGCTTATTAATGGTGAAGAAGAGTTTGAAGTAGAAGCAATTTTGGATTGCAGAAAGAGACGCAACAAGGTCCAGTATCTGGTGAAGTGGAAGGGGTATGGTCCAGAAGAGAACTCCTGGGAACCAGAGACTGGCATCCACGCCAAGAGGTTGGTTCTGGCATTTAAAAGATCTCACCCAGATAGGATGTCCCAGTTGGGCATCCAGAGGCTGCCCATTGGGGGGGGGCAATGTCAGGAAGATCCTCCTCACGGACGTCCGAGCGGCGAAAGTCGCAGAAGATCTCTTGCCCAGTTTCAGGAGCGTTACCGCGATCAGGGTGCGCGCGCGGTCGTTTGACGCAAATTGGCGCCAATAGCGCTATTTAAACTAGATCCATGCCTCACTGCCTTGCTGCCTGATCAACAGCGTTCCTGTGCTTCCTGGTGATCCGTATCTGAACCTGAACCTGTACCTGTACCTGTATCCTGATCCGTATCGAACCCAGCTTGTTCCCGACTCTGCTGTTTGCTGCCTGCCCCCCGACTTTGGCTTTGTACCCAACTACTCTTCTGGATTCCGTTTCTGTACCTGATCTGCCCGCCTGTGCCTGACCTGGACTGTTACACCATCCGTCAACTGTAAGTTGCTTGCTGTTGTACTACAGGACACCTCCCAGTCCTCCGCAATATTTGGCTGTACTCCCTCTGCGTCTGTAGCCCTCTACCTCTGGTTACAGACTACTGGACTCTTCTACTTCCGCTTATTCCATTGCACCTGCATCTGTTGTTGGACTACAATACCCCTCCGTTGTTTGTCATCTCCTGCAATCACTTGTATGCCGTTGCTGGACTACAGGAATCCTCCTGCTGTCTGCTGAACCTTACCTCACCTTGCCTGCATTCTGACACCGGACTACAATACACCTCCTCCTTCAACGGTCTGCTGTCTCTACCACCTGCTATCCAGTCAGGCACTTGTGCCCCTCTGTGCTCCTGAGCCCCTGTCATCACTACCAGGGTCTCTCGAGTCAGGGGTCTACGAGAGGCCACTCCCTGCACTCCGGGCTCTGCTTAAAGGTACGTGACAGATATCCACTCCTGGTGGAGTGTCCCTACTGACATCTTAACAGGAAGAGTCTGGAAGCGGATAGGGCTCCCTGGGAGAACCGTGCCATCAATCGCCAAGACCACCAATGGCGTTGTAAGGGGCAAAAGGGTAAGTCTCATGGAGGATGCAGTTTCCCAATCCATGAAATTGGCAGCGGCTCCGGAATCCAGATGTGCTGAGACCGAACGAGAGGAAGCACCGACATGAAGCAACACAGAAAGGAGAAGACGAGAAGGTGAAGGTGATATTTCAGGGTCTAATACTCCACCTTCCAGATGTATTAGCCCTGAGCGTTTTTCCGGACGAAGAGAACAAGTGTCACGGAAATGACCTTTGGCCCCACAATAGAGGCATAGGCCCAGAGTTCTGCGCCTAGCGCGTTCTTCTGGAGATAATTTAGTCCAGCCCAACTGCATAGGTTCCTCAGTAGGCAGGGGGTGCTCCTCGGATCGAAGAGAAGGGACTGGGGGCTCAGGCTGCCTAAAGAACGGGGAGTGCTGGCGTCTTTTTTCCAGGGTCCTCTCCTGAAAGCGAATATCGATCTGGTTACACAAGGTGATGACACTGTCCAGATCAGCAGGAAGGGATCTTCCTGCTAATTCATCCTTCACTCTATCAGAGAGGCCATGTAAAAAGGTTGCAACTAGGGCCTCATTATTCCAGCTCAATTCAGCTGTGAGGATACGGAACTGAAGAGCATACTGTCCCACAGACGCGGGCTCTTGACGAAGACGTAAAAGAGCGCTAGCCGCTGAGGAGACACGACTCGGTTCCTCGAAGATATTCCGAAAAAGTTTCAAGAAATCAGACAGGCTAGAAACCACTGGATCATTCAGTTCCCACAGAGGGGCAGCCCAAGCTAACGCCTCGCCGGACAGGAGGGATATAATATATGCGACTTTCTCCCAATCAAACAGATAGTTTTGGGGCTGAAGTTCAAAATGAATTGTGCACTGGCTAAGGAACCCCCTGCAAACCTTGGAGTCCCCAGAGAAACGGGCCGGAGCTGGTAGTTGTAATGAATGTGTGGCTGCGACTGATGCGATAGGTGCAGCGGCAGATAGCGGTTGAAGTTGTTGAACCGGGGGTCCTAATGAGGCCTGAACCTGTTCAACACGGGATGCCAAATCCTGAAGGAATCGCATCATCTGGGTCTGATGCGATTCTTGGGTCTCAGGTCTGCGAACTAAGCCCTGCAACGGATCGACTGCAGGAAGCGGCATGTCATGGCTGATCAAACTGTCAGGTCACCTTGAGGCGAGGTGACAGACGCACACCGTAGGGATCAGGAGTGCACCGCAAGGTTGTGGACCCTACGGCTGACTGCTGCAGACGGGAGACAGATCCCACTGGGGTTAGAGCATAAGATTCCCTGGGGCGCGAAGTCTAAGAGCCAGCAGGTGTTCACCAGCACCTCTAGTGGTGAGGATGGACTTGGCTGCAACTGGCTCCAGGTTGTGACCCCCAGGGTCCCCCAGCTCACACCCACAGTAGGCAACAGGAGGATAGGGATAGTGAGGGACAAAGCCAAGGTCGGGGCCACAAGCAGACAGGAATAGTCAGGGACACGCCAAAAGGTCAGGATCACAGGCAAACAGGGATAGTCAAGGACACGCCAAAGTCGGTAACGGAAAACAACAGAAGAGCACACGGCAGGTAACAGGAAGCTAACACACAAAGGTTGATCAGCAGGGTTGGCTTGCAGTGCACAGGTTAATATAGAGTTCTCTGATAGGAGCTAGGGTGGAGCCATGCCAGAGGAAGGATTACAAAAGCAGTCAGGTGAGGGTCGGCTGGTCTCTAGAGATGAACACATGGAAACAGGTAAGCAGACCAACTCTATTGCATAACCATGACTGATGTTCATCAAGGTCCCAGCCAGAGCAGAGCTGGGGGGGGGGGGGGGGCTATTCTTAATTACCATTGGATCCAATTAAGCATTTTCACTTAAGGTTTTGGTCTAGAGAACTTACTGAAGAGTGCCTGGGGGAGGCTGGAAGGTGTGTAGCTGTCCTGGGACATTGTGAGTACTGACCTGAGCTCAGGATCCTAGTGACTGCCTAGTGACTGCCTAGTGACTGTGGTGCCAGCGGTAGCTCTCTCTGAGACAGCTCTTACAGTGTCTCAGTTTTGGCCTTCCCCTTTGTTTCTGGCTTAAAGCCTGTTCAGAGAGGTGACGTGTGTCCTCCTGTAACAAGTCAGTATTTTTTTTGGAGTATCCCATACCGCCCCAACCCTCTCCTGTTACAAGTTCTACAAGCAAATAATTATTTAAAAGACATCCCCTTTGACCAGCGGTTCCCAACCTTTTTGGCACTGGGCACCTACTGTGTGGAAGAATATTTTCACAGACAATTTTTCGGGGCAATGGCTGGTGTTGGCGCTTCAATGATCGCGGCGCTATGGTTGATGTGGTGTCAGGATGATTGGAGCGCATTATTTTTAATATTACATTGTAATATAAAATGAAATAGTTCAAGTCACCATATTGCAGAATTAGTGGGAGACATGAGTGTGTCACTGGTCACCTCTCCTGCCACCAGGTGCAGCTTGTCACTTGTCATGTCACCTGCCTTCGGATGCAGCTTGTCACTTGCCACCAGATGCAGCTTTTCACTTGCCACCAATGCGGATTTTCACTTGCCACGTAGCTTACCACATTGCCTGCAACTGGATGCGGATTGTCACTTGCCACATCACCTGCCACCAGATGTGGATTGTCACTTGCCATGTCAAGTGCCATCAAATGAAGCTTGTCACTTGCCACCAGATGCAGCTTGTCACTTGCCACCAATGTGGATTGTCACTTGCCACATTGCCTGCCACCAGATGCGGATTGTCACTTGCCACGTCACCTGCCACCAGATGCGGATTGTCACTTGTCACGTCACCTGCCACGTCACCTGCCACCAGATGCGGATTGTCACTTGTCACGTCACCTGCCACGTCACCTGCCACCAGATGCGGATTGTCACTTGCCATGTCATCTGCCTTCAGATGCAGCTTGTCACTTGTCATGTCACCTGCCACCAAATGCAGCTTGTCACTTGCCACCAGTGTGGATTGTCACTTGCCACATTGTCTGCCACCAGATGCAGATTGTCACTTGCCTCATCTACTGCCACCAGATGCGCATTGTCAGTTGCCATGTCACCTGCCTTCACATGCAGCTTGTCACTTGCCATGTCACCTGCCACCAAATGCAGCTTGTCACTTGCCACCAGGTGCAGCTTGTCACTTGCCACCAATGTGAATTGTCTCTTGCCACATCACCTGCCACCAGATGCGGATTGTCACTTGCCATGTCACCTGCCTTCAGATGCAGCTTGTTACTTGCCATGTCACCTGCCATCAGATGTGGATTGTACCTTCCATGTAGCCTTCCCCCAGACGCAGATTGTCATTATCCTGCCACCAGCTGAAGCTTCCCACTGTTGCCTGCAACCAAAAAATACCAGATGCAGATTGTCACTTGCCACGTTGCCTGCCACCAGATAGAGATTGTCACTTGCCTTGTCTACTGCCACCAGATGCGGATTGTCACTTGCCACGTCGCCTGCCACCAAATGTGGATTGTCACTTGCCATGTCACCTGCCACGTCACCTGCCACCAGACACGGATTGCCACTTGCCACGTCGCCTTCCACCAGATGCAGATTGTCACTATCCTGCCACCAGCTGAAGCTTCCCACTGTTGCCTGCCACCAAAAAACACCAGATACAGCTTGTCACTTTTTAAATGTAAAGGCAATTTGGTGGCAGGCAACAGTGACAGCAGATCCGGCAATCTCCCCCCTGCTGTTCAGGACATGGCTCCCATGAATTAACCTCCGCTCTTACGGCCCGGGTGCAGAGAGGCCTGGTGGTTGGGGATCCCCGCCCTAGACTGTTTAATGGAGCCAGATTTAATGGACTGTTGCCTGTGTGATTTGTAGCCTCTACACTGTTTGGGGGAAAAAAACCTGCTAAATCAGCAGCTCCTATGGGGGAAAATAAATAAATAGCATCCACATGATTGGGTAATTGAAGTCAGCAGCAGAGTTTCACCTCATTCACTAACTTCTGGGGATAAATTCCCTTGCAAAGTAAACAGTTTTGCCTTTAGTAACTCAACCAACCTGTGAAATATGTTAAAAAAAAACTCAACAAATTCCAGGTGTACCTCATTTTTCACATGACTGTATATCTATAACGATGTGGTTTCTTTCTAGTGTGGGGTGGTTAGCGAGGAATGCTTAGTATGAAAGTTCATATTACTCAGAGGGCTTTTTGAAATGTTTGTTAATTAGGAGCATCAAGTAAATCCAACACATTTCGGGGAAAAGACTCCGCTTCCTCAGGGTTGGAGTAGTGGATGTTATTAGGATCACAATGAGATACATTAGGAGATTTGAATGGCACTAGGAGCTCTGTTCAGTGTGCAATGACCTTCCATGTGATTTTGCTAGCAAAGCAACATCAATCAATTATTTTACATTGTTATTCCCATTATAGAGATTAAGCTTTACAATTATATTGCATGTGTTAAGTTATGTATTTGTGCTAAAATGTGAGGCAATTTTATGTTCCCATCAGACATTTCAGTGACACTTTTTTTTATTTTTGCATTCTTTTTTTTTAAAGAGATTTAAAGTATTACAATGCAAAGAAAACACATGAAAAGCACTCACTACAAACAGCAGTAATATTTAATAAATTAATGTTTGAATAATAAAATAAAAAATTCACAAATAAATAAATAATAGAGAATAATTAGAAAAAATATGTTCTTTTTTTTAAAAAGAGATTTAAAGTATTACAAAGCAAAAAAAAAAAAAAAAAAAAAAACACACGAAAGCACTCACTACAAACAGCAGTAATATTTAATAAATTAATGTTTGAATAATAAAATAAAAAAATTCACAAATAAATAATAATAGAGAATAATTAAAAAAATATGTTCTTTTTTTTAAAAAAGAGATTTAAAGTATTACAATGCAAAGAAAACACATGAAAAGCACTCACTACAAACAGCAGTAATATTCAATAAATGAATGCTTGAATAATAAAATAAAAAAAATTAAAAAATTCACAAATAAATAAATAAATAAATAATAATAGAGAATAATTAAAAAAAAATATGTTCTTTTTTTTTAAAAAGAGATTTAAAGTATTACAATGCAAAGAAAACACATTAAAAGCACTCACTACAAACAGCAGTAATATTTAATAAATGAATGCTTGAATAATAAAATAAAAAATAAAAAAATTCACAAATAAATAAATAAATAATAATAATAGAGAATAATTTAAAAAAATGTTATTTTTTTTTTTAAAGAGATTTATAGTATTACAATGCAAAGAAAACACATTAAAAGCACTCACTACAAACAGCAGTAATATTTAATAAATGAATGTTTGAATAATAAAATAAAAAATAAAATAAATCACAAATAAATAAATAAATAATAATAGAGAATAATTAAAAAAATATGTTTTTTTTTTTTAAAGAGATTTAAAGTATTACAATGCAAAGAAAACACATGAAAAGCACTCACTACAAACAGAAGTAATATTTAATAAATGAATGTTTGAATATTAAAATAAAATAAAAATAAACATTCACAAATAAATAAATAAATAATAATAGAGAATAATGAAAAAAATATGTTCTTTTTTTTTTTTTTAAAGAGATTTAAAGTATTACAATGCAAAGAAAACACATGAAAAGCACTCACTACAAACAGCAGTAATATTTAATAAATGAATGTTTGAATAATAAAATAAAGAATAAAAAAATTCACAAATAAATAAATAAATAATAATAGAGAATAATTAAAAAAATATGTTCCTCTCCCTGTAATAATATAGAAACAAAAGATGAGAAAATGCAGTGTTAAAATATATATTACATGACATGAGATTACACAATGAATGATGAGGTAATAGACGGTATAAATGAGGAGAAGAAAAAATGTGTTTCTTTAAGACATTTTGTGCTTGTGAATTCTATAGTTTAATATGACCAGGACATTTAAGTCTAATTTAAAATTTGTGTCATGGAAACATTTTTTTTTTTTGGGGGGGGGGGGGGGGGTCTTCCTTATGTTATGGATATATTTAATGAATTATAACTTATTCAATGTGAAAAACACTCACTACAAACAACAGTAATATTTCATAAATGAATACTTGAATAATAAAATAAAAACATAAATTCACAAATTAATAATAATAGAAAATAATAAAAAAAAAAAATTTCCTCTCCCCGTAATAATATGGAAAAAAAGATGAGAAAATGCAGCCTTAAAATATATATTACATGACATGAGATTACACAATGAATAAACGAGGAGAAGAAAAAATTAAGTAGTGACACTTTTTAAGACATTTTGTGCTTGTGAATTCTATCGTTTAATATGACGACGACATTTAAGTCTGATTGAAAATTTGTGTCATGGAAACATTTTAGGGTGTCTTCCTTGTGTTATGTATAGATTTAATGAATTATAAGTTATTCAATGTAACAACTGTATAAACAAGGAGAAAAAAAAATTAAGAAGTGACACTTTTATTTTTTGCATTCTTTTATTTAAGAGATTTAAAGTATTGCAATGCAAAGAAAACATGAAAAGCACTCACTACAAACAGTAATATTTAATGGATATTTTGAATAATAAAATAATAAAAAAAATAATAATAATAGAAAATAATTAAAATGATATATTTTCCTCTACCCTGACATACTATGGACAACAAGATGAGAAAATCCAGTGTTATAATATATATTACATGACATGAGATTACACAATGGATGATGGAGGTAATAGACCATATAAACAAGGAGAAAAAATGAAGTAGTGACACTTTTATTTTATTTATTTTTTTTGCATTCTTTTATTTAAGAGATTTAAAGTATTACAATGCAAAGAAAACATATGAAAAACACTCGCTACAAACAACAGTAATATTTAGTAAATTAATATTTGAAAAATACAATAAGTTAATAATAATAGAAAACAACAGTAATATTTCATAAATGAATACTTGAATAATAAAATAAAAACATAAATTCACAAATTAATAATAATAGAAAATAATAAAAAAATAAAAATAAATTTCCTCTCCCCGTAATAATATGGAAAAAAAGATGAGAAAATGCAGCCTTAAAATATATATTACATGACATGAGATTACACAATGAATAAACGAGGAGAAGAAAAAATTAAGTAGTGACACTTTTTAAGACATTGTGTGCTTGTGAATTCTATCGTTTAATTTGACCTGGACATTTAAGTCTGATTGAAAATTTGTGTCATGGAAACATTTTAGGGTGTCTTCCTTGTGTTATGTATAGATTTAATGAATTATAAGTTATTCAATGTAACAACTGTATAAACAAGGAGAAAAAAAAATTAAGAAGTGACACTTTTATTTTTTGCATTATTTTATTTAAGAGATTTAAAGTATTGCAATGCAAAGAAAACATGAAAAGCACTCACTACAAACAGTAATATTTAATGGATATTTTGAATAATAAAATAATTAAAAAAAATAATAATAATAGAAAATAATTAAAATGATATATGTTCCTCTACCCTGACATAATATGGACAACAAAATGAGAAAATCCAGTGTTATAATATATATTACATGACATGAGATTACACAATGGATGATGGAAGTAATAGACCATATAAACAAGGAGAAAAAATTAAGTAGTGACACTTCTAATTTATTTTTATTTTTGCATTCTTTTATTTAAGAGATTTAAAGTATTACAATGCAAAGAAAACATGAAAAACACTCGCTACAAACAACAGTAATATTTAGTAAATTAATATTTGAAAAATACAATAATTAATAATAATAGAAAACAACAGTAATATTTCATAAATGAATACTTGAATAATAAAATAAAAACATAAATTCACAAATTAATAATAATAGAAAATAATAAAAAAAATAAAAATTCCTCTCCCTGTAATAATATGGAAAAAAAGATGAGAAAATGCAGCCTTAAAATATATATTACATGACATGAGATTACACAATGAATAAACGAGGAGAAGAAAAAATTAAGTAGTGAAACTTTTTAAGACATTTTGTGCTTGTGAATTCTATCGTTTAATTTGACCTGGACATTTAAGACTGATTGAAAATTTGTGTCATGGAAACATTTTAGGGTGTCTTCCTTATGTTATGTATAGATTTAATGAATTATAAGTTATTCAATGTAACAACTGTATAAACAAGGAGAAAAAAAATTAAGTAGTGACACTTTTATTTTTTGCATTCTTTTATTTAAGAGATTTAAAGTATTGCAATGCAAAGAAAACATGGAAAGCACTCACTACAAACAGTAATATTTAATGGATATTTTGAATAATAAAATAATTAAAAAAAATAATAATAATAGAAAATAATTAAAATGATATATTTCCTTCTACCCTGACATAATATGGACAACAAAATGAGAAAATCCAGTGTTATAATATATATTACATGACATGAGATTACACAATGGATGATGGAGGTAATAGACCATATAAAACAAGGAGAAAAAATTAAGTAGTGACACTTTTATTTTTTATTTTTTTGCATTCTTTTATTTAAGAGATTTAAAGTATTGCACTGCAAAGAAAACAAGAAAAGCACTCACTACAAACAGTAATATTTAATGGGTATTTTGAATAATAAAATAATTTAAAAAAATTATAATAATAATAGAAAATAATTAAAATTATATATTTTCCTCTACCTTGACATACTATGGACAACAACATGAGAAAATCCAGTGTTATAATATATATTACATGACATGAGATTACACAATGGATGATGGAGGTAATAGACCATATAAACAAGGAGAAAAAATTAAGTAGTGACACTTTTAATTTATTTTTATTTTTGCATTCTTTTATTTAAGAGATTTAAAGTATTACAATGCAAAGAAAACATATGAAAAACACTCGCTACAAACAGTAATATTCAGTAAATTAATATTTGAAAAATACAATAATTAATAATAATAGAAAACAACAGTAATATTTCATAAATGAATACTTGAATAATAAAATAAAAACATAAATTCACAAATTAATAATAATAGAAAATAATAAAAAAAAAAAAAAATTCCTCTCCCTGTAATAATATGGAAAAAAAGATCAGAAAATGCAGCCTTAAAATATATATTACATGACATGAGATTATACAATGAATAAACGAGGAGAAGAAAAAATTAAGTAGTGAAACTTTTTAAGACATTTTGTGCTTGTGAATTCTATCGTTTAATTTGACCTGGACATTTAAGACTGATTGAAAATTTGTGTCATGGAAACATTTTAGGGTGTCTTCCTTATGTTATGTATAGATTTAATGAATTATAAGTTATTCAATGTAACAACTGTATAAACAAGGAGAAAAAAAATTAAGTAGTGACACTTTTATTTTTTGCATTCTTTTATTTAAGAGATTTAAAGTATTGCAATGCAAAGAAAACATGGAAAGCACTCACTACAAACAGTAATATTTAATGGATATTTTGAATAATAAAATAATTAAAAAAAATAATAATAATAGAAAATAATTAAAATGATATATTTCCTTCTACCCTGACATAATATGGACAACAAAATGAGAAAATCCAGTGTTATAATATATATTACATGACATGAGATTACACAATGGATGATGGAGGTAATAGACCATATAAAACAAGGAGAAAAAATTAAGTAGTGACACTTTTATTTTTTATTTGTTTGCATTCTTTTATTTAAGAGATTTAAAGTATTGCACTGCAAAGAAAACAAGAAAAGCACTCACTACAAACAGTAATATTTAATGGATATTTTGAATAATAAAATAATTTTAAAAAATTATAATAATAATAGAAAATAATTAAGATGATATATTTTCCTCTACCTTGACATACTATGGACAACAAGATGAGAAAATCCAGTGTTATAATATATATTACATGACATGAGATTACACAATGGATGATGGAGGTAATAGACCATATAAACAAGGGGAAAAAATTAAGTAGTGACACTTTTAATTTATTTTTATTTTTGCATTCTTTTATTTAAGAGATTTAAAGTATTACAATGCAAAGAAAACATATGAAAAACACTCGCTACAAACAGTAATATTTAGTAAATTAATATTTGAAAAATACAATAATTAATAATAATAGAAAACAACAGTAATATTTCATAAATGAATACTTGAATAATAAAATAAAAACATAAATTCACAAATTAATAATAATAGAAAATAATAAAAAAAAAAAAAAATTCCTCTCCCTGTAATAATATGGAAAAAAAGATCAGAAAATGCAGCCTTAAAATATATATTACATGACATGAGATTATACAATGAATAAACGAGGAGAAGAAAAAATTAAGTAGTGAAACTTTTTAAGACATTTTGTGCTTGTGAATTCTATCGTTTAATTTGACCTGGACATTTAAGACTGATTGAAAATTTGTGTCATGGAAACATTTTAGGGTGTCTTCCTTATGTTATGTATAGATTTAATGAATTATAAGTTATTCAATGTAACAACTGTATAAACAAGGAGAAAAAAAATTAAGTAGTGACACTTTTATTTTTTGCATTCTTTTATTTAAGAGATTTAAAGTATTGCAATGCAAAGAAAACATGGAAAGCACTCACTACAAACAGTAATATTTAATGGATATTTTGAATAATAAAATAATTAAAAAAAATAATAATAATAGAAAATAATTAAAATGATATATTTCCTTCTACCCTGACATAATATGGACAACAAAATGAGAAAATCCAGTGTTATAATATATATTACATGACATGAGATTACACAATGGATGATGGAGGTAATAGACCATATAAAACAAGGAGAAAAAATTAAGTAGTGACACTTTTATTTTTTATTTGTTTGCATTCTTTTATTTAAGAGATTTAAAGTATTGCACTGCAAAGAAAACAAGAAAAGCACTCACTACAAACAGTAATATTTAATGGATATTTTGAATAATAAAATAATTTTAAAAAATTATAATAATAATAGAAAATAATTAAGATGATATATTTTCCTCTACCTTGACATACTATGGACAACAAGATGAGAAAATCCAGTGTTATAATATATATTACATGACATGAGATTACACAATGGATGATGGAGGTAATAGACCATATAAACAAGGGGAAAAAATTAAGTAGTGACACTTTTAATTTATTTTTATTTTTGCATTCTTTTATTTAAGAGATTTAAAGTATTACAATGCAAAGAAAACATATGAAAAACACTCGCTACAAACAGTAATATTTAGTAAATTAATATTTGAAAAATACAATAATTAATAATAATAGAAAACAACAGTAATATTTCATAAATGAATACTTGAATAATAAAATAAAAACATAAATTCACAAATTAATAATAATAGAAAATAATAAAAAAAATAAAAATTCCTCTCCCTGTAATAATATGGAAAAAAAGATGAGAAAATGCAGCCTTAAAATATATATTACATGACATGAGATTACACAATGAATAAACGAGGAGAAGAAAAAATTAAGTAGTGAAACTTTTTAAGACATTTTGTGCTTGTGAATTCTATCGTTTAATTTGACCTGGACATTTAAGACTGATTGAAAATTTGTGTCATGGAAACATTTTAGGGTGTCTTCCTTATGTTATGTATAGATTTAATGAATTATAAGTTATTCAATGTAACAACTGTATAAACAAGGAGAAAAAAAATTAAGTAGTGACACTTTTATTTTTTGCATTCTTTTATTTAAGAGATTTAAAGTATTGCAATGCAAAGAAAACATGGAAAGCACTCACTACAAACAGTAATATTTAATGGATATTTTGAATAATAAAATAATTAAAAAAAATAATAATAATAGAAAATAATTAAAATGATATATTTTCCTCTACCCTGACATAATATGGACAACAAAATGAGAAAATCCAGTGTTATAATATATATTACATGACATGAGATTACACAATGGACGATGGAGGTAATAGACCATATAAACAAGGAGAAAAAATGAAGTAGTGACACTTTTATTTTTTATTTTTTTTGCATTCTTTTATTTAAGAGATTTAAAGTATTACAATGCAAAGAAAACATGAAAAGCACTCACTACAAACAGTAATATTTAATGGATATTTTGAATAATAAAATAATTAAATAAATAATAATAATAGAAAATAATTAAAATGATATATTTTCCTCTACCCTGACATACTATGGACAACAACATGAGAAAATCCAGTGTTATAATATATATTACATGACATGAGATTACACAATGGATGATGGAGAAAAAATGAAGTAGTGACACTTTTTTTTTTTTTTTTTGCATTCTTTTATTTAAGAGATTTAAAGTATTACAATGCAAAGAAAACATATGAAAAACACTCGCTACAAACAACAGTAATATTTAGTAAATTAATATTTGAAAAATACAATAATTAATAATAATAGAAAATAATTAAAATGATATATTTCCTTCTACCCTGACATAATATGGACAACAAAATGAGAAAATCCAGTGTTATAATATATATTACATGACAAGAGATTATACAATGAGTGACGAGGTAATAGACCCGACATTTTGTGCTTGGGAATTCTATAGTTTAATTTGACCAGAACATTTAAGTCTGATAAAAAATTAGTGTCATGGAAATATTTGGGGGGGGGGGGGTCTTCCTTATGTTATGCATATATTTAATGATCTATAAGTTATTCAATGTAACATTTGTTTCACCTCTGTCCAGCTAAAGCCATTCCTAACCAGAGGTGGAAGCTCGGCCTCTCTGCATAACAGCACCATGCGCAGCACCATCTTCCAGCTCATGATCCATACCTTGGACCCCCTAGGAGAAGGTAAGGCAACTTCCAGTCCGCAACTGAGACTGATGGAGCTTCCAGACCCTCTGTACATTTTCCATATGACCAAATCGGTTGACAAAACCTGTCGCAGTCTTTCGTTTTCCCTGCAATTTGTGTCATGATGCGGAGGCGACCGGTACAAGTAGAATTTGCCGTTCTCTCACCGTTATCCCTGACATCAAAGATTAAGACGTTGAAGACAGCAGCCCCTGGTTCTCAGGCTGTTTGAGCTAAAAAAATGAATCTGTTTATTCTATCGTAATGTAAATGAATGCACACGGAAACGAAAAAATATGCATGCAAGTTACTCGCTAGTGGGAGAACCTCTAGGGCAGGGATCTGCAATTAGCGGACCTCCACCTGTTGCAAAACTACAAGTCCCATCATGCCTCTGCCTCTGGGTGTCATGTTTGTGGCTGTCAGAGTCTTGCTATGCCTCATGGGACTTGTAGTTCTGCAACAGCTGGAGGTCCGCTAATTGCATATCCCTGCTCTAGGGGAATCGAAGATGGGGAAAGGATCTGGGGGTCCTAATAGATCACAAACTCAGCAAGCAATGATAGCAGATCATTATCATGCATTAAAAAGGGGTATTTACTCAAGAGATAAAACGAAAATTCTACCACTTTATAAAACTTTAACCACTTCGCGCCCAGGCCAATTCTGACATTTCTCTCCTACATGTAAAATTCATATTTTTTTTGCTAGAAAATTACATAGAACCCCCAAACATTATATATTTTTTTTAGCAAAGACCCTAGAGAATACAATGGCGGTTGTTGCAACTTTTTATCTCGCATAGTATTTGCACAACAATTTTTCGAACACGTTTTTTTCAGAAAAAAAAACTGTTATATGCTTTAACCGGTTCCCGACCAGTGCGCGCCGATGTACGTCGGCAGAATGGCACGGGCAGGCAAATGGGCGTACCTGTACGTCCCTTTAAATTTGCCGCCCTGCTATCGCAAGCACGCCGCCGGCGGTGCGTTTGCGTGCCAGTCAGGACCCCCGTGAGTCCGGTTGCAGGCCCCGCGGACTCGATCGCCGCGGGCATACCCGCAATCGTCTCACGGGGCGGCTGAATGGAGAAATGCCGTTGTAAACAGCATTTCCCCATTCTGCCTAGCAACTAGTGACGCTGATCTCTGCTCCATGTGATTGGAGCAGAGATCAGTGTTCACTAAATGAAAGCCCAGCCCCCCACAGTTAGTAACACGGCCCTAGGAACACTTAGCCCCTACACTGCCACCCACTGGTTAACCCCTTCACTGCCAGTGTCATTTACACAGGGATCACTGCATTTATATAGCAGTGATTGCTGTATAAATGACAATGGTCCCAAAAATGTGTCAAAAATGTCCGATGTGTCCGCCATAATGTCGCAGTCAGAATAAAAATCGCTGATCGCCGCCATTACTAGTAAAAAAAAATTATTAATAAAAATGCCATAAAACTATCCCCTATTTTGTAAACGCTATAACTTTTGCGCAAACCAATCAATAATCGCTTATTGCGATTTTTTTAACCAAAAATATGTAGAAGAATACGTATCGGCCTAAACTGAGGGAAAAAAATGTTTTTTTATATATTTTTGGGGGATATTTATTATAACAAAAAGTAAAAAATAATGCGTTTTTTTCAAAATTGTCGCTCTATTTTTGTTTATAGCGCAAAAAATAAAAACCGCAGGGGTGATGAAATACCACCAAAAAAAGGTCTATTTGTGGCAAAAAAAGGACGTAAATTTTGTTTGGGAGCCATGTCACAGGACCGCGCAATTGTCAGTTAAAGCGACGCAGTGGCAAATCGCAAAAAGTGGTCTGGTCTTTGACCAGCAAAATGGTCCGGGGCTTTAGTGGTTAAAAAAAAAAAAACTGTAAAGTTAGCCCACTTTTTTTGCATAATGTGAAAGATGAAGATACGCTGAGTAAATAAATACCCAACATGTCACGCTTTAAAATTACATGCGCTCGTGGAATGGCGCCAAACTTTGGTATATAAAAATCCCCATTGGCGTAGTTTTCAAATTTTTTACTGGTTACGTGTTTTGTGTTACAGAGGAGGTCTAGGGCTAGAATTATTGCTCTCGCTCTAACGTTTGTGGCAATACCTCACATGTGTGGTTTGCACACCGTTTTCATATGTGGGTCCACAGGAAGGATGTGCTGGAACTCGAGAGAGCCCAGAGAAGGGCAATAAAGCTAATAAGTTGGAAGTTCAGTTATGAATGAATGAATGAATGAAATACTTGTATAGCGCACAATGCGAACTGAATCGCCTCTAGGCTATGAGGAAAGACTAAAAACCCCAAACGTATTCTCCCTGGAGAAGAGAGGCCTTATAGGGGATATGATCACAATATACAAATCTTTGAATGGTGACTCTAACATTGGAAGGAAACTACTTAACCTTGGGTCTCTAAAGAAGACAAGCATCCACACAATGAAGTTGGACGAGAGATGGTTCAATCCTAAGACACACAAACACACAAAGGTTGAACTGGATGGACTGGTGTCTTTATTCAACCTTACCAACTATGTCCCGGGGTGAAATTCTTTAAAGTGGATGTAAACCCAATGTCATCCTTTCTAAACTACTGCAATAGGGGTTATCTATAAGGATATCTATACCTCCTGCGTATATCTTTACCTGTCAAATGTCTCCCCTCTGTCTGTTATGAGACCTGAAAAACTGCAGATTCTGTGGATGGGTCTGTTGTCTGGAGCTCGGTGGGTGGAGTCGTGATGTCAGTAGACTCCCCGCTCCCACCTCTACACTCCCCTTGTCAATATGCATTTTCTCCTGTGTATTTCTTACACTGAACTTCTGCTATGATCTCTAACATCCAGTGAAAAGACAGGAAAGTAACCACATGACTTCAGCATGCCCAATTATGCTGAGGTGTGGAACATCCAATCCTGGAGCAGCAGAAGAAAGGAGTGGGGGAGGGAATTAAACAATAATGCATGTCTCTTAGGCTAGTGCACAAGATATGTAAATCACCTGTCACTAACAGCAACGGGGGGGGGGGGGGGGGGGGATTTGACAAAGTTTTTCTCTGTTTGCCAAGATTTATCTCACTGAACAATAAAAGAGGATTGCTCAGAGCTGGATTAAAGAGGAGGTCCACCCTAAAGTGGAGCTTCCGCTCAATGGAACCCTCCCCCCCTCCGGCGCCACAATTGGCACCTTTTAGGGGGGAGGGGTGTAGGTACCTGTACAGTACAGGTATCTGCACCCACTTCTGGCATAGATTCCGCAGAATCTACGCCCCTTTCCGAAGGTCCCCCGCTGCCTGCTGGGAAACACACGGATCCCAGAGACAGCGGGGACCATCCTTATTGCGCAGCGCGACTCGCGCATGCGCAGTAGGGTACCGGGAAATGAAGCCGCAAGGCTCCACTTCCTGATTCCCATATCCAAGATGGCGGCGGCAGCACCCGAGAGACGATCGAGAGATCGGCTTCGGGTGTCGACATCGCGGGCGCGCTGGGCGGGTAAGTGTCATTATTTTAATAGTCAGCAGCTGCAGTATTTGTAGCTGCTGGCTTTTAAAAAAAAAAACGGCGGAACTCCCGGCGGACTCCCGCTTTAACTCTTTGTGGCAAGACTGGGCTCAAATGATAGGAAATCTTATACTCTACATTATGACATCTTAAAAAAATAATAATAATTTCGGGTTTACACCCATTTTAACATAGAGTAGATCCACTGACAGCTCAAAGAACTGAGCCTGAAAGTATCGGTGCATTTGCACGAGTACCGATACTTGTGCAAATACTCAGTATCGGCACCGATACCGATACTAGTATCGGCGCAAACCCTAGAATCTATACATGATGTGAACCTCAAAGCAGAGAGTTTTTTCATGTGTATAGTGAGATTCAATAAAGAACTGTTTTTATGATACTTAGTTTGGACATATATAGTCCATACAAAGTCCATGACTACCAAATAGAATTTTGTTCAATGTATGATTATAAGGACGTGGACATGAAGCACATCTAGTCTGGGTTCCAACAATATATCAAACCGAAGTAATGGAAGATGAGGAAAGCCACCTACCCCAGACTTTATCAAATTGATGAAACCCACCTCTACTGGAATATGTGGCCTTGTAACAGGGGCTGACTGACAACTCATGGGGCCCCCGGGCAATAGGAGATTATGGGGCCCCCAGGCAATCAGAGATTATGGGGCCACACAGTATACACATACACAGTATACACAGTATACAATCACACAGTATACACACACACAGTATACAATCACACAGTATACACAGACATGTTTCTATTGGCTGAGAAAGTACTGGAGAGGTGGGGCAGCTATAATCTCTGGATTTTTAGACCAAAAAGATGTCGGTAAGGGACATTTCAAAGACAGATGCGAAAAAAACACAATTTTTTTTACATACTGTCCCTGGTTTTACTGAGGCCGGCAACCCTGATGGGGCCCCCTAGTGGCATGGGGCCCTCGGGCAGTGCCCGAGTAGCCCAATGGTCAGTCCGCCCCTGCCTTGAAAAGGGGGATAGTTAATAACGTTGGTGCTGACAATTCTTTTCCATGATAAAGTAAATAAAAATCAGAATATGGATGTCCTTAGAGGAAACTTGTAAATGTTTGCTGTTACAAGCTCATTTCTCTGATGTCCAAGGATGATGATTTCATTGACTTCATTCTTTGTGCTTATGAAAAACAATAGCGAACCTGCGATAGCAGACGTCTTACTTACAGTCGGTATGTTATGATGATACACAATTGCATTCATCTCTAAAAACCACAGTGCGAATCGCTTCGCTACGCTGTGATTGTATCTTGTATATCTGCCTCACTTCTGTCCTGCAATGGCCTACTTGCTGTAAATGGATTATCTCTTTGGCATTCAAGTATAGTTTAAAAGAGATTGAAGATAAGTAGATAAATTGCTATTATGTTAGTGTGCCGGGTTATGGAGTGAGAACTAAACAGATGGTCCCCACTTACCAGTGATATAAAGAGCTAAAATCCACAGAGCATCAGAAACGATATTAAATATTTGCATGAAAAAAATAAATGCAACCAAATCAGGTCATACATTTAGCATTCCTCCTACAGAAATAAAGGAGAATATAAGGAGGTATCAGTGGCTGTACAGCCCAATTAGTATAATTGTCTTGTCTAGTGACTAGAAGAAGTGTCTGGCATACACAACCAGATGTGGATTGTACTGTGGACACTTTTGATCATAATATGAAGGATAGATGATTAGGCACACTATGCCTCAGGGCTGGACCAAAGAGGGGCAGGGCAGGAGGTAGGGTTGCCACCCATCCGTGTTTCACCTGGACAGTCCGGGTTTTGAGTCGGGTGCCCGGGTTTCAGGCCGCCTGGAACCCAGACACCCGACTTACCCGGGACCAGGCGGCAACCTTTAATAAATGGCCGTACGGATGTAAATTCAGTGCGGCCAATCATTTCGGAACTGCCGGGCAGAGCACAGGACACACAATGCATGATCCCCCTTTGGGCTGGAGCTGGTCCTGAGGGGGTCATGGAGTGTGTGCCCTGTTACAGGCAGCCCTGCTGTTCCGCAATGACCGGCCGCTCTGATTTAGCTGTCACTTCCGCCCAGCGCTGCCGCTGAGGAGCATGTGCGGCGCCGGGGGAAGGTGAGATCGGTCTACCTTCCCCCAGCGCTGTCCATGCTCCTCAGCAGCAGCGCTGGGCCGAAGTGACATAATTACGTCACTTCTGCCAATTGCTGCTGCAGAGAGATAAAGGAGGGGGAGGTCTGCTGGGGTTGACACCTGTCCGGGTTTACCAGGACAGAAAGGTGGCAACCCTAGCAGGAGCAGTGGGTGCCCCAGGCATGGTGGTGTCATGTGGGGGGGGGGGCACGCGTAGAGTTCCTGCTGCTACGAGCAGACAGAGTAGTAGTGACAGCAGCATCGCTACTCCTGTCAGCTTAGCGCTGGAGATGACAAGCCAAGTTTGGAGAGAGAGCCAGGCAGAGGTGCGACCCGTACTCTTCCCCTCTTCCAGCTCCTCCCCCATGTCACTGTTGCGCTGCATGTGGGGCGGGTGATTTGGGGAGGGGGGTTGTGCTAGGAAAGAGATTGGGGCGGAGGATTTGTGCTAGGCAGGGAGATTTTTGCTTGGAGGGGGGATTTGGAGGTGCGAGGAGGATTTTTGCTCAGAGTAGAAATCTGAGGGGTAGATGATTTGTGATAGCGGGGGCAGGGATTTTGGGGGGGAGGGATTTGTGCTGGGGGAGAGGTGATTTTGGGAGGAGAGAAGATTTCAGCTGGGAGGGGGGATTGAGGGAGGCAAAGATTTGTGCTGGGAGGGGGGGGAGATTTAAGTAGGGGGGATTTGTATTGCAAGGAGGAGGAATTGTTGCTTGGGGTTAATTTTGGCTTGCAAAGGGAATTTATTTTTAGAGGTGTGAGCATGCATATTAGTGCTTCATTTTTGCTGACACATAATTCCCACACATCTTGGGGGGGGGGGGGGTGAAGCCTTCTAAAATGTGCAAAACACAAGAAACAATGCATTAAATTCAATTACAGTAAAGATAAAAATTTATCAAAAAAAGATAAAAATTGTATTGCAATTACGATGGAGTATAACAATATGGTTGCCATTCATCCCCATTTCCTGGCGACAGTCCCTGTTTTAAGTGGTCTGTACCCAGGAAACAATCATCTCCGGCTACATCCCCAGAGACATGGGCATACCAAGGTGGATGGACCAGAGTCACTTATCCTTCAATCCTTGGACAGCCCTTCTCTGACTGCAACTCCCAGAATGCCCCAGACCTGTCAGGGAGGGGGTGTGCCCTGATGAAAACTGCAGCGGGGATAGGCCAAACTCAAACGCTTAGATCTTTACATTTCTGCAGCTTGCTGGAATGTTTGATGTAATTTTTTTTGCTGACAGAGCATGTTTGCTTTATGTTACCCTTAGGGCTCATTTACACTTGCTTCGGCTTCTGGCTAGTTTACTCTTTGCTTCAAAAAAAGGCTTTGGACATGCTTTGTTGAAGCTCTCTGAACGCCAGTCAAAGCTCCTGTCACTACATAAAAAGGTTAGCTTACAGTCCTGTTTACACCTTGCTTTTGCTTTGCTTTGGCTTTGCTTCAAAAATTATACCCCATGTTCCTTTAGTTGTGCTTCAAAGCATCTTTAAAGCCTGTATAGAAGTCTACTGCAAAGCTTGCTTGAAGCCCCACTGAAGCCTTAACAAAGCCTCATCGAAGCCCCACCAAAGGTTCATCAGAGCCCCGCTGAAGCCCCACCGAAGCCTCACCAAAGCCTCATCGAAGCCCCTCCAAAGGTTCATCAAAGCCCCACTGAAGCCCCACCAAAGCCTCACCAAAGGTTCATCAAAGCACTAAAGCAAAAGCAAGGTGTAAATAGGACTGTAAGCCATTTTATTTAGTGACAGGGGCTTTGACTGGCATCCAGAGAACTTAAACAAAGCGTGTCCAAAGCCTTATTTTGAAGCAAGTGTAAACTAACCCTTAAGCATTTTACAGTTGGTCTGCATCCTCTGATTTCTAATGGCAGCCCTGGATATAGGTGGAGCAGAGTGCTGGATAATAGGGGATACAGACATGCAAAGCACTGGGGGCTTATTGTATTCATAGGATACAGGCCATGGCTGTTGGCTTCCGCAGCTAATTGTGGCTGCTCACGTGTAAGCAGGGGCGGACTGACCATTGGGGCACTCGGGCACTGCCCGAGGGCCCCATGCCACTAGGGGGCCCCATCAGGGTTGCTAGCCTTAAAGAGGAAGTAAACCCTGATGGGTTTACTTCCTCTTTCATTCCCTGCAAAGGTAAAGCATAATGGACTACTATGCATCGCATAGTAGCCCATTATGTGTCACTTACCTGACACAGGAGCCAGCGAAGTCACCGCTGTCCCCTATAGTCCGGCGCATCCATCTTCTCGGTGGGGTCTCGCAGCTCCGCCTCTGTCATTCGGCGAAGCCGCGATGACGTCACTCCCGCGCATGCGCGCGGGAGCCGACACGCGCGGCATCGCGCGGCATCTTCGTCATTGATGATGCCGCGCTCAGTGCGCCTGCGCGCCGCTGTCTACGGCGCATACGCCGTAGACAGCGGTGCCTGTCTTTGGGAAAATAACTTCTAAACCGTATAGGTTTAGGAGATATTTCTTGGACCTACAGGTAAGCCTTAACCACTTCAGCCCCGGACCAATTAACAGCCTAAGGACCAGAGGTCTTTTTACAATTTCGCACTGCACTGCTTTAACTGGTAATTGCGCGGTCATGCAATGTTGTACCCAAACGAAATTTGCGTCCTTTTCTTCCCACAAACAGAGCTTTCTTTTGATGGTATTTGATTGCCTCTGCGATTTTTATTTTTTGCGATATAAATGAAAAATTTTGAGAAAAAATGATATTTTCTACTTTTTGTTATAAGAAAAATCGAATAAACTCAATTTTAGTCATACATTTAGGGCAAAATTTATTCAGCCACATGTCTTTAGTAAAAAAAATGTCAAAAAGCGTATATTTATTGGTTTGCGCAAAAGTTATAGCGTCTACAAACTAGAGTACATTTTCTGGAATTTACACAGCTTTTAATTTACGACTGACTATCTCATTTCTTGAGGTGCTAAAATGGCAGGGCAGTACAACCCCCCCCCCCAAATGTCCCCATTTTGGAAAGTAGACACCCCAAGGAAGTTGTGGAGAGGCATGTTGAGCCCATTGAATATTTTTTTTTTTGTCCCAAGTGATTGAATAATGACACAAAAAAAAATAAATAAATAAAAAAAAAAAAAGTTTACAAAAAGTTGTCACTAAATGATATATTGCTCACACATGCCATAGTTATATGTGGAATTGCACCCCAAAATATATTCTGCTGCTTCTCCTGAGTACGGAGATACCACATATGTGGGACTTTTTGGGAGTCTAGCCGCGTACAGCACCCCGAAAACCAATCACTGCCTTCAGGGTTTCTAAGGGGTCAAATTTTTGATTTCACTCCTCACTACCTCACTACCTATCACAGTTTCGAAGGCCATAAAATGCCAAAATAGCACAAAACCCCCCCAAATGACCCCATTTTGGAAAGTAGACACCCCAAGCTATTTACTGAGAGGCATGTTGAGTCCATGAAATATTTTATATTTTGCCACAAGTTGCAGGAATTTTACAATTTTTTTTTTTTGCACAAAGTTGTCACTAAATGATATATTGCTCACACATGCTATGGGCATAAGTCAAATTACACCCCAAAATAAATTCTGCTGCTTCTCCCGAGTATGAATACCACATGTGGGGGACTTTTTGGGAGCCTAGCCACGTACGGGACCCCGAAAACCAAGCACTGCCTTCCGGATTTAAATATAAAATGCTACCAAAAAAAACTGTTAGCGATCGCAGGGATCAGGCCTGACTCTGCGATCGCTGCAGTTATGTGTTTATTGTTTTGTAAGTGACAGTGATCGATCGATACTGCACTTGGGTGGGCTGGGCAGAGGGGCAAAACGCAGGTGCCAGCAGGTATCTGGGCTGATCCCGCTAACAATGCGTTTTTTTGGAACCCTAAACTGCTGGGGATGCTAGTATAGATCTGATCAGATCAGATATTGATCTGTTCAGATTCTATACCACTAAGGGAGGTGTATGCTTTGCGCGTGGGTGTTAGCGGTACTGGCACTAACCTAGCGCTGCCTGGGGCGACGCAGACCCTGACCCTAAAACCTAATTGATATCACCCGCCGGGTGATCAGGGGGTTAAACCTTTATTAGGTAATAAATGGTGGGTGCCCTGATGCTATAAAAAGCAAACTAACCAGAGTCACCCGTAACACTTATACGGTGATCACTGGTGAAAGGGTTAACTAGGGGCAATCAGTGGGTTCAAATTTTTATTAGGTAGTATATGGGGGTCCCTGGCACTATATAAAAACCTGACGGGGAACCTAAAAAAATAACTAGCTACCTAGCGACACTAGCGACACTAATGCAGTGATCAGAAAAATGATCGCTTAGTGACACTGGCAAAAGGGGGCGAAAGGGTTAACTCTAGGGGCAATCAGGGGGTTAAACCTTTATTGGGGGGTGGTAGGGGGCTACCCTGGACCTAACACTAACTGCCCTGACAGTTTTTACTTTTACAACTGACACTGAATGCAGTGATCAGTAAATAAATGATCACTGCAATCAGTGACACTGTGACTGGGGGAGGGGAGGGGGGCGGGGGGGGATCGGGTGGCGATCGGGGGGGGGGGGTTTGTGTGCCTGTGTGTGCCTACATGTCAGTGTAGTGTTGGTGCACACTTACTTTCTGTTTTCTCCTCGTAGTCCGGTGTGGTAAAATTTCCTGCGACTTATGAAAATCCCTCACCCCGTCACTTCCGGTGCGGCTCCGTCACTGTAACAGCTGACGGCGGGCCTTTACTGCACATGCGCCAAGTCCGTGATATTAACGGCGCATGCGCAAGATCTTTATTTAAGCGGTGGTTAAAAATTATACACGGAGACTTGTGGGTGGGCGGGCGGAGCTGAACAGATGCTTAGAACGTCAGCAGCAGCCCCGCCCACCCCACTAACATGCCCCTGAATCTTAAGCGGTGGTTAAAAATTATACCCCTGAATCGCTGGATGTTTGTTTATGGTCGAGAAAATTTATGGCTTCAGCTGCTATTAACAGCAATCGCGCATGCGCGGGATCTTTGCTTATGGTCAAGAAAAATTATGGCTTCAGCTGCTATTAACAGCAATCGCATGCGCGGGATCTTTGTTTACTGACCAGAAAAATTATGCACTCAAGCACATTCTTATTGGTGATGAAAATTGATAGACTCGGGCGGGCGATGGCTTTATTATATCATCGGCAGCACCAATATGTATAGTATTTTTTAAATCAGAAGAATATGCAGTGTATTTATTAAATCAGCAGAATATGGGCACAATGTCTGCGTTTGGGGACAGTGTGTGCGTTTGGGGACAGTGTGTGCGTTTGGGGCACAATGCCTGCGTTTGGGGCACAATGCCTGCGTTCTAGCCTCAAGTGGGCGGAGACTTGCGGGTGGGTGGGCAGAGCTGAACAGATGCTTAGAACGTCAGCAGCAGCCCCGCCCACCCCAAGATTTTCTTCACTGGTCAAGAAAAATTATGGCTTCAAGCTGTATTAGCGCATGCGCGGGATATTTGTTCAGCGGTCAACCAAAATTATGGACTCAAGCGGGCGGAGACTTGCTGGGAGGGAGAGATAGAGCGGAGCTTAGAGAGGGGGGCGGAACTTGGAGAGGGGGCGGGGCCCCGTGCATAGCACTGACTACATATACAGTACATTGTTCTGCCAATAAATACGCCTCACTGCGCCCCGCAAACACCACCTCACTGTGACTAGAAATCGCCGCCTCACTGTGCCCAGCAAACACCTCACTGTGCCCAGCGAACACCGCCTCACCGTGCCCAGCAAACCCTGGCTCACTGTGCCCTTCAAACGCAACCACTGTGCCCATAAATTGCCGTCACTGTGCTATCAAACACAGCCACTGTACCCATCAATTGCTGCCAGATTGTCAAGCTGTAGCTGTGCTCCCTGGGGATATGCTGATCACCCATCTGTGCTGCTGGAGGGAGCCCAGATGGGCATAAATGAGGGACCTGCATGTCATGGTAAGTGAGACCATCCCATATCCCACTCCATCTTTCCCGAGAACAAAGACCCCCTTCCACCCCCCCCAGGAGAGGGAACCCCTCCCCCCCTCTGAGGACCCCCTCCCCCTGAAACAGAGACCCCCTTCTCCCCCCTTAGGACAGGGAAACCTTCTCCCCCCTGAGGACAGGGACCCCCTTCTCTCCCGAGGACAGGGACCCCCTTCTCTCCTGGGGACAGGGGCCCCCTTCTCTCCTGGGGACAGGGACCCCCTTCTCTCCTGGGGACAGGGACCCCCCTCTCTCCTGGGGACAGGGACCCCCCTCTCTCTTGGGAACAGGGACCCCCTTCTCTCCTGGGGACAGGGACCCCCTTCTCTCCTGGGGACAGGAACTCCATCTCCCCTGGGAACGGGGACTTCATCTCACCTAGGGACCCCATCTGCCCTGGGGATCAGGACCCCACCTCCCCTAAGAATAGGAACCTGATCACCCTGTGTGCACCAACCTCACTACCCTGCCGGCCATGTGTCCCGTGTGAGGGTCCTCCTGTGACAGCTCTTATAAGGACTTCACCCCACTGTGTGATCCCCCTACATGACTGATCCCTCTGTGTCCAAAACTTACACGGGGAACCCCTCTGTTTGCTCCCCCTACATGTCTGCATACTCTGACCTGTACCATTTCCACATCCACTGACTGCCTCCTGTATCCTGTGCACATGTTCCGCCCCCCTCTTGTACCATGTCTGTAGCCTCTAGCCACCTCCTGTGTCCTGTCTGCAATCTCTGACTATCTCTTGTCTTTTAACGTGTCTGCAGTCTCTTAGGGGGAGTCTGGAGAGGAATCAAGAGTGAGAGCACCGCCAGGATTGGGATTACACGAGGAGTCAGATGTGTATGGACTGTGGAGAAGAGACTATAGAATAAAAACCAGAACCACCAACCTGGAGCCGTCTAACTGAGCCCTGCACGCTGCACTGGAGAGGAGGTCAGTGACAAGAGGGCACTCATATAAAGGTTTCCCATCATCTCAGTAACACCCCCCTAGTGTATTCACTCTGCGGAAGGTGGTCTCTGGTCACCAGAGTCCCCCCCCCCCCCCCCCCCCACATAACATTTCCCGGCATTCCCCTTTATATCAGAGTCCGCAGGATTCTTCCCCAAGGCAAAGGAAAATGCTACAGAGCATGATCTAAGGAGGAACTCTGATGTAAGGGGTGCTGCGGTCACCAGAGACCACCTTATATCAGAGTCCACTGCATTCCCTTTTACATCAGAGTTCCCACTTACATCAGGGTCTGCAGCATTGCCCTTTGCGTCAAGGTTCACAGAGTTCCCCCTGTTAGATTAGAAGGGATGGAGGCCCAGAGACATGTCCAGAGTACACAGAGGATACATGCGTTCTATCCCATGTATCCTCTGTGTTCTCTGGACATGTCTCTGGGTCTCCATCCCTTCTAATCTATCCCATGTATTCTCTGTGTTCTCTGGACATGTCTCTGGGCCTTCATCCCTTCTAATCTATCCCATGTATCCTCTGTGTACTCTGGACATGTCTCCGGGCCTCCATCCCTTCTAATCTAACAGGGGGAACTCTGCGAACTCTGATGCAAAGGGCAATGCTGCAGACCCTGATGTAAGTGGGAACTCTGATGTAAATGGGAATGCAGTGGACTCTGATATAAGGTGGTCTCTGGTGACCGCAGCACCCCTTACATCAGAGTTCCTCCTTAGATCATGCTCTGTAGCATTTTCCTTTGCCTTGGGGAAGAATCCTGCGGACTCTGATATAAAGGGGAATGCCGGGAAATGTTATGTGGGGGGGGGGGGGGGGGAACTCTGGTGACCAGAGACCACCTTCCGCAGAGTGAATACACTAGGGGGGTGTTACAAGAGATGATGGGAAACCTTTATATGAGTGCCCTCTTGTCACTGACCTCCTCTCCAGTGCAGCGTGCAGGGCTCAGTTAGACGGCTCCAGGTTGGTGGTTCTGGTTTTTATTCTATAGTCTCTTCTCCACAGTCCATACACATCTGACTCCTCGTGTAATCCCAATCCTGGCGGTGCTCTCACTCTTGATTCCTCTCCAGACTCCCCCTAAGAGACTGCAGACACGTTAAAAGACAAGAGATAGTCAGAGATTGCAGACAGGACACAGGAGGTGGCTAGAGGCTACAGACATGGTACAAGAGGGGGTCGGAACATGTGCACAGGATACAGGAGGCAGTCAGTGGATGTGGAAATGGTACAGGGGGTGGTCAGAGTATGCAGACATGTAGGGGGAGCAAACAGAGGGGTTCCCCGTGTAAGTTTTGGACACAGAGGGATCAGTCATGTAGGGGGATCACACAGTGGGGTGAAGTCCTTATAAGAGCTGTCACAGGAGGGCCCTCACACGGGACACATGGCCGGCAGGGCAGTGAGGTTGGTGCACACAGGGTGATCAGGCTCCTGTTCTTAGGGGAGGTGGGGTCCTGATCCCCAGGGCAGATGGGGTCCCTAGGTGAGATGAAGTCCTCGTTCCCAGGGGGAGATGGAGTTCCTGTCCCCAGGAGAGAAGGGGGTCCCTGTCCCCAGGAGAGAAGGGGGTCCCTGTTCCCAAGAGAGAAGGGGGTCCCTGTCCCCAGGAGAGAGGGAGGTCCCTGTCCCCAGGAGAGAAGGGGGTCCCTGTCCCAGGAGAGAAGGGGGTCCCTGTCCCCAGGAGAGAAGGGGGTCCCTGTTCCCAAGACAGAAGGGGGTCCCTGTCCCCAAGACAGAAGGGGGTCCCTGTCCCCAGGAGAGAGGGAGGTCCCTGTCCCCAGGAGAGAAGGGGGTCCCTGTCCCCAGGAGAGAAGGGGGCCCCTGTCCCCAGAAGAGAAGGGGGTCCCTGTCCTCAGGAGAGAAGGGGGTCCCTGTCCTCAGGAGAGAAGGGGGTCCCTGTCCTCAGGGGGGAGAAGGTTTCCCTGTCCTCAGGGGGGAGAAGGGGGTCTCTGTCTTGGGGGGAGGGGGTCCTCAGAGGGGGGAGGGGTTCCCTCTCCTGGGAGGGGGGGGGGGGGGTGGAAGGGGGTCTTTGTTCTTGGGAAAGATGGAGTGGGATATGGGATGGTCTCACTTACCATGACATGCAGGTCCCTCATTTATGCCCATCTGGGCTCCCTCCAGCAGCACAGATGGGTGATCAGCATATCCCCAGGGAGCACAGCTACAGCTTGACAATCTGGCAGCAATTGATGGGTACAGTGGCTGTGTTTGATAGCACAGTGGCGGCAATTTATGGGCACAGTGGTTGCGTTTGAAGGGCACAGTGAGCCAGGGTTTGCTGGGCACGGTGAGGCGGTGTTCGCTGGGCACAGTGAGGTGTTTGCTGGGCGCAGTGAGGCGGCGATTTCTAGTCACAGTGAGGTGGTGTTTGCTGGGCGCAGTGAGGTGTTTTCTGGGCACAGTGAGGCGGCGATTTCTAGTCACAGTGAGGTGGTGTTTGCTGGGCGCAGTGAGGTGTATTTATTGGCAGAACAATGTACTGTATATGTAGTCAGTGCTATGCACGGGGCCCCGCCCCCTCTCCAAGTTCCGCCCCCCTCTCTAAGCTCCGCTCTATCTCTCCCTCCCAGCAAGTCTCCGCCCGCTTGAGTCCATAATTTTGATCGCATGCTGAACAAATATCCCGCGCATGCGCTAATACAGCTTGAAGCCATAATTTTTCTTGACCAGTGAAGAAAATCTTGGGGTGGGCAGGGCTGCTGCTGACGTTCTAAGCATCTGTTCAGCTCTGCCCGCCCACCCGCAAGTCTCCGCCCACTTGAGGCTAGAACGCAGGCATTATGCCCCAAATGCACACACTGTCCCCAAACGCAGACATTGTGCCCCAAACGCACACACTGTCTCCAAACACAGGCATTGTGCCCCAAACGCACACACTGTCCCCAAACGCAGACATTGTGCCCATATTCTGCTGATTTAATAAATACACTGCATATCCTTCTGATTTAAAAAATACTATACATATTGGTGCTGCCGATGATATAATAAAGCCATCGCCCGCCCGAGTCTATCAATTTTCATCACCAATAAGAATGTTCTTGAGTGCATAATTTTTCTGGTCAGTAAACAAAGATCCCGCGCATGCGATTGCTGTTAATAGCAGCTGAAGCCATAATTTTTCTTGACCATAAGCAAAGATCCCGCGCATGCGATTGCTGTTAATAGCAGCTGAAGCCATAAATTTTCTCGACCATAAACAAACATCCAGCGATTCAGGGGCATGTTAGTGGGGTGGGCGGGGCTGCTGCTGACGTTCTAAGCATCTGTTCAGCTCCGCCCGCCCACCCGCAAGTCTCCGTGTATAATTTTTGACCACCGCTTAAATAAAGATCTTGCGCATGCGCCGTTAATATCACGGACTTGGCGCATGCGCAGTAAAGGCCCGCCGTCAGCTGTTACAGTGACGGAGCCGCACCGGAAGTGACGGGGTGAGGGATTTTCATAAGTCGCAGGAAATTTTACCACACCAGTCAAAAAGACCGCTCCAAGGAGAATGACATCACTTCCTCCCTGCCTGTGTATACAATACACAGTGGGAGGAAGCTTCTCATTCACCAGGAGCAATCGAGAGGGGGTGGCCAGAAACCAACAGCCATCCCCTCATCCCGGATCGCTCCTGAACGAACCGGACCGCCGTATCCAGCGGGAGGGGGTCTGTTTGGACCCCCCACCCGCTGGAAGGCAAGCACGTACATGTACGTGCTTGTGCCTGTACGTGCCATTGCAATGACGTACATTGGCAATACGGCGGTCCTGAAATGGTTAATCTAGGCTTACCTGTAGGTCAAAGTGGTTTGTAAGGGTTTACAACCACTTTAATAAAACCAGGGACAGTATGTAAAAATCTGTGTTTTAAAAAAAATACCAAGATTATAGCTGCCCCACCTCTCCAGTACCTTTTCAGTGTGTGTATGTGTATTCTGTGTGTATACTGTATGTGTGTGTATACTGTATGTGTGTGTGTGTGTGTACTGTGTGGCCCCATAATCTCCTATTGCCCGGGGGCCCCATAATCTTCTATTGCCTGGGGGCCCCATGAGTTGTCAGTCCGCCCCTGCATGTAAGTGATTGGTCTTGGGAATATACTGTCTGCGTCTAGGGCCACTCACAGGTGGTCATTTCATGAGCGATTACTACTCACTCCCTTGATAATAAGTTGTGAAGTTGTGACTGGCGGCTGTTCTGCCTGCCATATGAAACCTGTTGTATAAGTTTTGCTGCACCGCAACCACAGAGGTGTATGAACGTTGGCCATGTTAACTTGCGACTGGGTTGTCGGGAAGGGAGGTGGGAGGGGATGGGAAGGGAGGAAGGTGGTATAACCACCACCCACCTGCCCATTTCTACCACCCTTGGCCGGGACAAGGTCATCCAGAGCCCAGGGCAAACATGCCAAACTGCGCCCCCCGCTCCCAAGGTGTATGAGCATTATGTGTCATCAAAAATCCCCCCCCCCAAAAAAAAAAAAAAAAACAACTGAGCACTAATCTTTTTTACCCCCCTAAGCAAAAATTCCCCCTCCTTTCAGTGCAAATCTGTTCCCATGAAGAAATCCCCCCTCCCAGCACAAATCTTACCCCCCATCCCCCAAATCCCCCCAATTCAATTGCCCCCCCCCAAAAAAATCACTCCTCCTAGCACATATTATCCCCTAAAATTGCCCCTCACAATAACCCCACTGCAAATCCCCCCTTCCAGCACAAAGCGCCCCAATCATTCCTCCTAGCACAAATCATCTTTCCCCATTCCTTCTCCCCCTAAATTTTAGCATACCCCCCAAATTTCCCCTCCTAGAACAATACTTACTTCCTGCTGCCCCCCAAATACTCCTTTCCAACACAAATCCCATCCCCCAATTTCCTTGTGGTGCCCTCCCACCTCACATGATACCACAGTGCCCAGGGCAGCCGCCCCTCCTGCCCACCCCTTGTCCCGGCCCTGTTTGGCTGTCAATGTAAAAGAGGTCTAAGGCATTCAACAATTTAACCGTTCTTACCCTAAAAAAACTCTTGTTTTAAATTGCTGGTTACGTACATGTCATATAAACTGATGTCACAAAAGATAGTGAGTGGGACACACCAAGGTTCACGTCTGTTCATCCAGGGGTCTGGTTCGTCCTGTCTAGTGATGGCCGAACGGTTCGCCCGGCGGTCATTTCGCTGCGAATTTCGGTAGTTTGCGGTCCGCTCGTTCGGCGGACTATTGGCGTCGTTCGCCCCAGCGGACTTACTTGTTTAATGTGTAAAAGAACTTTGACCTATGATGACACGTCTATCATGGGGTACAGGACAGCCAATTGAGACATGACAGCACATGGACACTTGGACATTCC
Organism: Lithobates pipiens; assembly: GCF_037356315.1. Taxonomy (NCBI): domain Eukaryota; kingdom Metazoa; phylum Chordata; class Amphibia; order Anura; family Ranidae; genus Lithobates; species Lithobates pipiens. The sequence goes on along the minus strand of NW_027507903.1, from coordinate 10,927,292 downwards.
CCCTAACCTATAAATACACCCGATCCGGCGGCCATTTTACATTCTTTCTTCTATCACTATAGGGAAAGGTTGCTATGTGGAGTAGGGAGAGATAAAACGCTAGCTATTTGGTACACAAAAGTTCTTTTCAGGACTGGTATAGGTGTTAGGTGTATATAGGTTTGCTGTGCTACTGATTCTTGCAGCAGCCTGAGTGTCTTTTGTCAGTTTAGAAAAAAGGGACAGAGCGCTGTGTCTGCTGCTATTTTAGGGACAGCCAGATTAGTCATCATCATCATCATCATCATCATCATTAGCTGTTACTATCAGGTCCACAAAAGAGCTATTCCGGTAACCAGTAATTGTTCCAGTCTCCTCGGTTTTGCCAGTTTGTATAGGTACAGGAAGGAAACAGTGTCTCAGGCAGTGAGGGTCAGTTTAAAGAGTTGCTGTTACTATTAGTTCCACAAAGGTTCTTTTCAGGACTGGTATCAGTGGTATGGTAATAGGCTTGTACACGTATAATATTCTTTCTTCCAAATATAGAAAGAATATTATACTTGACTGCTGCCCTTCTGCTGCAGTCTGCTAAACATTCACAACTCACTTGTTCCACAAAGCTCTTTATCAGGACTGGTAACTTGGTCTGTGTAGGGTGCTACAGTACATAGGGTTGAGTGCGGTACAGTCTGCTGTTCTGTAAGGACCGCTATCGGTCCACAATAGATAGGGTTGAGGTGCACCACTGCTGACCGCTGCCCTATACTGCAGCAGTCCTTCATTGGTATAGGAACTGACGTACAGTCTGCTAATCACTAACACACAACATGTTTGGTCCACAAAAGTTCTTATAAGGACTGGTAACTTGGTCTAGGGTGCTACAGTACATAGGGTTGAGTGAGGTACAGTCTGCTATTCTATAAGGACTGTTATCGGTCCACAATACATAGGGTTGAGGTGCACTACTGCTGACCGCTGCCCTATACTGCAGCAGTCCTTCATTGGTATAGGGACTGACATAAAGTCTGCTAATCAGTCACACACAACCTGCTTGGTCCACAAAAGTTCTTATAAGGACTGGTAACTTGGTCTAGGGTGCTACAGTACATAGGGTTGAGTGAGGTACAGTCTGCTATTCTATAAGGACTGTTATCGGTCCACAATACATAGGGTTGAGGTGCACTACTGCTGACCGCTGCCCTATACTGCAGCAGTCCTTCATTGGTATAGGGACTGACATAAAGTCTGCTAATCAGTCACACACAACCTGCTTGGTCCACAAAAGTTCTTATAAGGACTGGTAACTTGGTCTAGGGTGCTACAGTACATAGGGTTGAGTGAGGTACAGTCTGCTATTCTATAAGGACTGTTATCGGTCCACAATACATAGGGTTGAGGTGCACTACTGCTGACTGCTGCCCTATACTGCAGCAGTCCTTCATTGGTATAGGGACTGACGTAAAGTCTGCTAATCACTAACACACAACCTGCTTGGTCCACAAAAGTTCTTATAAGGACTGGTAACTTGGTCTAGGGTGCTACAGTACATAGGGTTGAGTGAGGTACAGTCTGCTATTCTATAAGGACTGTTATCGGTCCACAATACATAGGGTTGAGGTGCACTACTGCTGACCGCTGCCCTATACTGCAGCAGTCCTTCATTGGTAGGAGAATGAAGAGGACGACATTATCCTGGATGATGAGCAGGAGCCAGGCCACCACACCGCTTCCACTTTAGTGCAAATGGGGACCCCCGAATAAAAAGCATAAGGGTCAAGGACCAGTACTGGGTGGCAACGTACTTAGACCCCCGGTACAAACACAAAATGGCGGAAATGTTACCGCTGTCGCAGAGGGCTGTCAGAATGCAGCACTTCCAGGCCTTGCTTCCAGAAATGCTGCATTCTGCTTTTGCGTGCGCTGGCAGAGGAGCAATTCCCACTCCCAGAGAAGGATTTGCGGGTACCAATCCAACAGCGCCTGCAAGAAGAGGCCGGTTTGAAGATGTGTTGGTGACTTCGGATATGAGGTCATTCTTTCAGCTGACCCATCGACAGGTGTCATCCGGATCCAGCATCAGGGAACGCCTAGACCATCAGGTGTCCGACTACATCGGGTTAACGGCCGATGTGGACGCTCTGAGGAGTGATGAACCCCTGGACTACTGGGTGGGCAGGCTTGACCTCTGGCCAGAGCTTGCCCAATTTGCAATGGAACTGTTGGCTTGCCCCTCATCCAGTGTCCTGTCCGAAAGGACGTTCAGCGCAGCAGGGGGGATCGTGACCGATAAGCGTACTCGCCTAGCTCACGACAGTGTTAACTACCTCACATTTCTAAAAATGAATGAGGCATGGATCTCGGAGGAATTCAACACATGTGACCAGTAGACCATGTATATGTCTATAAACAATTTTTTTAATCAAGCACACAGACCTTCTTTCTTCATTTGGCTCACTTCCTTGTCCCAAAAAAGCACACCGTACTATATGCCCCTACCCTCCTCTTTGAAGAGGTTGAGCGGTGTCATATTTCTACTGGGGCTGCTTATGAGGGGATCACACCATCCCTGTGCTGTGCTGACTTCCTCCTGGGGGTTCTTATTATGAGGGGATCACACCATCCCTGTGCTGTGCTGACTTACTCCTGGGGGTTCTTATTATGAGGGGATCACACCATCCCTGTGCTGTGCTGATTTTCACCTGGGGGTTCTTATTATAAGGGAATCACACCATCCCTGTGCTGTGCTGACTTCCTCCTGGGGCTGCTTACGGTGCTGCTGTCAGTGCTGTATATCACGGTGCTGGTGTGAGTGCTTAATGTCACGCTGCTGATGTCAGTGCTCTCTGTCACGGTGCTGCTGTCAGTGCTGTATATCACAGTGCTGGTGTTAATGCTTTATGTCACGCTGCTGATGTCAGTGCCCTCTATCACGGTGCTGTTGTCAGATGACTCTATCACGGTGCAGGTGTCATTGCTGTATGTCACGCTTCTGATGTCAGTGTTCTCTATCACGGTGCTGCTGTCAGTGCTGTATATCACGGTGCTGGTGTGAGTGATTTATGTCATGCTGCTGATGTCAGTGCTCTCTATCACGGTGTTGCTGTCAATGCTGTATGTCACGGTGCTGGTGTTAGTGCTTTATGTCACGCTGCTGATGTCAGTGCCCTCTATCACAGTGCTGTTGTCAGATGACTCTATCACGGTGCATGTGTCATTGCTGTATGTCACGCTGCTGGTGATCATCTCCTGCACCCTCTTCTTTGCCTACCCTGGTCCCTGACCTTCCCTCTCCTTCATTGCCTTCATGCGCTCCACAGTCCTGAATTGTCAGAACAATTTCCCATATAAAAAAAGAATGCTTGTAGTTATCGATCCCAAATTCACCTCATACATGTGTTATGTCGTTGGCCATGTGGTGGGACTATGTTTGCCCAGCTAATAATTATCTTGTGGCCTCGTTCGCGGTCCGCGTTCGCGAAACGTCCCGTCGGAAGTTCGTCCATCACTAGTCCTGTCCACATGCGGTGTGTTGGACCGTGGCTTCTAAGATCTGGCTGGTTGAGCACGTAAGCATAGGTGTGCCTTCCTGATGCTGGACATACATATAGGCTTTGGAGGGTGTTTAAACGTCTTCCCTTATGGTCTGCATTGTATCTTTTTGCCAGCTGCCAAATGTGTGTGATTACATTTGTCCTAGCTTACCCAGATTGCCTGACTGTGCCCGTGTTATCTGCCTCTGTTATCCTCTTGCATACTGCTTGCCTTGACCTCTGTCTGAACACCAAGTACTCTTCATCTGGTTGCCTGCCTCAGCCTCTGCCCGGACAGTGATTCTCTTGCCTCCACCTGTTTGACCTCTGTCTGGACAATGATGATTCTCTGCAATGTCACCTGCCTCGCCCTCTGCCTGGACATCGACTTCTTCCTTGCCTGCCACCTGCATCAACCTCTGCTTGGTCTTCACAGTGTAGCCAGGGCCGTTTTTAAGGCAGGGCAAAAGGGGCAGCTGCCCTAGGCCCTGTCATTGTTGCGAGGCCCAAAGCAGCTGCTTCATACTTGCCAACTATCCTGGTTTAAATTTCCTTGCCCCTTGAGGTTTTAGTCCTGCGCTGTGTCCCAATATCTCAGTGTGAAGTGCTGCCACTAATGCTGCTCAGCTCTACCCTATTATTGTGTGCAGATGACTCACCTGCAGACCCTGTGTTTACATGTAAATTACCGGCATTCATATGTAAATAGAGGCGGCTGGCAGCATTGATATGTATATCATGCCCCCTCCTCTGAGGTCATATCCACATTAATCTCTAGCAACCAATCAGCAAGCAGAAATCATGTGCTGCAACCTCTAGCAACTAACCAGTGAGCTGTAATGTGTTCTGTAACCTCTAGCAACCAGTCAGTGAGCGGTAATGATACACTGTAACCTCTGGCAACCAATCGCAATAGCTGCCTGATCTGATTCAGTAAACGAATTTTGAGTCTAGCAGCTGCTATTTATTGTATGTCTCAGAGCAGGTGGAGAGTGAAACTGCATGGAAGGGGGGCCACCCAAGAAAAGTTTTGCCCAGGGTCCAATCAATTTTAAAGACGGCCCTGAGTGTAGCCACCCTGTTCCTGTGACCCCCCTTGGTGGGGTGATCCTGAGGAGCACAACCTTGTGTTATATATTGTGATAAGTTGGGATTTTATAGCTCAATGGTAGTGCCAAAACAGTGAGTTTACTCCATGCCAGAAGTAGATTTCGGGGGCCTTCCTGCCGACTTTTGTTTAAAATGAAGTAATGTTCATACAGGTATATCTTCCGACGCAGGGCTTTCTTACCATCAATACGAACAAAACAGTTGTTTTTGTCAGCTTTACTGCTCAGTTTAGTATCTCTTGGTCCTCCTGACCATTAGTACCTTTTGGTCCTCCTGACCATCAAACATGTCCCGGGGTTCGTGCACAGAAGCTGCACCTTAGCTCTGTGTCTTTCCTTGCAGCTCCCTGCTGCTTTGTCCCTCATGGACTCTCTCAGGCTCGGGCCTAGGTCTGTCCTGACCTGGACAGCACGGTGCAGACGTGCACCTCTCACTGCTTCCTTCACACACTGACCCCCTCGGGAGGATGGAGCCTTGACCTCTAATTCTGTCTCCCATATGAAGCCTGCACACATCTGTGCCATTAGTGTGCTTGCTTCCTTCAAATTCTGGCCTAAACTGCCTTATCACACAATGGCACGGGCTCGCCCTGCTACAGTATATATAAGGCTCTGGATGTTTTGTGCAGTGCAGAGTTTTTTCTTCTGTAATAAATCTCAGGTCAGTAAACGTCTCCTAACCCATCTTTCCTACACAAAGTGAGGGATATCTGCACAATAACACTAATGCAGTGTCTAATGCCGCATTCACACAAGCGTTTTTTCCGTCAGAGAAATCTTGTATGGTTTTTCCGACGGATTTCCGCTCAAGCTTGGCTTGCATACACACGGTCACACAAAAGTTCTCGGAACTTTCGACCATCAAGAACGCGGTGATGTACAACACTACGACGAGCCGAGAAAATTAAGTTCAATGCTTCCGAGCATGCGTCAAATTGTTTCCGAGCATGCGTAGGAATTTTGCGAGTCGGAATTGCTACAGACGAATGGAATTTCCGATCGGAACTTTTTCCGACCCAAAAATCGAGAACCTGCTCTTAATCTTTTGCTGGCTGGAATTCGGCCAGCAAAAGTCCGATGGAGCGCACACACGGTCGGAATTTCCCACCAAAAGCTCTCTCTTTTTGCTGGCAAAATTTCCGATCGTGTGTACGCAGCATAAGCCTTTTTTTTTCCTGTCATAGCACCCTATAGGTGCTACTTGTTGTCCCTCAAAGCATTTGTATTGACTTGGAGATGGATCAAATGATTGCTGGGATTTGTTAAGCAATTGTTCAGCTGAAGTCAATGCCTAATCATTAGGTGTGGTGGCTGCATTTGTTTTATTTTCTTTGGCTTTTTTCACCTCTGTTTTCACCGGGTGATCTGGCCAGTAACACACCTCCTGTATTAGTAAGACACAACCAGGGCTGGTGCTACCACTAGGCAAACTAGGCAGCCGCCTAGGGCGCTCTGCTGCCTAGGGGCGCCCGGCCACTGGTGTTCCTACTCGCTTCTCTCTTAAAGGGTGGGGTATACATGAGCAGGAGAAAGGGAGGTGAAGTCAGGGGTGGAGCCAAGGGGGTGCGGCAAAATGAGGTTTCGCCTAGGGTGTCAAAAATCATTGCACCAGCCCTGAACACTACTTTGGATGAATGAGAACAGGAGGCACAGCAGAAAGCAGAATTGTCAGTCTAGGGGGAGGAAAGTGTTAGATGTACTAGCAGATTTAAATACATGAACTAATTGGAGCCAAACTTCAGCTCTCATTTCATAATCAGTTACAGCAGTTTTTTGTTCTTGTTTTACTTTTAGGATAACGGTTTTACATAAATAATTTAATAAAAGCTGATCATTTTAATCACCCCCGCTAGTGTTAAATGGATTGCCTCATCCATGTAAACTGATACATTCTGATTGACAGCCTAAAAAAGGAAACAAATACAAGCCCATCTAGCCCCTGCCACCCATTAGATTTCTTTCTTAGCCATCACATCTAAGCCCTTGTACACACGGTCGGAGATTCAGTCGGAATGTGTCCTATCGGACCGTTTTGTCGGATATTCCGACTGTGTGTGGTCTGCATCGGACTGTTTCTGTCGGAATATCCGTCGGACCAAATTTTCCAACTTGCTGGAAATATTTTCAAACAAACTGCTCCGATCGGACATACTCCGATCATGTGTAGCCTACTCCGACGGACAAAGTGCCACGCATGCTCAGATCAAATTCCTAGACCAAAGCTATTGGCTACTAGCCTGTACGTAGTCCCGTCGTAACGAAATAACGTCATCACGTTATGTACAATCGGATTTTCCGACAACTTGGTCTGACCATGTGTATGCGACAGTTTCGGACAAAATCCGTCGCACAAAATCCAACGGATTTGGTTGTCAGAATGTCCGACCGTGTGTACAAAGGCTTAGAACTGGTAAGTTGCAATTTAATAAATGTTTGCTTTTGGGTGTGATAACAGAAAGTTAGAGCCTGTTGACTAGTCCAAATGTTAGAAGAAACAACCTAGCTGGCTTTCAGCTCTGCTTCTCTCAATGACTTCATTGAAAATGCAACACTCACTATTACATATACAGCATGCTTAGAGGTTGGAAGAAGAGACCAACACAACATATAGCAAGATTTCCATTGAAAAAAACTCGCTCATCCATGTCTTTATAGACCTTGCTTTGTGCTCTGGTGCGCAGTCATGTTGGAACAGGAAGGGGCCGTCCCCAAACTGTTCCCACAAAGTTTGGAGCATGAAATTGTCTAAAATGTCTTGGAATGCTGACACCTTAAGAGTTCCCTTCACTGGGACTAAGGGGCCAAGACCAACCCCTGAAAAACATCCCCACACCATAATCCCCCCTCCACCAAATGATTTGGACCAGTGCACAAAGCAAGGTCCATAAAGACATAGATGAGCGAGTTTGGGGTGGAGGAACTTTGTCTGGCCTGCACAGAGTCCTGACCTCAACCCGATAGAACACCTTTGGGATGAATTAGAGCGGAGACTGCGAGCCGGGCCTTCTAGTCCAACATCAGTGCCTGACCTCACAAATGCACTTCTGGAAGAATGGTCAAACATTCCCATAGACACACTCCTAAACCTTGTGGACGGCCTTCCCAGAAGAGTAGAAGCTGTTATAGCTGCAAAGGGTGGGCCAACTCAATATTGAACCCTACGGACTAAGACTGGGATGCCATTAGAGGTCATGTGCGTGTAAAGGCAGGTGTCCCAATACTTTTGACAATATAGTGTATGGGAGTTAGGGACCTTAGATTGTAAGCTTATGCCGCGTACACACGTAGCAGACTATCTGGCGGACTTGGTCTGGCGGACTTTCCGCTGGACTGTCCGCCGGACTTTCCAAACGAGCTACTTGCCCACACACGGTACTTTTGCAGTGGACTAATACGGCGTACTAGGTCCGCCGGACTATCCGCCATACTTTTGAAATGAACATACTCACCCACACACACACGGAGAAAAGTCCGCTCGTTTTGAGCGCGTCTCCAGGTAGCCGGGGCCAGCGAAGGAGGCGTCGCTGGCTCCGTCACCTGGTATGGACTTAAAGAGGAATCCCTACGCCGAAAAATCAGCGTGGGGGTCCCCCCCCAGGTCCATATCAGACCCTTATCGGAGCACGCTACCCGGCCGGCCAGAAAAGGGGGTGGGGACGAACGAGCACCCCCCCTCCTGAGCCGTACCAGGCAGCGTGCCCTCAACATGGGGGGGCGCCTTGGGGAAGGGGGGCCGCGCGGCCCCCCCCAAAGCACCTTGTCTCCATGTTGATGAGGACAAGGGCCTCTTCCCGACAACCCTGGCCGTTGGTTGTCGGGGTCTGTGGGTGGGGGGCTTATCAGAATCCGTGAGCCCCCTTTAATAAGGGGGCCCCAGGATCCCAGCCCCCCACCCTATGTGAATGAGTATGGGGTACAATGTACCCCTACCCATTCACCTGTAAAAAAAAGAAAAGAAAAAAACACACAAGGGTCAAAATAGTTTATTGCACAGCTCCGGGGGTCTTCTTCCATCTTCGGGGGTCTTCTCGCCGGACTCTTCCGCTATCTTCTGCTAGCTCTTTTACTAGCGGAGGAGCCCGGCTTTCTTCCTCGCTGCCCTCTTCTTCCGACTTCGGGGGTCTTGTCCCCCTCTTCCCCCCTCCCCTTTCCCTTTATTTTCTCTATATACTGCGCGGCACTACCACATACAGAGATCCCTCTGATGCTTTGGAAGTTCTCTGCAGACCATGGCTTATGCTGTAGAATGCATAGTTACATAGTAGGTGAGGTTGAAAAAAGACACAAGTCCATCAAGTCCAACCTATTGACTGAGAAAATGTCAGGAAAGACCTACTAGAACAGCTTAACTTTATTTGGGGTTAATCAGAGGCATTTTAAATGATGGCAGGTTTGTATTAAATCCTATTTAACATGAGTTTAAATGTGATTGCTTAATTCAGAACACAGCTACCTCCCCAGTTATACAACCACGTTATTTTAATTTTTTATTTTTATCCCCCCCCCCCCCCCACCCCCTAAAAGATTTCATTTTGTACAGATTATATGTCACATTAAATGTGGAAAAAGTTCTGAAATGATTTACCTTTGTCTCATTTTTTACATCACAGAAACCTGACATTTTTTTAGGGGTGTGTAGACTTTTTTATATCCACTGTATTTTTTAACCACTTCAGCCCCCGAAAAGATTTTACTGTCGTGCGACATTGCACCCAAACAAAATTGATGTCCTTTTTTTTCCCCATAAATAGGGCTTTCTTTTGGTGGTATTTGATCATCTCTGCGATTTTTTTATTTTTATCGCTATAAACAAAAAAAAAAGCGACAATTTTGAAAAAAAAAAACAATATTTTGTACTTTTTGCTATAATAAATATCCCTATTTTTTTTTAAAAAAAGCTGTTTTTTTCCTCAGTTTAGGCCGATATGTATTCTTCTACATATTTTTGGTAATAAAAATCTCAATAAGCGTATATTGATTGGTTTGCGCAAAAGTTATAGCGTCTACAAATAGGGGATAGATTTATGGCATTTTTATTATTATTTTATTTTTTAGTAGTAATGGCGGCGATCTGCAATTTCTATTGTGACTGCGACATTATGGGGACACATCAGATGCTTTTGACACATTTTTGGGACGACTGGCAATTATACAGCTATCAGTGCTGTAAAAATTCAGTGATTACTGTATAAATGTCACTGGCAGGGAAGGGGGGGCAATCAAGGGGTTAACTGTGTTCCCAGACTGTGTGTTCTAACTGTAGGGGGAGGGGACTGACTAGAGTAAATGACAGATCGTGGTTCCTAGCTATTAGGAACTCACAATCTGTCTCTCCTCACAGAACAGAACAGGGATTTGTGAGTTTACACACACACACACACCTCCCTATTCTGCCTCTCGTGCCCGCGATTGCTCGAAACCGTCGGTCATGAGCATCGTTACCCCCCATAGTGCAGCGGTGCACCTGCTATCCCGCTTAAAGGAGCCGACGTATAGCTACGACCAGGGCCAGACTTACCATTGGGCTTGACTGGGCTCAAGCCTATGGGCCCCACCCAGTAGGGGGCCCCACGGGCCCCGCTGAGATACATAGATTAGAGTACATTCGACTACTCACGGCTCCGCTCGGGACTGCGAGAGGACCTGAGAGCCGCTGAGAGGACTCGAGAGCCACCAAAAGGACCCGAGAGCCACCGAGAGGACCCGAGAGCCGCCAAGAGGACCCGAGAGCCGCCGAGAAGACCCGAGAGCCGCCGAGAAGACCCGAGAGCCGCCGAGAAGACCCGAGAGCTGCCGAGAGGACCCGAGAGCCGCCAAGAAGACCCGAGAGCCACCGAGAGGACCCGAGAGCCACCGAGAGGACCCGAGAGCCGCCGAGAAGACCTGAGAGCCGCCGAGAAGACCTGAGAGCCGCCGAGAAGACCTGAGAGCCGCCGAGAGGACCCGAGAGCTGCCAAGAGGACCCGAGAGCCGCCAAGAGGACCCGAGAGCCGCCGAGAGGACCTGAGGGCCGCGAGAGAACTCGAGAGCCGCCGAGAAGACCCGAGAGCCGCCGAGAAGACCCGAGAGCCGCCGAGAAGACCCGAGAGCCGCCGAGAAGACCCGAGAGCCGCCGAGAGGACCCGAGAGCTGCCGAGAGGACCCGAGAGCTGCCGAGAGGACCCGAGAGCTGCCGAGATACACAGGACTCTATATCTCGGCTGCACCATTTTTGACAAGGATGCAAATGACACTGACAAGGCTGCAGATGGGTGGACAAGGCTGCAGATGGGTGGACAAGGCTGCAGATTGACACTGATAAGGCTGCATTGATGGGCATTTAAATGTAAATTTTTTCCTTAAACTTCCCTCCTAAAAGTTTTTTTCCTTAAAATTCCCTCTTAAACTTGGTGTACATGTTATACGCCGATAAATACGGTAATGTATAGAAGGTAGGGCTCGAAAGTGACTCAAGCCCAGGGGACCCCCACCATCCTAAGTCCTGCCCTGTCTACGACGGCTCGCGGGAACGCGCTGACCTGCCGCAGTATAATGACGACGGCTGGTCGGCAAGCGGTTAAGCTGTTTTCCTGGAGTTCAGCATTTACTGATGCATGCTGATGCTGCTAAATTTGGCCTGGGCATCTAGGCACGAATGACCTCTGATCATGTAAGAGTTGGCTTCTGCACCGGCGTTTACCTGACCACGGCCGCGTACAGCTATTCGCTTGTATAGGAGGCTGTGCACAGCACATGCAGCTCCCTGGGTGCCAGAAAGTGTCGGAGATTTTACTCATCAGCACAAAGGAGCTGCTAAATATCCGTGTCCATGAGGCCTTAAATATAAATGCTTCTTTATTCTATTTTACATGGCCATTCCTAGGCATAGGTGTGAGTGATGCAATAGATGCTGGCCAACTCGGTACTGTAAAAATCACCAAACAGTTCTTGAGTATTAAACATGTGAATCTATCTCTTGGCAGCAGTAAACAAAGGATACAGTCTATAAAAAAATGTTGCAAATGCAGTTAATGCATTTGCAACATATAATGCAGTTCTACATTTTCATATCATAAAGCAGATTGAGGAGAACCCCCATGGTTTTCTGACCTTGAAGTTCTACACAGGGCCCATTTATGCATCCCTTTCGTTAGATGTATTAGTGCCCAGATTAATGAGAATCTCATCAAACTTGGACAGCAGCCACTAACCCTGAGCCTGATCTATTTAATCCTGAGACATAATGATCTGAAGAATCACGTGATTTCCAGCTTCTATCCTGTTACAAGTCAGATACCCATTACTATCCCGGTGTGAACCAGTATTTTATAGCCTTGGTAGAAATATGAAGATTTAACAAAAGAATACAAGAGAAATGTACATTGGTAAAAAATAAATAAAAAAAATACAACATGCATCATAAGAACCCTATACCTTGAGCCAAAGCAGAGGGAAAGCCCTTTGCACTCATATTGCAAAAATGCGTATTTATTATATTTTTGCATTTGAGCTTGCAAATCATTGCAACTGCAATCAGTGGATGGCGGGTGCAATGCTCTGGTTGCTGTAGACCAGAGATGAGCTTAGGCATGTTTGGACACAAGTCTGAACCAGCCTGAGCTATCCAGGGCCATCTGTACCGCAGGGCAAACGGGGCAGCTGCCCAGGGCCCTTTCACTGCTTGGGACCCAAAGCAGAGCTGCCCCTTAAGCTCATGTGCTGCCAGCAAATCGGTGCTGAAAATTCCACACTGTTTGTCACAGACATACATCAACCGACATCAGCTCAGCAGCACGCTCACACAGTGCAGCAGTTCCAATGTCAAAGAGCTGGCCCCGGGTGGGCGGGGCCTTGCGCTCCACTAAAGCTCTGGCCCCGCCCCTTGCTATGCTGCCTGAAAGCAAGCGTGTGTACGTGATTGGACTCGGAGGAGCGCGGAGGCCTCAGTAGGAGGAGCCAGACTGCGGCGCAGATTCAGAGCTGAGCAGGCAAGGAAAAAAGGTAGGTCTTTTTTCTCCTCCCCTGTCTCCCACGCAGGGCCATTTTTAATATGGTTTGGGCCCTGGGCAAACATTTTTTTTGCCCCCCTACCCAATTTAATTTTGCTCTTCACCCCAACATCTCAAAACCAGACCCAAACATAGAATTATCTATAAAAAAAAACTTTGCAGACCCCCTTCACAGTAGTCCCACGGTATGTTTGGTTCCCTTTCATGTCACAGCACTCCATTACATTGCAGCCTCTTCACATCACAGTGCCCCATTACATTGCAGAGATTTTCACATTATAGTGCCCCTTTACACATCACAGTGCCCCATTACATTGCAGAGATTTTCACATTATAGTGCCCCTTTACACATCACAGTGCCCCATTACATTGCAGAGATTTTCACATTATAGTGCCCCTTTACACATCACAGCGCCCCCATTGGAAAAAAGGAGAGAGAAAGTAGAAATGGCGCTGCCCTCTAGTAAGTTAAAGTGAAGAGCGTGCTGACCAAATTCCTCTATCTAGGTATAACGTCCTTAAATTGCATTAAATTGCAAAAAGTGAAATTTATAAAAACAATTTTTTTGTATTTTAAACCAGTGATGTGTTAGACCCTCTGTCGGGTGTTGGTAGAACTGTGTTATATGTGATCCTTTAAAAATATGAGTTACCCTCGTACCCACAGTGCCCCCATTACATTAGATTCCCCTTCATGTCATAGTGCCCCTTTACACATCACAGCACCCCAATTACATTGCAGCCATTGTCACATCACACATTCACATGTAGGTGTTTTGTCGTCCCACATTTGCGCAGGCACAGCAGCCCATTCATTTCAATGGGCTGCCATGCTTTTGTTTCCTGCAGAAAAAAAGGTGCATGCAGCATTTTAAAAATGCAGTGGCCTTGAAATCCATACTGCTTTTGCACCATGCGACTTACCTGCAGTTCCTGCACAGACAAACGCACTGTGTTTTTTAAAAGTGTGGCCTAAACATCTAAACTGCGCAGTGTGGCCTGCACAAATGTGGGTCGCCAAAACACATACATGTGAATGTGTGATGTGACAATGGCTGCAATGTAATTGGGGCGCTGTGATGTGTAAAGGGGCACTATGACATGAAGTTGACTCTAAGGTAATGGGGGCGCTGTGATATGTAAAGGGGGACTATAATGTGAAAATGTCTGCAATGTAATGGGGCTGTGATGTGAGGAGGCTGCAGTGTAATGGAGTGCTGTGACATGAAAGGGAACTGAGGAGACCGCGGGACTACTGTGAAGGGGGTCTGCAAGGTTTTTTATTTTTTCTAGATAATTCTATGTGTGTGTATGGTTGTTAGATGTTGGGGTGAAGAGCAAAACTGCATTGGAGGGAGGGGGGGGCAACATTTTTTTTGCCCAGGACCCAAACCATATTAAAGATGGCCCTGGAACTATCCCTCCGGCAATCTGTAACTGTGGATGGCCAACCATAAGCGTCGGAGGCATTTCCCATCCCGCAGATGCACGTACAGTAAACACACTCAATGTATATGTGTGGCTGTGTGGGGCAGGGGATGCTTCCACTGCTTATGGTTGGCTGGAAGTGACAGCTTCCAGGCGGGATAGCTAAGGCAGGTTTGAACTCATATGTGCGCACGTCTGAGCTCATCCCTACTACAGACACTTACTCCAGCTCAGACCTGTACCAAGGTATGGACCGTCAGCTGCGGAGCTGGAGAAAGTATCTATGGATTAGGAGTGTGAAGACTTCACTGCACTTGTGCAACATTGAGAACTATGGTCCCTCTTCCCCCCACTGGGACAGATTTTTTCATTCACATTCCTCTGTGAATGAATGACGTGGCTGTCAATGGGCTGAGACTTGTCATGCGACTTTATGTGTCCAAAGTCACATGACAAGTCACACAAGTGGAAACGGAGACTCATTGCCTGTATGCAGGATAGAAAGGCACAAGGAGATATAATCCATAGTAAACTGAGAGTTATAAAAAGAAAGTTTCCAAACAAAGTAACAGGAAAACCGGCAACAATTCTTACATTTTACTAGTAAGTTAGCGATACAGCATCGTAAGGCCGCGTACACACGGGCGGATTGTCTGCCCAACTTAGTCCGCTGAACCGTGTTTCAGCGGACAATCCGCTCGTGTGTGGGCTTCAGCGGACTTTTTCAGCGGACAGTCTGACGGACTTAGTCTTTTGGAATTTCCGTAATTTTGTCCGTCCAAACTTGGTTTTGTCCGTCCAAACTTGGTTTCAGCGGACAGTCCGCTCGTGAGTAGGCAAGTTGGATGGACTAAGTATGGCGCATGCTCAGAAAGGATTTACACGGCCGAAGGTTGCATTGCAGTGTATTGGACGTCGTTTTTCTAGTCCCGTCGTACGTGCTGTATACGTCATCGCGCAAGTTTTCAGCGGACTGTCTGTTCATCGTGTGTGGTCAAGTCCGTTCATTCAAAAGTTGAACGGACTGTCTGTCGGATTGTCTGACGAACTTAGTTGGGCAGACAATCCGCCCGTGTGTACGCGGCCTTACGATCATAATGGCACAGGGGAAAGAGTCACTGGAAAACGAAGGGAATATGAACTGATTACATGCAGTGCCCTGGAAATGAATGCAGTCTCTCATTTGTTAGGGGACCAGCCACAGAGACCAAGTTCAGGGCACCAATCAGAATGCACTTTAGTGAAGTCAAACTAGTAAAAGATGATTCTGATTGTACTGGAGTGATGCACTTTGATCTAAGAACTTTGTGATCCTTTGCAAACAATATCTGTGATGTGTCTAATATGTTTATTTCCTATGGACATCAGCTCCATCTATTGGCCATAACATGGTAATTTAATGAAATACCTCAATCAGGTAAATGCCTCATTATGGCTACTAGATGGAGCTAGTGATCATAGAATATAAACATATTAGACACATCACAGATATTGTTTGCAAAGGATCACATTCTTATCTGAATGCCCAGTTTGGTAGCCATGATGGTGCCACATCCCGGTAAGTAGATACAGAAAGGAGGTTTATGGAAAGGACTTTTATAAGGCACCACTATGACAAATATATAAAAATAAAAATATAATTTTATTAAATACAATCTTAAGACACCAATAAAATACATGCAGTAAATGCAAATTTGCACAAGATGATAGGACATTCTCCATACAAGAAAAAGCTCTAGATCCCAAAAAATCGTGGGTACCCCTACGCATTTATATGCGTTTATAACATTTATCACTGTTTATAATTTTAGACAGCTGTTCACTCTGTTGCTTTTAAGAACCCCTCAGATGAAGACCTTTGAGTGGAAACACGTAGAGGTACCCACAATTTTTTGGAATCTAGAGCTTTTTCTTATATAAAGAAAGTCTTATCAGCCTGTGCAAATTTTGCATTTATTGCTGCATGTATTTAATTAATGTCTTAAGATTGTATTTAATAAAATGATATTTTTATTTTTTATATATTTGTCATAGTGGTGCTTTTCCTAATGTCACTCCCTTCAATTAACTTCCTTTCTATATGAACATATTAGACACATTACTGGGATTATGTGCATCAGCTGGCCAAATGCTCACACAGATATACGTGCGCGTACATATATATATATATATATATATACAGTGGTCTGAAAAAGTGTTTGCCCCCTTCCTCATTTCCTGTTCCTTTGCATGTTTGTCACACTTAAGTGTTTCGGAACATCAAACCAATTTAAACAATAGTCAAGGACAACACAAGTAAACACAAAATGCAATTTGTAAATGAAGGTGTTTATTATTAAAGGTGAAAAAAAATCCAAACCATCATGGCCCTGTGTGAAAAAGTGATTGCCCCCTAAACCTAATAACTGGTTGGGCCACCCTTAGCAGCAACAACTGCAACCAAGCATTTGCGATAACGTGCAATGAGGCTTTTACAGGGTCCTGGAGGAATTTTGGCCCACTCATCTTTGCAGAATTGTCCTAATTCAGTTACATTAGAGGGTTTTCGAGCATGAACGTCCTTTTTAAGGTCATACCACAACATCTCAATAGGATTCAGGTCAGGACTTTGGCTAGGCCACTCCAAAGTCTTCATTTTGTTTTTCTTCAGCCATTCGGTGGTGGACTTGCTGGTGTGTTTAGGATCATTGTCCTGCTGCAGAACCCAAGTTCGTTTCAGCTTGAGTACACGAACAAATGGTCGGACATTCTCCTTCAGGATCTCTTGTTAGACAGCAGAATTCATAGTTCCTTTTATCACGGCAAGTCTTCCAGGTCCTGAAGCAGCAAAACAGCCCCAGACCATCACACTACCACCACCATATTTTACTGTTGGTATAATGTTCTTTTTATGAAATGCAGTGTTCCTTCTACGCCAGATATACTTGGACACACACCTTCCAAAGAGTTCCACTTTTGTCTCATCGGTCCACAGAATGTTGTCCCAAAAGTCTTGGGGATCATCAAGATGTGTTGTGGAGAAATTGAGACGAGCTTTGATGTTCTTTTTGCTCAGCAGTGGTTTTCTCCTTGGAACTCTGCCATGCAGGCCATTTTTGCCCAGTCTTTTCCTGATGGTGGAGGCATGAACGCTGACCTTAACTGAGGCAAGTGAGGCCTGCAGTTCCTTGGACGTTGTTGTGGGGTCTTTTGTGACCTCTTGGATGAGTCGTCGCTGCGCTCTTGGGGTAATTTTTGGCGGCCGGCCACTCCTGGGAAGGTTCACCACTGTTCCATGTCTTCGCCATTTGTGGATAATGGCTCTCACTGTGGTTCGCTGGATTCCCAAAGCTTTGGAAATGGCTTTATAACCCTTTCCAGACTGATAGATCTCAATTAATTTCTTTCTCAATTGTTCCTGAATTTCTTTGGGTCTCGGCATGATGTGTAGCTTTTAAGGATCTTCTGGTGGACCTTACTGTGTCAAGCAGCTCCTATTTAAGTGATGCCTTGATTGTGAACAGATGTGGCAATAATCAGGCCTGGGTGTGGCTAGAGAAATTGAACTCAGGTGTGGACAACCACAGTTATAGTATGTTTTAACAAGGGGGGCAATCACTTTTTCACACAGGGCCATGATGGTTTGGATTTTTTTTCACCTTTAATAATAAACACCTTCATTTACAAATTGCATTTTGTGTTTACTTGTGTTGTCCTTGACTATTGTTTAAATTGGTTTGATGTTCCGAAACACTTAAGTGTGACAAACATGCAAAGGAACAGGAAATGAGGAAGGGGGCAAACACTTTTTCACACCACTGTATATATATATATATATATATATATTTTTTTTTTTTTTTTTTTAAATAGACCCACTGTGTTTTAATTTACACTATTAATGTCTTAAGATGGCATTTAATAAAATTATATTTCTATTTTTATATATTTGTCATCGTGGTGCCTTTCCAAAAGTCCCTTCAATAAACCTCCTTTTTGTATGAACATATTAGACACATTACTGGGATTATTTGCATCAGCTGGCCAAATGCTCACATATATATATATATATATATATATATATATATATATATATATATATATATATATCTGTGTAGCATATGGTCAGCTGATGCAAATAATCTATATCTATATCTATATATATATTTTTTTTATTAAATAAATATAAATATATATATATTTTTTTTTTTTTAAATAGACCCCACTGTGTTTTACTTTACACTATTAGTGTTTTAAGATGGTATTTAATAAAATTATATTTTTATTTTTATATATTTGTCATAGTGGTGCCTTTCCAAAAGTCCCTTCCATTAACCTTCTATCTATATATATATATATATATATATATATATATATATATATATATATATATATATATATATATATATTTATTTATATATAGACCCGGCTGCGTTTTACTGATCATGCCCTCATAATGTTAATGATCATAATGCAAAAAAAGAATTGTCACATAAATGATAATGTGTGTGGCATGAAGCCTCAATAAATGTGTTTTTATTTGTACCTGCTACCATTAAATATAACATTTAGCTTTTCTTTTATGTATATATGTTTCTTTATGCTCCTTGTTACATATATAATAAAACAAGAATCTTCGCTGAGGAATACTGCTGCTGTAAAGTTCTGGGGGCCAGTCCAGCTTTCTTTTGACTTTGCTTTTAGATTTATATTAGATTGTAACAGTTTACTGTAAAAATTGTAACATCGTTTTTTGTTCAAATTGTGGCTGATGTTTGGATGGTACATACTGGCACAATTGTAGCAAAGTTCTGTGTGTGGTGGTGTGCATGCCCAGCATTATGTTGCAAGTTGCATTCACACAATTTCTTATCTAAAGCTGTCAAGTTTACAATCTTCTTTGGCCTTTGGGGTCTATTTATAAAGAAATTTGCTGGACAGATATCACATGCATTGGCTCAGCAGTCATAAATAATCCCTGCAATGGGTTTGATTTACTAAAACTGGAGAGTGCAAAATCTGGTGCAGCTCTGCATAAAAACCAATCAGCTTCTAACTTCAGCTTGTTCAGTTAAGCTTTGACAATAAAACCTGGAAGCTGATTGGTTTCTAAGTGGAACTGCACCAGATTTTTCACTCTCCAGTTTTAGTAAATCAACCACGATCTGTCTAATGTGTGGACTTCCTATCATTGTTGGCTCCATATAGTGTCCATAATGTGTTATTTTCCTGATTTAGGTCATTCAGAAAAAAAAATACTCTATTATGGCCACTAGATGGAGCTGCCGATCATAGGAAATAAACATATTAGGCAAATTATGGGGCTTATTAATTAATGCTTGTGACATTAGTCCTGCGAAAGTCCAAGAAGGTAACACAGCTCCAGGTGATCCCAATGTAATGGATCCAAATGTGCCACCGATAGTGACAGAAAAAGAAGAAATGGCTGCACACCGGCAAAAACGATCCAACATAGATTTTATGTGACAAACTGGTATACATGACTGCCAACCAAGACAAGAAAAATGGAGAGGGACGCCTTTCACACTGCAATAATGCTTCTTCAAACCTTCAAACATTAGCCCCGCAGATTTTAAAGAGGAAGTAAACCCTTCCAAACAACTTGGACCTATAGGTAAGCCTAGATTAAGGCTTACCTGTAGGTCCAAGCAATATCTCCTAAACCTATATGGTTTAGGAGATATTTGCCCGAAAATGGGCACCGCTGCGCCGTAGACAGCGGCGCGCATGCGCACTAAATGCGGCAAATCCAAGAATGGATTTGCCAAATTTGTCGACTCCCGCGCGCATGCGCGGGAGTGACGTCATCGCGGCTTCGCCGAGTGGCAGCGGCGGAGCTGCGAGACGCGACTCCCGTGCGCATGCGCGGGAGTGACGTCATCGCGGCTTCGCCGCTGTCATTGGTCGGAGCTGCGAGATGCCACCAGCAAGATGGACGCGGCGGACTACAGGGATCAGCGGCGACTTCGCTGGCTCCTGTGTCAGGTAAGTGATACATAATGAGCTACTATGCGATGCATAGTAGTCCATTATGCTTTACCTTTGCAGGGAAAAAAAGAGGAAGTAAACCCATCAGGGTTTACTTCCTCTTTAAGAATAAACCCATAGAACCACCAGTAACTTACTGCTCCCAGCTATAATATATTCATTTATGAGCCATGTTTGCTCCCATTGAATCTGTGATCTGTAACGAGCACTATGTGTGCATTTACAAGGCAACATGGTCTGGAAACAATGGGGGTTGATTTCCTAAAACTGGAGAGTGCAAAATGTGGTGCAGCTCCGCATAGAAACCAATCAGCTTCCAGGTTTTATTGTCAAAGCTTATTTGAACAAGATGAAGTCAGAAGCTGATTGGCTACCATGCACAGTTGCACCAGATTCTGAGTGCTCCAGTTTAACTAAATCTCCCCCCAATGTTTCAAGCAACGTTGCTGTTTTCCTATTGTTGCATTAGTATTTTAACAATGATGCAGTTGATAACTATTCACGATAGTTGATAACAGGGATAAGCAATTAGCGGACCTCCAGCTGTTGCAGAACTACAAGTCCCATGAGGCACAGCAAGACTCTGACAGCCCACAAGCATGACACCCAGAGGCAGAGGCATGATGGGACTTGTAGTTTTGCAACAGCTGGAGGTCCGCTAATTGCATATCCCTGGTTTATAAGGAAATCCCCAGCTGCTTCTTATGACTACTTCTGAAAGATCCCCCCAAGCTTCCCCCGTTCCCTTTGATAAGCTACAATGTCAAAACACAGGTATTTGTACTTATTAAACTGCTTTATGGACTCAAGTCTCACCTTTCAGATCTAATGGCAAAACCGAGCACCGCTATATCTGTATGGCAGGGATCTGCAATAAGCGGACCTCCAGCTGATGCAAAACTACAAGTCCCATCATGCCTCTGCCTCTGGGTGTCATGCCTGTGGCTGTCAGAGTCTTCCTATGCCTCATGGGACTTGTAGTTCTGCAACAGCTTGAGGTCCGCTAATTGCATATCCTTGCTGTATGGACTCTCAGTAATACCAGATGTCACCAGTAGGTGGTGTTGCAAGTAAGATCTACATCAGGGGTCTCAAACTTGTGGCCCTCCAGCTGTTGTAGAACTACAAGTCCCATGATGCATTGCAAGGCTCACCGTTACAAGCATGACCCCCACAGGCAGAGGCACGATGGGACTTGTAGTTCTGCAACAGCTGGAGTGCCGCCAGTTTGAGACCCCCTGATCTACATTTTCAGATCTGGCCCTGGGAAAACCAAGGAGCTGTTGCAGGGAGGAACTTCAAAATAAGCCCCCCATTCACACGTCTGTAGGCAATTTTGAGGCTTTTTTTTTTTTTTAGTAATGAAATGCCATACAGAAACTTCTTTGGAGCTGGTTTGTGCATTTTCGTCACCATAGACTTTCGTTATGGGAGAGCCTTTAAAAATGCACCATTTTGCACATTTTGTTTTTAAGTCAGTGGGGCAAAAAACACCCGAAAAAAAAAATATTCAGATTCAGGCCTTAACCTACAGGCACCTAAATGTGAACAGGGACCATTGAAAGTATGGGATTTGGCTTGTTGAGCATTTTAGAGCTTTGAGCTACAAAATGCTCAGATGTATATGGAGGTTTAGACAGAGGATACAAAGGGGCATAAACTAAATATTTTTTTTTTTTTTTGCAATTTTAAAAAATAGAATTGGGAATTTGTTTTACTTTGTATAACTACCTGTTAGCCACAATTAATATTACACCAATTGAATTTTTCCTTTTAGTCTCCTTTGCATACCCCCCCCCCCCCCCCCACACCTGCAGACAGTGTACTCTATATATATATATATATATATATGGATGGAATGAATGAACATGTGTATGTGACCTATAGATGTTTTTAGAGCTTTGTTATATATTTTTGTACAGTAGGAGTGAACAGTAAGTTCATTTTCTCCTTTACAGCAAAGTTTAAGGACAAGGCTGAAATCATGAACAACATGGCCAAGGCCAAGGTAGAGGCAAAAGGACTGAAACTCAAAGGTGAGAAAAGGAGGCTTTCATGTGGTTCTTTATTTTTATTTTTATTTTATTTTTTGACGTTACACATACTGAACATATCTGGGTCACCAGCGAAATGACAGTAGCTTAATAGGGCTTCATTTGGAAAACACCACTAGAGACCCCCCAAAACTTTAAAGCAGCAGTATTGGAGGATTCCACCGGTCTTTTCTCCTGGTCCACTGATTTCCATGGAGGAGAGGTAGTATTCTATGAACTTTGCCCAGGGCAAAGTGATTATCTAGAAGATGGAGCAAGTATTGGAATATTAGAATGGTTACAGCAGTTTTGGAAGATTCCACCAGTCTGTCCTCCTGGTCCATTTGTTCCTATGTAGGAGAGATAGTCTTATATGAGCCATTTTCTGGCCAACTCGATGGTCTTTATAGTAAAAGTATTAACAGAAGGTGGAGCAAGTCTTGGAACACTGGAATGGTTTACAACAGTGACGCCAACCTGGTTGTTCCCATGGAGGAAAAATAGTCTTCTACGAGCTGTGCCCAGGGCAAAGTGATGGTCTATATCAGTGGCCCTTTGCATGCCTTTATCTGGCCCTTGAGAATTCCTCCCACAAATATGAAGTGCTATTCCTCCCACTGATTCCGACAGTGGAGCACTATTATTTCCACTGATATCAACGATGGGGCACTATTCCTATGGGGTACTATTCCTTCCACTTAAACCAATGATGGGGCACTATTCCTCCCTCTGACACCAGCAATGGGGCACTATTCCTTCCACTGATATCAACGATGGGGCACTACTCCTTCCACTGACACCAATGATGGGGCACTATTCCTCCCACTGACACCAATGATGGGGCACTATTCCTTCCACTGACATCAACGATGGGGCACTATTCCTTCCACTGACACCAATGAAAGGGCACTATTCCGTCCACTGATATCAACGATGGGGCACTATTCCTTCCACTGACACCAATGATGGGGCACTATTCCTCCCACTGATGCCAATGATGGGGCACAGACACTATGTAATTTTTTTTTACTCTCACTGACCGAAGTCCGGCCCCCCTAAAATCTTGAAGACTAAAAGACGGTAAATCGGCCCTTTGTTTAAAAGGTTTGGAAACCCCTGGTCTATATAATAAAAGTATTAGCAGAAAGTGAATCAAGTACTGAGATACTAGAATGATTTGCAGAAGTATTGGAGGTTTCCACCAGTCTGTTCTCCTGGTCCACTGATTCCAATGGAGGAGACATAGTCTTCTATGAGCTGTTCTCTGGCCAAATCGATGGTCTTTATATTAGGAGTATTAGCGGAAGGTGGAGCGAGTATTGGAACACTAGAATGTTCTACATCAGTATTGGAGGGTTCCATCAGTCTGTTCTCCTCGCCCATTGAGGAGAGATAGTATTCTATGAGTATTGCACAGGACAAAGTGATTGTCTAGAAAGTGGAGCAAGTATTGGAATATTAGGATGGTTGTAGCAGTACTGGAGGATTCCACCAGTCTGTTCTCCTGATCCAGTGATTCCAATGGAGGTGAGATAGTCTTCTATGAGATATTTTCTGGCCAAAATAAGGGTATTAACAGAAGGTAGAGCAAGAATGGTTTACAGCAGTGACCCCAACTTGGTGGTCCACCTATGCTTCTTCAATACGGGCTAAGCAACCATTGAGGTGATATTTGTTTTCTTTTGTCTCAGCAAGCATCTCATTCCTCTATCAGAAGCAGATCCAGATCATCCAGCCCTATGTCGCAGCGCCATTATGTATTAAGGGGTTAAATATTGTGTTACATTTAACCATAGGTTCATTCATACATTTACCCTTTCAGATATGTGGTCAGTAATTGCAAGGATAAAAACACAACAACACACAAAGAATGTAATAAAAAGATTTACTTAGCTTTGATTAAAGATGTATATCCCCCCCCCCCCAGAGAATATCAGACATCCCATATTCCCGACCCCTTTGCTTCTACAGACCAACATATGAATGCACCACCACATAACCCACTCGCCTATCGTCTTATTTTCCTCACCCCGCACTTATGATTGAGGGCAGCGGAGACGCACCCATCATCTCCCCCCCCTCCCTTTACTCTTTCCTCCCTCCTTACCCCCCCCCCCCATTTTTCTTTGTTTATTGTAAGATAATTATCATTTGATGCTTACTGAGACAAAAGTTACATAGCCAACGGACTCCCATAGGCCGGTTCACACAGCGAGGCGATGCGAGGCGACACGACTCGCCTCGCCTCGCTCCCGCAAGTCGCCCCCGTTCTGTACAATGGAACCGTTCTGAGAGGAGCGACTCGAGTCGCTCCGACTCAGAAAAAAGGTTCCTGTACTACTTCTGGGCGACTTCGGGGGCGACTTGCATTGACTTCTATACAGAAGTCCTCTGCAAGTCGCCGCTGAGGTCCCCGCAGGTCGCGGCGAGGCAAGTCGGAGACGCCTCGCCGCGCCTCGCTGTGTGAACCGAGGACTGTTTGAGCAACTTACACTGTCTGGTTGGATCAATAATAATGTTTGGATCTTTAAAGTTCATATTTGATTTTCACTGTCATACGAGTTACTATATGTGCAACAGGTTCTATGTGCCTTACCATTTGCAACAGATGTTAATCATATGTTTCTACTTGCTGTATTGTCTTTTTACTCAATAAAATGTATTGGAAAAAAAAGAAAGAAAGATGTATACAGATGATACGATACAGGAATAAATACAGCATATTCAATCCAGGGGAGTCACTAGCTCATTTATAAATGAGCTACCTAGATTAGATAGTCAGGCTTCCACCTTAAATTCAACCTCAAAATGCAAACTGGTCTCCCAGTCATATTTATATGGTAGTGAAGACAATAGCTACAACCGATGAAAAGAAAAAGGTCAAAGGTTCCCAACTTCCCATAGCATAATGAAGCAGATGCCTCATGCATTAAACATGTTGTATATAGATATAAGTAATCACTCTTAACTTATTCTTGTAATTCAATAACTAAAGTTATATATGAATATAGACCCATACTACGCCCTACAATGGTAATCTTCCAGATGATGGACAATGGGAAAGTCAAAAATTAAAATGTTGGAGTCCAAATATAATTGACAGAGTTTATTTATGATAGTAAGGCTTTGTGAGCCGAAACAAAGTAGCTTTCTGCTGCATACTGGACTACTTGATTTTTAATAAATAAACTTATGTATGGAGTCCAGTGTTGACTTTTTCAAACACCAAGTGGATGGGACTGGCAGGAGCCGAACTAGGAGACCGACACGTGTTGTATGATGATAACAGCCGGGGTGGGGGGGGTAGAGCTGAGCTCATTTGTTTGGTGAAACGTTCTGGGGCAGTCAAGTTACATTTAGAGAAGCTGAAGAGTTTAAGCTTTACTGCTTCAAAACTACAAGCGGTTGCTGCCATGGCAGGACTGGCATTATCTGGTTTGACCAATTAAGCCACATCTTTCCAAAACATTGAAAACACTAGAGTCAGAGCCTAAAGAAAACAGTATGGTTCGTATCATTGCCAGAAGTCTTATCAGTGGTAATAAAGTGCTAGCAGAGGCATAACTATAAGCTTCAAGGGGCCCCCCCCTGCAAGAAACCATGAAGGCCCCCCCCTGACCCCAGCTGTCGGCCCCTCCCTCTGAGCTTGGGCCCTGTCCCTCTGGGCCCAGGTCCCTTCCCATTGATCCTAGGGCCCTTTACTCCTGTCGTGGGGCCCTTTATTATTGTCCCACAGTGGGCCCCCTTCCTGCTGTCTTAGCCCCTGTACACACGGTCAGAGATTTCGACAACCAAATCCGTCGGATTTTGCCCGTCGGATTTTGTCCGAAACTGTTGCATACACACGGTCGGACTAAGTTGTCGAAAAATCTGATCATTCAGAACGTGATGACGTAATTTCGTTACGATGGGACTACATTCACGCTAGTAGCCAATAGCTTTGATGTAGGAATTTGATCTGAGCATGCGTGGCACTTGTTCTGATCAAAATTCTCTACACATGATCGGAGTATGTCCGATCGAACCAGTTGGTAGGAAAATATTTCCAACAAGTTGGAAAATTGGGTCCGACGGAATCAGTCCGATGCATACCACACACAGTCGGATTATTCGACAACACGGTCCGATAGGACACATTCCGACGGATTCTCCGACCGTGTGTACAAGGGCTAAGGCACTCCCCAACGGTGGCGGAATGCCAGGGCCTGGTTGCGACCAGTGGTGTCAGTAGTTTTTTTTATTATTTTTTACCATTTTATATATATATATATATATATATATATTTTACAAGTTTATTTATTATTATTTATTTAACAATTTTTAGGAGCCCCATTTGGGAGCTTTGGTGAAATATCAGAGATTTAAACAGACCTCTGACATTTCACATTTGAGAGAGAGAAAGGAGATTGAGGACACAACCCTCAATCTCCATCTCTGTAGCCTCAGCTGCACAGAATAAATAGACAGGAATAGCTCTGTACAGAACGTCCCGTTCATTCACAAACCTAAGCATAGTAAACACAGTTTACTATGCTTCAGTTATGAATGGACACAGGAGCGATTGGTACTAATCTCTTACTGTGTTCATTCTGAAAAGGAAAGGATTGGTAAATTACATATTTACTGGCCCTTTCCCAGCTCTCCATCCTATCACATCGACGCAGCAGCCAGCGGGAGAGGGGAGGGGGTAAGCTGAAAGAGCTACTGGGGGGGAGGGGGTGGGCAGGGGAGCACACGGGCCCCAGGGGCAGCTGGAAACAAGTAAAATATATAGGAGGGGCAGCATAAAGAGGAACCGATGCCTTCCATTTTCCTATTGCTGCTGCAAAGAGGAGGGTTCCTCTATATGCTGCCCCTCCTATTCAGGTGTACAAGGGAGCCATATGGCCCTCCTGGAGCATGGGGTCGGGTCACAATTGTGACCCCCGCAACTCCTATAGTTACGCCCCTGAGTGCTAGTGTTCCCATTGTCTTTAGCTTTGTGTTGGCATAGTAGCTGCTGGAATGAATAGCAATTTTCCAAGTAAACGTGTAAGTACATACACTTTGTGTGAATGGAGCAAAAAAAAAACACAAATGTTCTTAGGCTAGCTCTTGTGCTGTTTGAATGGTTTTCATTGATTAAATCAGAAAATACTGCACTTGGACTCTAGATGGCGATAAGTGTCATAGGAAATGACTATCATACATACAAATAGAGTACTTTCTGTTAAATCAATAAAAACATTTGACTAGGACAGGAAATCGTCCAATAACATTTACTTTTTGCACCATTCTCGCAGAATGAATGGATGTGCATTTACTGGGTAAATTGCTGGGCAAACATTGTAAAAATACTACTTTTTTTTATTTATTTTTTTATTTCTTACCACTTATCAGTGTAGTACTGAGATCCTCTTCCCATAAAAATATATTTCTATGTACATGATTATATTCTTTATATGCACAATACAAGTTCTGAATACTGTATATTCTATGTGTTTTTCTAGGAGAGATACATTTAGCAGTAGCAGTTTTTTTTTTACTGGTCTTGTATTGGAATTGCAGGGTAAGAGAACAAATGTGACCAGTGTAGTTCTCCAAATTGGGAGGTATAGTGCCCCATCATTGGTATCGGTGGAAAGAATGGTGCCCCATCTGTCAGTGGAAAGAATGGTGCTTCACCATTGGTATCAGTGGGAGGAATAGTGCCTCATCATTGGTGTCAGTGAAAGGAATAGTGCCCCATCATTGGTGTCAGTGGAAGGAATAGTGCCCAATCATTGGTGTCAGTGGGAGGAATAGTGCCCCATCATTGGTGTCAGTGGGAGGAATAGTGCCCCATCATTGGTATCAGTGGAAGGAATAGTGTCCCATCATTGGTGTCAGTGGAAGGAATAGTGCCCCATCATTGGTATCGGTGGAAGGAATAGTGCCCCATCATTGGTATCGGTGGAAGGAATAGTGCCCCATCATTGGTATCGGTGGAAGGAATAGTGCCCCATTATTGGTGTCAGTGGGAGGAATAGTGCCCCATCATTGGTGTCAGTGGGAGGAATAGTGCCCCATCATTGGTATCAGTGGAAGGAATAGTGCCCCATCACTGGTGTCAGTGGAAGGAATAGTGCCCTATCATTGGTATCGGTGGAAGGAATAGTGCCCCATTATTGGTGTCAGTGGGAGGAATAGTGCCCCATCATTGGTGTCAGTGGGAGGAATAGTGCCCCATCATTTGTGTCAGTGGGAGGAATAGTGCCCCATCATTGGTGTCAGTGGAAGGAATAGTGCCCCATCATTGGTAACAGTGGAAGAAATATAGTGCCATCATTAGTATCAGTGGGAGGAATAGTACCCTATCGTTGGTGTCAGTGGAAAGAATGGTGCTTCATCATTGGTGTCAGTAGGAGTAATAGTGCCCCATTGCTGGTGTCAGGGAAAGCAATAGTACCTACTAGATGGAGCTGACGATCATGGTAAACAAATGTTTCCTTATTATTATAAAAATAGCACAAAGCAGGAAATAACTACAATATGGCCACTAGATGGAGCTGACGATCATAGTAAATAAGTGTTTCCTTATATTCATGAGAAGAGCCTGAATCACTACAATACCACATTATGGCCACTAGATGGAGCCGCTGATCAAAGTAAAGAATTTCCTTTTTACATAAGAACAGCATGAATCAAGAAAATACCACATTATGGCCACCAGATGGAGCTGATGATCATAGTAATCAGCTCCATCTAGTAGCCATAATGCAATATTTTTTTGATTGCAAAAAGTACCCCATTATGGCCACTAGATGGAACTGACAATCATGAAATAATCACAGAGCATAACATTTGTTGCGGCAGGGCAAATACTTGTCTACTTATAAAATAGTAATTATTTTATAAGTAGACTCCCAAGACTCTTAATACCCCTTCTCCTTATATCAGCTATTAGCTCCTTTAAAAAATAATTGCTAAAACCTCATAAATTGTGGCTTGTGCCAACATAGTGGCCAACTACGAGATACTTTAAAGCCTTTAAAGCATTTTTGCATTTAATATCGTACTTACACTGCCTTGAAAAGTATTCATACCCCTTGAAATTTTCAACATTTTGTCATGTTCCGATCAAAAATGCAAATGTATTTTATTGGGATTTTATGTGATAGACCAACACAAAGTGGCGCATAATTGTGAAGTGGAAGGAAAATGATAAATGTTTTTTTTTAAATCTTTTACAAATAAATATATGAAAATCATGGGGGTACATTTGTATGGCGCCCCCCGGAGTCAATACTTTGTAGAACCGCGTTTCTCTGCAATTACAGCTGCAAGTCTTTTTGGGGGTGTCTCTACCAGCTTTGCACATCTAGAGAGGACATTTCTGCCCATTCTTCTTCTCTGCAAAATATCTCAAGCTCTGTCAGATTGGATGGAGAGCGTCTGTGATCAGCAATTTTCAAATCTTGCCACAGATTCTCAATGGGATTGAGGTCTGGACTTTGACTGGGCCATTCTAACACATGAATATGCTTTGATCTAAACCATTCCATTGTAGCTCTGGCTGTATGTTTCGGGTCGTTGTCCTGCTGGAAGGTGAACCTCCGCCCCGGTCTCAAGTCTTTTGCAGACTCTAATAGGTTTTCTTCTAAGATTGCCCTGTATTTGGCTTCATCCATCTTCCGATCAACTCTGACCAGCTTCCCTGTCCCTGCTGAAGAAAACCATCCCCACCACATGATGTTGCCACCACCATGTTTCACAGTGGGGATGGTGTGTTCAGGGTGATGGGCAGTGTTAGTTTTCTGCCACACATAGCATTTTGCTTTTAGCCTAAAATGTTACATTTTGGTTTCATCTGACCAGAGCACCTTCTTCCACATGTTTTTCTGTGTCCCCCACATGGCTTCTCACAAACTGCAAACAGGACTTCTTATGGCTTTATTTCACCAATGTCTTTCTTCTTGTCACTCTTCCATAAAGGGCAGATTTGTGGAGAGACGACTATTAGTTGTCCTGTGGACAGATTCTATCACCTGAGCTGTGGATCTCTGCAGCTCCCCCAGAATTACCATGGACCTCTTGGCTGCTTCTCTGATGAATGCTTTCCTTGCCCGGCTCGGTCAGTTTAGGTGGATGGCCATGTCTTGGTCGGTTTTCAGTTGTGCCATACTATTTCCATTTTCTGATGATGGATTGAACAGAGCTCCGTGAGATATTTTTTTATAATCTAACCCTGCTTTAAACTTCTCTACAACTTTATCCCTGACCTGTCTGGTGTGTTCCTTGGCCTTCATGGTGCTGTTTGTTCACTAAGGTTCTCTAACAAATCTTTGAGGGCTTTACAGAACAGCTGTATTTATACTGAGATTAAATTACACACAGGTGACTTCTAATTAGGTGACTTCTGAAGACAATTGGTTCCACTGGATTTTAGTTAGGGGTATCAGAGTAAAGGGGGCTAAATACAAATGCCCCCCCCCCCCCACACTTTTCACATATTTATTTGTAAAAAAAAAATGAAAACCATTTATCATTTTCCTTCCACTTCACAATTCTGTGCCACTTTGTGTTGGTCTATCGCCTAAAATCCCAATAAAATACATTTACATTTTTGGTTGTAACATGACAAAATGCGGAAAATTTCAAGGGGTATGAATACTTTTTCAAGGCACTGTACATGAAGTCAGCACAGTATTTTGTCAGCCTCCACATTCCCTCATTTTTCCATAGGACAGGGCCTTCCCCTAAAATCCTTACCTTCACCATTCACATTATAATCTCACCATGCAATCTTTGTACATACAATAAAACTATGTAATATGAGAACCTTCAGAAACTATCCAATCAATTGGTATCCAATCAGGAGGTTGTTGGCAGATCTAAAAGAGATTGTACAATCAGATTGTAATGTGTGTGGTGCTGAGCTTTAGTCTGCACTCCTCACCATGACATGATGTTCTTGAAGTAGGCTAAATCTGCAAATACTTTTTTTTGTTACCGGTTGACTAATAGGGTTTCTGGGTATTAACTGTGAGAAGATGTGGAGGTACGGACCCACATGAACTATAAATCAGTAGAAGTGAAGCAGCTCATGGTGTCAGGTGGTAAGTGAGATGTTCTGCCTATTTCTCTGCAGATGGGAAGGAAGAGGGTGAGATCCAAAACACAGTGAATGTTCAGGTGACTCCCCCGACGGGGTCCGAGCCATCCAAGGATGGAGAAGATGATGGAGACAAAGATGACACCAAGGTAAGGGGAGCCTTGTGTCCTACAATATATATATATATACACACACACACACACACATACAGTATGTTATATATATATATATATACACATAATATATATATATATATATATAAATATATATAGATACACACATACATACAGTGTGTGTGTGTGTATATATATATATATATATATATATATATATATATATATATATATATATATATATATATATATATATATAGTGAGAGAGATAGATACACACATACATACAGTGTATATATATATATAACATGTGCAGACTAGAATATTTCGTTTCGTTTTTTCGTTTTCGTCCGTAAATTTTATTTATTTAGTTACTCCCGAAATTCGTTTTTATTTATTTTGTTTTTCGTGCAAAAATTACATTCGTCCGAAAATCCACATGAATTACGGTCGAATCTGTCTTGGAAGGCTTATGGTGTCTGTCGAATGGATAAAGAAGATTCGATGGAGCTGCTAAACTATATAGCCTATAGGCGGAGCATTCGATTGCCGAAATGTACGATTGCAGTGTCGTATAGTTGCGACGATCCTGTCGAATATTATTATAAACGTGCAACGATCCCGTCGAATATTATTATAAACGTGCAACGATCCCGTCGAATATTATTATAAACGTGCAACGATCCCGTCGAATATTATCATTATTTTTTTTTTAATTTACTTCCCCCACCCAATTCCAGTATCGTTTCTCTCTGTCGATTCTGTTCTCTCTATGTCGAATATTTACTCTCTGTCGAAGCTTTTCTATATAATAGGACTAATAGAGGTAAACGAAACTTAGGCACATTCGACCACAGGTTCAATAGACATATGGAGTCACGTCGAATCTCCTATTCTATATCGAACGGTCACTTCGAATCTCCTATTCTATATCGAACTGTTGTAACAACGAAAACGAAAAAAAGCATTTATTTATGTCGGATCTTTCGTTTTTCGGAATCTGCACTTTCGTTATCGTTTGTCAAAACGAAAACGAAAATACCTGAAATTCGGACGAAAATGCATTCGGACGAAAACGAATGCACATGTCATATATATATATACACACACACACACAGACACATACAGTATATATATATATATACATATACACACACACACACAGTATATATATATATATATATATATATATATATATATATATACACACACACACACTACTGTATATTATTATAATCATTCTTCCAATATATTATTATTTTTTCAATATGTTATTCATATTATTATTATTCATATTAATAATAATAATCATATTGCCATTTTTTTTATAGTATTAATATTATCATTATTATTTTATTTAGCATTATATAATTTATTTATTCATGCCTATTTAGTCAATTGACGTAAAGGTCTAATAACTTCTTGCTGCCACGAAACACGTATGTGCGGAGGCAAAAAGGACGAGTTTTCACTTTCAATAGATTTTTATTGAAAAAAAAACGTAAAGATGCAAAACATGGTATATAAGCCCTTGTACACACGGGTCGGACATTTCCGACAGCAAAATCCGTCGGATTTTGTCCGAAACTGGTGTTGCATACACACGGTCGGACAAAGTTCGTCGGAAAATCCGATCGTTCGGAACGCGATGACGCTATTTAGTTACGACGGGACTAGGTTCAGGCTAGTAGCCAATAGTTTTGGTCTAGGAATTTTTTTGATCTGAGCATGCGTGGCACTTTGTCCGATTGGAATTCTCTACAAATAATCGGACAAAGTCCGATCGGATCATGTTGTCGGAAAATTTTTGATATCCAGCTCTCAAACTTTGTTGGTCGGACATTTCCGACGGTAAAAGTCCAATGGAGTACACACCCGGTCGGATTATCCGACAACACGGTCCGATCGGACATTTTCCGTCAGAATGTCCAACCGTGTGTACAAGGGCTTAGAGAACTTTTTGGGTGGCAGAAGATTTCTTTTCTGAGAGCTCGCTCATTGCACGCTCCAGCACAGCGGCCAAGCTGTCACAGACAATATTTTCTAATTCCAATAATATTTTCTTTTTCTTTTTTTTCTTTTTTATATTCACTTTACAATTGTATGTATGTCTATACAATTTTATTGTATAAGACATACATATACACGGTCACATGTTAAAAACATCCTATGCCCCTATCTATACTCAATCCATTTATTCCCCGTACCCCTCTAAACCCTAAAAAAAAAAAAAAAAAATAGAAAAAAAAAAGAAAGAAAAAAGAAAAGGGAAAAACCCCATCCCCCTCTCCCCCTTCCCTACACCTTCATCAATGCCTCCAGTTTCCAGACTCCCTGAACTCTCACCAATTCCCCCATAAATTCCGGAATCTCTCCAGCGAGTCTTCTTCTATGCGGATAGTTTCTTCTATGACTCTTATCATTTCAACCCTTGCAAACCAGTCCTTCAATCTCGGAGCTTCCTGGGACCTCCAGACACTCGGGATCAGGCTTTTAGCCGCATTTAAAAGAAATGAAACTAAAGTATTTTTATATTGAGGGGCCGATTTCCCTGTATCTTGAAATAGGCAACCCCAAGGATTCTTCTGGATCTGCTCTCCTGTGATTTGGAAGGTTGATGCCAAGATTCCCTCCCAATAGGGTTGGATCTTTGTGCATTCCCCCCAGAGGTGCGCAAAAGGTCCCCGGGGCATCGCATCCCCTCCAACAAGTTGGGGGTCCCTCTGCTCCGATCCTGTGTGCCCTCTGGTGGGGGGGGGGGGGGGGTCACATACCATCTCACCAGGAGTTTATAACACATTTCCATTGTCCGTATATCTCCTGAGGTTTAGCACGCCATTCTCAGAATTTTATTCCAATAATATTATGATCATTAATATTATTATAATATATTACATGGTTACAAAGTTACACAAGTCCATCTAGCTCCACCAATAAAAAACAAAAAAAAAACACTACCATACAATCCCATATACCCAATTCTATACCCACAGTTGATCCAGAGGAAGGCGAAAAATCCCAGCAGAGCATGATCCAATTTGCTACAGCAGGGGAAAAAATTCCTTCCTGATCCCCCGAGAGTCAATCAGATTTTCCCCGGATCAACTTTACCTATAAATATCAGTACTCAGTTATATTATGTACATTTAGGAAAGAATCCAGGCCAATTCTCCCATTTCTCTAAGCCCTTGTACACACGGTCGGAGATTCCGACGGAAAATGTCAGATCGAACCCTGTTGTCGGATAATCCGACAGTGTGTGGGCTCCATCGGACTGTTTCCGTTGAAATATCCGACCGACAAAGTTTTAGAGCTGGGCTATAAAATTTTCCGACAACATGATCTGACCGGACTTTGTCTGGTCGTTTGTAGAGAATTCCGATCGGACAAAGTGCCACGCATGCTCAGATCAAATTCCTAGACCAAAGCTATTGGCTACTAGCCTGAACGTAGTTCCCGTCCTAACGAAATAATGTCATCACGTTATGTACAATCGGCTTCCGACAACTTTGTCCGACCGTGTGTATGCAACATCAGTTTTGGACAAAATCCGACTGATTTTTTTGTCGGAATGTCCGACCCGTGTGTACAAGGGCTAAGACCAGTATCAGCCTTCCTTGATGACTTCTCTGCCTGGCTACCCTACTTTCTCTCTTCTGAAATCCCCACAATTATTCTCGGTGACTTTAACATCCCTGTTAACATTAACACTACTATTACTTCTAAACTTCTCAAACTAACCTCATCGATTGGCCTGAAGCAACTGATAAAGGCTCCTACTTATTCCAACGGCAACGCCCTTGACCTTGTCTTCTCCTATCTGTGCAACCTTTCCAACAATCCTCTCCCACTCTCTGATCACCACCGTATTCGTTTTGCTCTCTCCCTATCTTCCACCTCCTCTCCCTCCAACCACCTAACAGTTACACGTAGAAACCTTCGCCACCTCAACCCTTCTCTTCTCTACTCTGCTACTGATCACCTCTATGACACTATAATCTCACCCCTTTCATGCCCCAACCTAGCCACTTTCATCTACAACAGCTCACTGTCTTCCTCCCTAGGCAAGCTTGCCCCCCTCACTACACGCAGAATTAGGCCCCGACTGCTACAATCCTGGCAAACAGACGACACCAGAAGTCTCAGAAAACGTATCCGCGATCTTGAGTGTCTGTGGCATAAGACTAAGTTCCAGGGAGACTTCACACAATATAAATCTGCCCTCCTAAAATGCTATTCCTGCCTCCACACTGCCAAGCAGACCTACTTTATAACACTCATTACCAGGGCTGGTGCAAGGATTTTTGACACCTTAGGCAAAACCTAAAATTTTGCCCCCCCCCCCCCGATTGGCTCCACCCCCGACCCCACCCCTTTCCCCCCTGCCCATGTAAACCCCACCTTTTTAATGAAATGTCCATCAAATGCAGCCCACCAGCACCCATCAAATGCAGCCTACTAGCACCCATCAATGAATGTTTGCTTGCGTCCATTCATTCAGGAGTCAGGACACAGACACTGTCCTCTGACGCTGACACTATGTGCGAACGGAGCGGCGGCTGCCTGCTGATGCTGAGACTTGGTTGCTTGCTGCAGAGAGAAGAGAGTAGGAACACCAGTGGCCGGGCGCCCTAGGCAGCAAGGCCCCCTAGTTTGCCTAGTGGTAGCACCGGCCTTGCTCGTTACCACCTTCTCATCCAATCCACGTCAACTCATCTCTACCTTCAACACTCTACTCCAGGGGTCTCAAACTGGTGGCCCTCTAGCTGTTGTGAAACTACAAGTCCCATCATGCCTCTGCCTGCTGGAGTAATGCTTGTAACCGTCAGCCTTGCAATGCCTCATGGGACTTGTAGTTTCGCAACAGCTGGAGGGCCGCAAGTTTGAGACCCTTGCTCTACTCTGTCCTCCACTGCCTCCACCCACCAACTCACTCACTCACTGCCCAGGAGATCGCCAATTACTTCAAAAATAAGATTGATACAATTCATGAGGAGATCTCCAACATGCAGAAAC
The DNA here is from genome assembly GCF_037356315.1 of Lithobates pipiens. NCBI lineage: Eukaryota > Metazoa > Chordata > Amphibia > Anura > Ranidae > Lithobates > Lithobates pipiens. Next base: position 10,891,038 of record NW_027507903.1, on the reverse strand, counting down.
CTCCCCCACACAACACCCCATGTCCACAGATAGAATCATTACTTCCCTCATTTAACCCTGCTAGTATTAACCTCCCTGGCGGTAATCCCAAGTCTGGCTCAGGCTGGAATTTCAGTACCATAAGCGGTAACCCCGAGCCAGACTCGGGATCGCATTGCAGGATACAGGGAGAGTTACTTACCTTGTCCCCTGGATCCAGCGATGTCCCCCCGCTGTGTGTGCAAGCTGTCCTCCGCTCGATTCACACAGTGCCCGAGTGTCACTGAGCTCCGTCCCTGCAACGTTATGACGCACGGGAGCGGAGATCGGCGCCAAATTCAAAAAAGTTAAAATACACAATACACATACAGTACTGTAATCTTACAGATAATAGTAAAAAAAATGACACACCCCCTTTGTCCCTAGTAGTCTGTCCAGTGCCCTGCATGCACTTTTATATTATAAATACAGTTTTTTTCTGCCTGGAATTTGGAGATTGTCCATGGCAACCAAAAAGTGTCCCTTTATGTCAAAAGTGATTTTTACTAGAAAACAGCGATAATAAATTAGAATCACTTGCACAATTGAGCGATAGCGATTTGTGGGGAGATCCGTCATCAAACACTAAAGCTAATGACAGCGACAATTCTGCAAATGAGCAAATTTCAGTGTTTTTGGATTTGATTGCATTATTGAATAATTTTTATTATTATTTGTAATCATTATTTATAGCTATTTATTATATTAGAAACGTTATCATAACCGGGATGTCTACTATACTCTGGTTTGAACAGATTTAAGAGAGTTATTCCTAAGAATTGCAGGACTACAATATAAAACGCCAAATTTCCATGCAAAATAATTGTACCGCTTTCAGCACCTAAAACCAGAAATAATCGTACCGCCAGGGAGGGTAATGAGGTTACTAAACTTTTATCTAACACTCATCTATCCACCTTCCCCCTGGATCCTGCTCCCTCGCAAATGCTACGCTCACCCTCTGACTCACATTTTCAACCTCTCCCTCTCTTGTGGCATCTTCCTAAAACATGCGATAGTCACCCCCGTACTTGAAAAGCCCTCACTGGATTCCACCAATCTTAACAACCTACGCCCCATCTCCTTACTCGCCTTCTCCACCAAACTTCTTGAAAGACTGGTCTACAACCGACTGAGCGACCATCTGACCAAGAACATACTTCTTGATCCCCTTTAGTCCGGATTTCGCCCTCAACACTCCATGGATACTGCTCTCCTTAAGCCGCGTACACACGGGCGGACTGTATGGCCTACTTAGTCCGTCATACAATCCGATGGACAGTCCGTCCTACTTTCGAATGAACGGACTTGACCACACACGGATGCACAAACAGTCCGTCAAAAGCTTGCGCGATGACGTGTACAGCACGTACGACGGGACTAGAAATAGGAAGTCCAATACACAGCAATGCAACCTTCCGCCGTGTAAATCCTTTCTGAGCATGCGCCATTCTTAGTCCGTCGAACTAGCCTACTGACGAGCGGATTGTCCGCTGAAACCAAAGTACGACTGACAGAATTTCGAAAAATCCGAAATACTTAGTACGCCAGACTGCACGCTGAAAAAGTCCGCTGAAGCCCACACACGAGCGGACTGTCCGCTGAAATGTGTTTCGACGGACTAAGTAGGCCATACAGTCCGCCCGTGTGTACGCGGCATTAAACTCTCAAATGACCCACTAACGGCTAAAACCAGTGGACACTATTCTGTACTACTTCTCCTGGATCTCTCTGCTGCCTTTGACACAGTGGACAATCCCCTCCTCCTCAATAAACTCCACTCCTTTGGTCTCCCTGACTGTACTCTTCGCTGGTTCTCATCCTACCTATCCCACCGCTTCAATGTCACTTACAACTCTACTTTCTCCTCTCTTCTACCTTTTTCCGTTGGGGTCCCCCATGGTTCTGTTCTTGGACCTCTCCCTTTCTCAATCTACACCTCCTCCCTGGGTCAGTTGATTGCCTCCCACGGCTTTCAATATCGGATCTATGCTGATGACACCCAAATCTATCCCTCCACCCCCCAGCTCTCTCCATCTGTCTCCTCACGCATCACCAACTTACTATCAGACATATCAGCCCGGATGTCACATCACGTACCCAAACTCAACCTCATCCAAAACCGAGCTCATGATATTTCCTCCCTCAGGTGCCGCTTCCCCTGATTTCTCTGTCAATATCAACAACTCAAGTACCAAGTTGTCCGCCCACGCCAAGGTTCTAGGTGTAATCCTGGACTCTGAACTAACCTTTCGGCCCCACGTCCAATCGCTTTACAAAATTTGCTGTCTCAATCCCCGCAACATCTCCAAGATATGCCCCTTCCTAACCAATGTCACCACAAAGCTTCTAATCCACTCCCTGGTCATCTCCCGCCTCGAATACTGCAACTTCCTCCTCATTGGCTTACCTCTAAATAGGCTATCCCCACTTTAGTCCATCGTGAACGTTGCTGCCAGGCTCTACCACCTCACAAACAGCTCAGCGTCTGCAATACCGCTCTGCCAATCCCTCCATTGGCTGCCACTCAACCAACAAATTAAATTCAAGATACTAACTATAACTTACAAAGCCATCCACAACCTGGCCCCCAGCTACATCTCTAACCTAGTCTCAAAATACCAACCTAATTGTTCTCTTCGCTCCTCTCAAGACCTCCTGCTCTCAAACTCCCTTGTCACCTCATCCCATGCTCACCTTCAGGACTTTATCCACTTTCAGACCATCCCTGAAAACTCATCTCTTCAGAGAAGCCTATCTGGCCCCCCACCTAACAACTGTACATTTATCTTCTCCATCAGCACATCACCCACAGTTATTACTCCTTGTATCTCTTGACCTTCCCTTTTAGAGTGTAAGCTCCAAGGAGCAGGGCCCTCTGATTCCTACTGTATTAAAGTGTATTGTATTTGTATTGTCTACCCTCAAGTTGTAAAGCGCTGTGTAAACTGTTGGCGCTATATAAATCCTGTATAATAATAATAACAATAATATTACAATATATTATAATATTATTATCATTATTATCATTAGTGCTATTACAATATTATAATTAATAATATTAAAATATGCTGTTATTATGCAGTTATTAATATTATTACCATTATTGTTATTATCATTATTATTTTATCTAATATTTAATTTATTTATTCATGCCTATTTAGTACATTGAATTTAGGGCCTATTAACCACCTGCCATGAAACGCGTATGTGCGGAGGCAAAGAGGATGAATTTTAATGCCCACATGCTGCACTTTCACATCCATGGGTGGCAGAGGTGCTCATTAGTGCTCCCAACACTGTGACCGAGCTGTCAAAGACAGCCCCCAGTCTCTAGTAATGATTAGGAGCCAATGGGACTGGCTCCTGATAATGTGACCACTGTGACAGTCAATCACAGCAGTCACATGATCAGGCAGACTGTAAAGTCGTAAATTCAAAAATTTGGAAATTTGGGAAAATACGAAAATCTGAAATAACTAATAATAACTATTACGAACTATTAAATTATAGAATAATAAAAACAGTGTAGCGCTTCAATAATAGTAAGTGTAATCAACACAAATTATAAAAATAATAATCACACAAAACTGAATGCCTGAAAGTAAAAGTCCAACATAAGGCACTCATTCGACTATGTTGATGGCATGGGAGTAGCCAAACCGTCACATGGAACGAAAGTGGTGTACTGGACGAATATATTCATGCAGGTAAACTTGATTGGAAACATCAGTGAGTAGTAGATAAATACTTCTTACCGGAACAGTTGGACTCACACAGTCATATGACGGCTGAGTCTGTAAGGCTTGGGGTCACAGTCAAGGACCAAGGAGTGTGAGGAGAGAGGTCAGTTGAGCTAGTGGAGGGGCTCCAGGCGATTGTAGGCTCAAAGATGGATCCTTTCAGATGGAACATCAAAAGGTCGAAGTAGTCAAGCTCAAACGCAGCCCGTTGGACCAATACTCCAGCCTCCCCCGAGTGGGGAGGGGGGTGTTTGTAAAGTTTTAAACCAAAACCATGGAGAGAAGGGAAAAGAAAAAAAGGCTCCACATGGTGCGGGTCAAACGATATAAAAACGTTGGTTTATTTGAAGTCAAAAGGTAATAAATGACTTAGTGATCACATAAACAAACAAAATGAACTTAAAAGCAATGTGGGGTACCAACAGGTCGCCCGACGCGTTTCGACAAATGTGTCTTCAACTGGGGCATGTTGAAGACTAGATGGAGTCTGCCCCGTCTGTAAGGGGCCTAACAAGAGAAATAATGCAACAAGAGGAACAGTAGAAATGGCTACTATGTTGTATTTACTAATTCCTTCTAGCATTCTATAAAATTGTTACACTGTATCTCTTGTTACAAGGACTAATATGTACTGTATTTCTTGTGCTCATCAGCTCCATCTAGTGGCAATAATGTAGTACTACTACCCATAATAAAAAGACCATCCAAAGTGGAACTTCCACTTTAATTCATCTATGCAGCTGTGCTTGATGTGTTTTTCAGGCATGTTTTTCAGTGCATTTTGCGTTTTTAAACCGTTTTATTAATGCAATTTTGCATGCAGTTTTCAGGCATTTTGCAGTTTAAGTTTTTTTTGTTGTTGTTTTTTAAACGCACAGTAAAACACACTGTATATAGTTGGTTGCTGAAAGCTGAATTGTAAAACAAAATAAAAAATTTGCCGGCAAATTGTTTCTTTTTTCTTACATTCAGCTTTAAGCTGACAGCTGAGGACTCATCGGTTGTTAAAGACGTGGCTGCCGGCTTCCCGGCCCCCTGCGTAGCAATCCGCTATATACAGTGGTAAAATAAGAACCGCAAAACACATAAAAAAAAATCACATCAAAAATGCACCACTTGCATTTCTGGTGCAGCTCCATTGAAGTCTATTACATGCAAAACGCAAACAGCAGTGGGAAAAAAGTCCCCGACCTTTTCCAAAAAAAGCACAACGCTGCAAAACGCACAGATATGAACTAGTACCATAGGAAACCATGTTAAATGGACTGTAGCGCTTTTCTGCAAACTGTAACACACACTAAAAAACACATAGATGTGAACGTAGGGGAAGTACTTCTTACCCCCTGAAATCCCACATCTGCCATGTCATTTTTTTTTTTAGTGGGGGGCAGTGGCGGCTGGTGAAGTTTTTGGATGGGGGGGCGCCAGACCCCGCCCATCATGACCCCGCCCGTCATTTTGGCCCCTCCCACTTCTCATAAAACACGCCCCTTATGTAACCTGAAAAAAAAAATTGGCGTGGGTTCCCCCCTCCGAGGGCATACCAGGCCCTTAGGTCTGGTATGGATTCCAAGGGGAACCCCCTACGCCGTTTTTTCCCCCCAGATCCACACCAGACCCTTATCCGAGCACGCTACCCGGCCGGCCAGGAAAGGGGGTGGGGACGAGCGGGCGCCCCCCCCCTCCTGAGCCGTACCAGGCTGCGTGCCCTCAACATGGGGGGGTGCCTTGGGGGAGGGGGGCGTGCGGCCCCCCCACCCCAAAGCACCTTGTCCCCATGTTGATGAGGACAAGGGCCTCTTCCCGACAACCCTGGCCGTTGGTTGTCGGGGTCTGCGGGCGGGGGGCTTATCGGAATCCGGGAGCCCCCTTTAATAAGGGGGCCCCGGATACCGGCCCCCCACCCTATGTGAATGAGTATGGGGTACAATGTACCCCTACCCATTCACCTGTGGAAAAAAAAGTACAAAAAAAACACAACACAGGGTTAAAATATTTTATTGCACAGCTCCGGGGGTCTTCCGTCTTCGGGGGTCTTTTCGCCGGACTCCTCCGCTATCTTCTTGTAGCTCTTTTGCTAGCGGAGGAGCCCGGCTTTCTTCCTCGCCGCTGGCCTCTTCTTCCGACTTCGGGGGTCTTGTCCCCCTCTTCGGTTCTTCTCCGCGCCTTCTTATAGCTCTTTTACAGGCGGTGGCCCGGTCTTCTATCGCCGCCGCCGCCGCCCGTTCTTCTTCTTCTCCTTCTTCTCCAGGAGATGTTGCCTCGACGATCTCCCTGGCCGGAATGCCAGGGACGCGCTGCGCTGCCACTTATATAGGGACAATGGGGCGGTGTCACATGGGTTGATGTCACATGGGTTGGTCACATGGGTTGATGTCACATGGCGACTGTGACATCAACCCATGTGACCAACCCATGTGACATCAACCCATGTGACACCGCCCCATTGTCCCTATATAAGTGGCAGCGCAGCGCGTCCCTGGCATTCCGGCCAGGGAGATCGTCGAGGCAACATCTCCTGGAGAAGAAGGAGAAGAAGAAGAAGAAGAAGAAGAAGAAGAACGGGCGGCGGCGGCGATAGAAGACCGGGCCACCGACTGTAAAAGAGCTATAAGAAGGCGCGGTGGCCCGGCAGAAGAACCGAAGAGGGGGACAAGACCCCCGAAGTCGGAAGAAGAGGCCGGCGGCGAGGAAGAAAGCCGGGCTCCTCCGCTAGCAAAAGAGCTACAAGAAGATAGCGGAGGAGTCCGGCGAGAAGACCCCCGAAGACGGAAGACCCCCGGAGCTGTGCAATAAAATATTTTAACCCTGTGTTGTGTTTTTTTTTGTACTTTTTTTCACAGGTGAATGGGTAGGGGTACATTGTACCCCATACTCATTCACATAGGGTGGGGGGGCCGGTATCCGGGGCCCCCTTATTAAAGGGGGCTCCCGGATTCCGATAAGCCCCCCGCCCGCAGACCCCAACAACCAACGGCCAGGGTTGTCGGGAAGAGGCCCTTGTCCTCATCAACATGGGGACAAGGCACCCCCCCATGTTGAGGGCACGCGGCCTGGTACGGCTCAGGAGGGGGGGGCCGCCCGCTCGTCCCCACCCCCTTTCCTGGCCGGCCGGGTAGCGTGCTCGGATAAGGGTCTGGTGTGGATCTGGGGGGACCCCCACACCGTTTTTTCGGCGTAGGGGGTTCCCCTTGGAATCCATACCAGACCTAAGGGCCTGGTATGCTCTCGGAGGGGGAACCCACGTCAAATTTTTTTTCAGAAATTTGGCATGGAGTTCCCCCTTCAGAGCTCATTCTCTGATTGGCCACGGCAAAAGTCGCCTGACCTGAGGAAACCTTTCTGGCTGTGAAAGCTTTTTGCATTCATTCAGCTAAATGCATGAACATTCTCAACAAAGTAGAAACTAGAAAGCCTTTATGCGGTGACTCACCTGTCTCACTGTCTGGCAGCTCCGCTCGGGCTAAGGAACGGAGCTGCCGACGTCACTTCCGGGTTTTGTGAAGCAGCCAAAAGCCGGAAGGGACTGCCTGTCTAAGAATGACAATGCTCCCGCCCGTAGAATCACAGTGATTTTACGGGCGGAAGCTAGTCGGCGTTCTGCAGTGCGCCGGAAGGCGGGTTTTTAACCCGCAAATGAAGCGCCATGGATGCAATCTTGTGATTGCATCGACGTGGCGCTTCTCATAGTGCACTGTGACCGGCGCCACAGTACACTATGTCAAATTGTTAAATGACATTTTTTTTTTTTTTTAATGTCTTAAAGGGCCCTTTTTTTTTTTTTTTTTAACTTTTTTTTTTTTTTACACCTACGGAGAGGGGGGGCGGCGCCCGGGCGCCCCCTATGGGTGGGCCGCCACTGGTGGGGGGGGGGGTACCTAGTTTTGACAGGTACCCAGCTCCCACTTCTGCTCCTGGACTACTCCTCTCCCCCTAGGTGGCCCCTCCCTCCCTGCAACCTTCTGGGGCACATCGCAGGTCCCAGAAGATTGCACGGCCATTCAGGATGCGCAGCGCGACTCGGGCATGCGCAGTGTGCACCCGGCTGTGAAGACACAAGCTGTCACAGCAGGGCACCCAAAATAGTAACACCAGCACCACGGACAGGCAGAGGAGAGGGGCGAGGGTTTCCGGCGCCCGCTGGACGGGGAAAGTGTCTGTTTATTAAAAGTCAGCAGATACACTTTTTGTAGCCGCTGACTTTTAATAAACACAGAACCGGGTGGACTTCCACTTTCGTTTAGAAGCGAAAACAATCTAAAGGACATTTGTTTTTGCCAAAATCTCACAGAACGAATGTATATACAGGTTTGCTGGATGAAAATGTCTTCGATTTTGTTTTATTTTATTTTTTTATAAATACACCAAGAAGTCAATTCTAAACTCGGTCCGGCCTCTGTGACTGAAGCTCTGTACTGGTTATTTTTTATAGTTCTTTTTTGTGGATTGGCGTCCAAAACTGGAATGCAATTTAAAGGTGAGACATGGTTATATCTTGAATCAGGTAGAATACCCTTAGTACATTTTGGTTAGTTTGATGGTAAAACGCTGGGCATTGACACACTTTGAAAGATGCACTGTATTACCAAAAGTATTGGGACACCTGCCTTGTGGAAGAATGGTCAAACATTCCACAGGAGAGGCGGCCCCCATACGCCCACAATGGATGGGCCGCCTCTGCTTTGTAACCCATGTGGGCAAAAACAGTCCTTCACAGAGGCATATAGATAGTTGCCCCCCTCCCCCCTGATGTCTAAGGCAGCTGTAGACAGAAGCTGGGTCCCGGGAGGCTCTGGATGCTGTAAGGGCCCCTTGTACGGCCCTATGTATGACCAGAATAGCATTAGGCCGATGTGCGGAAAGTCGCCCCTTCTAATACAACGTTTGCTTCCACAGAAGAGCGCAGCAGACGCCCCCGATGGAGGAGGATCCGGGAGCAGTGGTGATGACAGTGATGACGAAGATGACAGTGATGAGGATGACAGCGATGATGATGATGATGATGATGAGGATGATGAAGAGGCAGATGAACCGTTATCTTTAGAGTGGCCAGATACCAAAAGAAAGCAAATAACCTACCTCTTCCTCCTGCCTATTGTGTTCCCTCTGTGGCTCACCGTGCCCGATGTTAGAAGCCCGGTAAGAAATTTCCAATGGCTGAATCTATCAATCCAGATCAGGGGACTCAATTTCATTGCAGGCCGCACCAGCATTATGGTTGCCCTCAAAGGACCAGGTGTAGCTGTAAGAGTAGAGATCCAGTGCCCCCCATTCTCCAGATGTCAAGAGTCCTCCATCCTTCTATACTTCACAGCGCACCCTCCTTAGCTTGTGCTGCTGCTGGGAAGAAGCTGGGGGTGGAGCTGGGAAGTAGAAAATAGAAAGTGCAGGGTCTGGAGGAGGACCAGAGGTGGGAAGGAGTCAGCTAATGCTGAAACCATGAGATGTGAAAATGAGGGGGTAGATCTGTAGGAGGAGTTCTGTCCTGCTCTTTGCTGCCAATTGCTGAGATTGGGGGGGGGGGGGGCACATATGAGCCTCTCTGTGGCTGCACGGAGGAGCACAGGATCTGGAGGTGAAGTTCTGTCCTCCTCTCAGTGGGTGCCGCAGCTGCAGGAGAGGTGCAAAGGCCCGATTAAATGGCTAAGCAGCCTGGATTCACCCCATGAGCCTTGTGTTTGACACATCTGCATCTAGATATATATATATATATTTGAGTTTTATAGAACATTTGTTTAGCTCATTACATGAAATTAAGGTTAATAATAGAACTAAGATTACAAAATCTTCAGTTTTACTCAAATTAGTTGATGCAAAAATGAATACACCCCACAACAAAAACAACTCCATCTAGTATTTTGTATGACCTCCATGATTTGGAAGGACAGCACCAAGTCATCTAGCGGGACTGCGACATTGGGGCGGACAAATCTGACACTAAGTGACACTTTTTGGGGACCAGTGACACCAATACGGTGATCATGATCAGTGCTAAAAAAAATAAAAAAAATAAAATAAAAAAAGAATGCACTGTCACTGTAAAAATGACACTGACAGGGAAGGGTTTAACACGAGGGGCGATCAAGGGGTTAAGTGTGCTCCTAGGGAGGTTTTTTCCTAACTGTGGGAGGGAGGGGATGCACTGGAGGAAAAGAGAGATCCGTCTTTCAGCTTAGCTGAAACCCAAGATCTCTCTTATACTCCCTGATCGGCATGTCCTGGCATCCATAGCCATGACCGCCGGGCCAGCCGATTGGCTCCCACTGTGTCCAATCACAGCGGGGGTGGCACGCATGCCCCCTTGATCGCATGCATATAATCATATACCTGTATGTGATTTTGCACAACCAGGCCGCCCTGCCCCAGTATACAACCATCATCATGTGGGGTCAGCGCAATACCCATCATGGGGGGGGGTCAGCGCAATACCCATCATCATGGGGGGGGGGTCAGCGCAATATCCATCATTATGGGGGGGTCAGCGCAATACCCATCATCATGGGGGGAGGTCAGCACAATACCCATCATCATGGGAGGTCAGTGCAATACCCATCATCATGGGGGGGGGGGGGTCAGTGCAATACCCATCATCATGGAGGGTCAGCGCAATAGCCATCATCATGGGGGGGGGTCAGCACAGTACCCATCATCATGGGGGGGGGGGGGTCAGCGCAATACCCATCATCATGGGGGGGTCAGCACAATACCCATCATCATGGGGGAGTCAGCGCAATACCCATCATCATGGGGGAGTCAGCGCAATACCCAACATCATGGGAGGTCAGTGCAATACCCATCATGGGAGGTCAGTGCAATACCCATCATCATGGAGGGTCAGCGCAATACCCATCATCATGGAGGGTCAGCGCAATACCCATCATCATGGGAGGTCAGCGCAATATCCATCATCATGGGAGGTCAGGGCAATACCTATCATAATGGGAGGTCAGTGCAATATCCATCATCATGGGGGGGTCAGCGCAATACCTATCATAATGGGAGGTCAGTGCAATATCCATCATCATGGGAAGTCAGCGCAATACCCATCATCATGGGAGGTCAGGGCAATACCTATCATAATGGGAGGTCAGTGCAATACCCATCATCATGGGGGGGGGGGTCAGCGCAATACCCAACATCATGATGCGCAGGGCTTGTGATCCCGACGTTCTCTTTCTGTTCTGTGTTTACAGGGGAATGTAGCAATGTTACAATGATGTCATCTCCGACAACTTCACAGAATAATTTATAAATAAAAACAAAACATGTCTCATTTTTATTTTTTAGAAATCAAGGAATTATTTTGGCTTCACATTTTTGGCCTCTATTATGTGGATCGCTATCTTCTCATATCTCATGGTGTGGTGGGCACATCAGGTGAGTATAGCCCATGGGACGCTTTGTTTAGGTGAATGTGGATGAAGATTTCTCTGTGAATTAATTGGACAAAATTATGTTGGTTCAATTGTTAATTTTTATGCTGAGAACCTTGTTTCATGTAAAAATAATATTAATACATTTTAGCAGGTCTGGCGTGTTCTGGAAATTTTATAGCTAGGCAACACCTATCCTCGTATTGCTTGGTGGTTCCAAATTAATAATAACTACTGCAGTAGGGAACAGACACAAAAAGATACACTCCGCATCTTTAAAAAAAAAAAAAATAGTTCTGTTTATTTAACTCAATTGAAGTTTTCTTATTTATTTATTTTTTTTCTTTTACACATGATTACCTAGGTGTCACATTAATATTACAATTGTACTTTTATGGTAACAAGGGGCGTAACATAGGCAGGCTAATTCTAATCAGGACTTGAAAGAATGAAAACATTATTTGTGCCGTGTGCAATACATAGGCAAAGTATACAAAAAATAGGATACAGTTTTATACAGAATTTACAAATTTCCTTTACAGGTGTTGTCAGCATAGATCCTCAAAGTAGAAATTTCTTGTTCTAAGACTTTAGACAGAAGCTTAGCTTTATCCTCATCTCTGCCAAAAAAACGTACTCATGGTGGCCATACAAACTTTTATAAATGATCAATTTCTCTTCTAATGGAACTCTTCAGAATGATTAATAGTCAACAGCCTATTCCTGTGGTGGTCAACTTGCTTAATATAGGGAGCCTCAAGTGTTCCGCGCCCCCCCCCCCCCCCCCCACATAACCAAAGGACTGCATGTTCATTTCAATGAAAATTCATCAGGGACGACACACACATAACAGGTTAAAGTCAAAGGCCATGGGCATGATACAAGAGATGGTCATAGACTGCAGACATGATACAAGAGATGGTCATAGACTGCAGACATTATACAAGAGATGGTCAGAGACTGCAGACATGATACAAGAGACGGTCATAGACTGCAGACATGATACAAGAGACGGTCATAGACTGCAGACATGATACAAGAGACGGTCATAGACTGCAGACATGATACAAGAGACGGTCATAGACTGCAGACATGATACAAGAGACGGTCATAGACTGCAGACATGATACAAGAGACGGTCATAGACTGCAGACATGATACAAGAGACGGTCATAGACTGCAGACATGATACAAGAGACGGTCATAGACTGCAGACATGATACAAGAGACGGTCATAGACTGCAGACATGATACAAGAGACGGTCATAGACTGCAGACATGATACAAGAGATGGTCAGAGAATGCAGACATGATACAAGAGATGTCAGAGAATGTGGACATAATACAAGAGATGGTCAGAGACTGCAGACAGGATACAGGAGATGGTCAGAGACTGCAGACATGATACAAGAGATGGTCACAGACTGCAGACATGATACAGGAGATGGTCAGAGGCTGCAGACATGATACAGGAGATGGTCAGAGGCTGCAGACATGATACAGGAGATGGTCAGAGGCTGCAGACATGATGCAGGAGATGGTCAGAGGCTGCAGACATAATACAAGAGATGGTCAGAGAATGCGGACATAATACAAGAGATGGTCAGAGAATGCAGACATGATACAGGAGATGGTCAGAGAATGCGGACATAATACAAGAGATGGTCAGAGGCTGCAGACATGATACAAGAGATGGTCAGAGAATGCGGACATAATACAAGAGATGGTCAGAGGCTGCAGACATGATACAAGAGATGTCAGAGAATGTGGATATAATACAAGAGATGGTCAGACTGCAGACAGGATACAAGAGATGGTCAGAGAATGCGGACATAATACAAGAGATGGTCAGACTGCAGACAGGATACAAGAGATGGTCAGAGAATGCGGACATAATACAAGAGATGGTCAGAGAATGCGGACATGGTATAGGAGTTGTTGGAGACTGGGAACATACTTCAGGAGCACTGCTGTTGACCAGTGAAATATTACATGAGACTGCTAGAAATCACTGCTATAACAGGGCAATAGAGAAACACAGGTGTCTGCAGGGGCCTCCTGAGGGCCACACAAAAAGTGCAAAAGGGCCAGATGCGCCAAATGCCACGCACAGAGAAACGGATTTCGACTGATAGTGAAGATATGATTGCAAGTTATCAATCACATATATCAGTTTCCATCATGTAATCTCATAATCTGAAATCGTAAAACGATCATATTCATGAACAAAGCATCTCATTGCTGCCAATCAATGTAAAACAACTGATAATATCTGGCCCTGGCCGATCCACTCAGTTTGATTGAATTAGAGTCTAAATCAACCAAGAGGAAAGTTATGGCTATCCAGTCATTTGCAGATTCAAAAGTTTTGATTAAATTGCATATCAATTAGATAAAAACAAAATGTATTTGTGTATGACCGCTATAACGCTCCTTTCACACTAGTGGCAGAGCTTACCTTCACACCCTGAAAAGTGATCTATGGTGGATCAATTTTCAGGAGGATGGTGAAAAAAAGGTTTGCAGGCATTCAGGAGGCAATACTACTGCCTCCTAGTGCCCTAACCCTTTTTTTATTTTTTGTCTTTTTTTTAAATTTTTTGCTGAATGGCAATTTTGCATTGCGGGATCGCACCACAACTGCAAAGTGTTTGACTGGTGTGCAGCATTGGCCCCATTCACTGGCACAGGAAACATAGGGGGCGGTGGTTCCTGTAACCTGCGAGTTACGTTGAAATTGCTGCACTGTGATGTGAGAAAAAAGAAAAATGGACCGGAAGGCCTGGTTCCCCTACCAGGCCTACCGGAAATAGGGGCGAGCTAAAGGACTATTGCGGTACATATATCAATATTTATACAAAGTAATTTAGACCAACATTAAAAAATAAACAACATTTATTAGGGTAATAATAAAATCATTTAACATATAAACAGGTACAGGTGGTGACGTATTTCTACTAGTTTCGCTCTGAATGAGCTTCTTCAGGAAATACATACATCTGTAAGGAAGTATAAATATATATAGTAGGTAACAAGAACAATCATATACAGATATCAATATGAGATAGAGGGGAAGAGAATGTACAATACAATATAAAAATATATAAATATATGCACTGTGATGTAAAGTATCGTGGCCATGACCATGTGTACTCACCCAAGCTACACCATATCCACTGTAAGTGGGCGGTAAAAATGACAGGCTTTTTTTTTTTTTTAAAACCCCCTGGCTGCCGTGTGAAAAGGAGTCTTACACCTCTACTAAACTTTCAAGACCCAAAATAAGTAACAAAAAAAAGGATAATGGATCCCTAAATTGTTACATAATACAGTAAATCCTAGAGAGGCATTTTTTTATATTGGTCAGAAGGGGGCACTCTCCTTCTGGAACATACACTTCATGGAAGTACTATATACACAGTGAGAAAAGTATTTGCTCCCCTGCTTGATTTTGCTCACTGACAAAGAAACGATCGGTCTATAATTTTAATGGTCGGTTTATTTTAACAGCGAGAGACAGAATAACAACAAAAATATCCAGAAAACCGCATTTCAAAAAAGTTATAAATAAAAAAAAAATTAAAAAAAAGTTATAAATTGATTCGCATTTTAATTGGTGAAATAAGTATTTGACCCCTTTGCAAAACATGACTTGGTACTTGGTGGTAAGACCCTTGTTGGCAATCACAGTGGTCAGACGTTTCTTGTAGTTGACCACCAGGTTGGCACACATCTCTGGAGGGATTTTGTCCCACTCCTCTTTGCAGATCCTCTCCAAATCATTAAAGTTTTGAGGCCGACGTTTGGTAACTCGAATCTTCGGCTCCCTACACATATCTTCTATGGGATTAAGGACTGGAGACTGGCTAGGCCACTCCAGGACCTTAATGTGCTTCTTCTTGAGCCACTCATTTGTTGATTTGGCTAATTGTTTTGGGTCATTGTCATGCTGGAATACTCACCCAATACCCTGGCTGAGGGAAGGAGGTTCTCATCCAGGATTTAATGGTACAAGACCCTGTCCATCATCCCTTTGATACAGTGAAGTTGTCCTGTCCCCTTAGCAGAAAAAAACCCCCAAAGCATAATGTTTCCACCTCCATGTTTGAATGTGGGAATGGTGTTCTTGGGGTCATAGGCAACATTCCTCCTCCTCCAAACACGGTGAGTTGAGTTGATGCCAAAGAGCTCGATTTTGGTCTCATCTGATCACAGCACTTTCATCCAGTTCTCCTCTGAATCATTCAGCAAACTTCAGATGGACCTGTACATGAGCTTTCTTGAGCAGGGGGACTTTGCGGGCGCTGCAGGATTTCAGTCCTTCACAGCATAGTGGGTTACCAATTGTTTTATTGATGACTATGGTCCCGGCTGCCTTGAGATCATTGACAAGGTTCTCCCGTGTAGTTCTGGGCTGATTCCTCACCGTTCTCATGATCATTGAAAGTCCACGAGGTGAGATCTTGCATGGAGCGCCAGACCGAGGGAGATTGACAGTTCGCACCAACTGTTGTCACCCTCTCACCAAGGTGCTTGGCGATGGTCTTCTAGCCCATTTCAGCCTTGTGCAGGTCTACAATCTTGTCCCTAACAACCTTGGACAGCTCTTTGGTCTTGGCCATGGTGGCGATATAGGAATCCCTTTCAGAGAGTGCTCCTAATCTCAGCTCGTTACCTGTATAGAAGACACCTGTGAGCCAGAAATCTTGCTGATTGACAGGGGATTAAATACTTATAATGAACAGAAAAGACGCGCACTCACATAGCCACATCCGTAAATTGAGGGAATAAACAAGAAAAAGGTGTATTATAACAGTAAACCTAGGTCGGACTTTGAAGGCATAGGAAACAAGGAGGAGGTATGAAAATAAACACCATTTATTGAATAAAATACACAACATGAATAGAACAGTACAGAAAAATTTAAAATCATGTATACGAATACATAATGTGCCGTGAGTCATGTATTCATATACATGATATTTAATTTTTCTGTACTGTTCTATTTTCTTGTTTATTCCCTGGGATTAAATACGTATTTCTCTCATTAACCACTTCCCGACCAGCGCACGACGATGTACGTCGACAGAATGGCACGGGCAGGCATATTGGCTTACAGGTACGTCCAATATTCGATGCCGCCCTGCCATCGGGAGCGCGCCGCCGGCGGCGCGCTCCCGCGCTGGTCGGGACCCCCGTGAGTCCGGTCGCGGGACCCGCGGACTCGATCGCCGCGGGCATCCCCGCGATCGTCTCACGGAGCAGCCGAATGGAGGAAATGCTGTGTAAACAACATTTTTCCATTCTGCCTAGCAACTAGTGACGCTGATCTCTGCTCTATGTGATTGGAGCAGAGATCAGTGTACACTAAATGAAAGCCCAACCCCCTCACAGTCAGTAACACACCCCTAGGAACACTTAACCCCTACACTGCCACCCACTGGTTAACCCTTTCACTGCCAGTGTCATTTACACAGGAATCACTGCATTTATATAGCAGTGATTACTGTATAAATGACAATGGTCCCAAAAATGTGTCAAAAATGTCCGATGTGTCTGCCATAATGCCGCAGTCACAATAAAAATCGCTGATCGCCGCCATTACTAGTAAAAAAAAAAATAATAAAAAATTATTAATAAAAATGCTATAAAACTATCCCTATTTTGTAAACGCTATAACTTTTGCGCAAACCAATCAATAATCGCTTAGTGCGATTTTTTTTACCAAAAATATGTAGAAGAATACGTATCGGCCTAAACTGAGGGGAAAAAAATGTTTTTTTTATATATTTTTGGGGGATATTTATTATAACAAAAAGTAAAAAATAATGCGTTTTTTTCAAAATTGTCGCTTTATTTTTGTTTATAGCGCAAAAAATAAAAACCGCAGGGGTGATCAAATACCACCAAAAGAAAGCTCTATTTGTGGGAAAAAAAGGACGTCAATTTTGTTTGGGAGCCACGTCGCACGGCCGCGCAATTGTCAGTTAAAGCGACGCAGTGCCGAATCGCAAAAAGGGGTCTGGTCTTTGACCAGCAAATTGGTCCGGTCTGAAAGTGGTTAAAATACAAATAAATTTATGACTTTTTTGAAATGCGTTTTTCTGGTTTTGTTTGTTGTTATTCTGTCACTCGCAGTTAAAATGAACCGACCATTAAAATATTAGACTGTTCATTTCTTTGTCAGTGGGCAAACGTACAAAACTGGCATCAGTTGTTGTCTGGAATTGCTGTGTTATTATGGGGGGGGGGGGGGGGGGCATTTTTTAAGAGTTGAATAAACTTGAATAAACTTGCTGTGTTTTGTGTATCTTTTGACCAGGTGGGGGAAACCATTGGCATTTCGGAAGAGATTATGGGTTTGACCATACTTGCCGCCGGCACATCAATCCCGGATCTGATCACTAGTGTCATAGTGGCAAGGAAGGGCCTAGGAGACATGGCCGTTTCCAGCTCTGTGGGCAGCAACATATTTGATATCACTGTAGGGTGAGTATATAGAATGGAAGTGTGAAATTCATGGCCCAGTTCCCTGGTGTGATTAGGTGGCAATGTTGCCATGGACATTTTTTATCATCATTGCTGCCCAACTCAATTCTACTTTCCGTGTCAACACTTATAGGTGCAATGGGGTTGATTTACTAAAAGTAATGATGTGCATGTGATTGGGTATTCTTTTCAAAGTGAAATTTCACCGCATTCACTAAGCTAAGTGCAAACTCTCTTTGGTAAAAAGGAACAGCCTATTAGTGAATCACCTCTGATGCCAGAGCTAGCTCTTCATCCGATTTCACTGCCTGTTTCTGTTTTAACCCTTTAACTACCTTCCAGCCGAAATTCACATAGGCCTCATTTACACTTGTTGTTTGGAGGGGTGGGGTTGTAAAAAAAAAAAAAAAAAAAAAAAAAAAAAAGGCATCATCGTGGCCACCACCCCCGGCCAATTAATGGATTCATGCTGTGTATGCCCAACTCTGACCCCGCCATCTTGTCTGTTCACTGGCGTGACTAATCCAGTTATGGTGATCCTGTGCTCACAGTACCCTGAGCTGATACCAGGGGGCTCCTATGGTTTGCTGTTGCTTGTGGCTAGCGTTGCACCGATACTAGTATCAGTGCCGATACCAAGCATTTGCATGGAGTCCTTGTACTCGTGCAAATGCTCCGATGCTTAATCTGATACCTCCAGGAATGAAGAGGCATCACTCCCAGAAGTCAGTGGGTGGAGAAAAGACAGAAGGAGTCAACAAAACACTGGCAGGTAAGTTGGCAGGGGCGTGGGGCGTGGCCACTATGTTCCCAAGACAAAGGCTGAGTTTTCAGATTCGTTAACGGAAGTGACGTGTCGTCAGAACACCGTGACACCCACCTTGGTACACCCTGCACTTGGCCGCAGTAAGCCTGCAGTCAGAATGCGGCAGCAGAGTGTATCAAGATGGGCGTTGTGGTGTTCTGACGGAACGTCAATTTCCTTACCAAATCTGACGGGTATCCGATTTTGACAGAACACCTGGGATTTGTCTTGGGAAAACAAAACAACCTAAAAACTAATATTATTTAAAGTTGCAGTTAGGCCAATCTGTGCTCAATGCCCGTTAGTATTAATTATGCCAATTGCCAATCAGTGCTGCCCATCAGTACCGTCCATCATTGCCCATAAGTGCCGCCTATGAGTGCCCATCATTCAGTACCACCTATCAGTGCTCATCAGTGCTGCATATCAGAGCCAAATATCAGTTCAGTGCTTCATACTTGTGCCACCCCATCAGTGCTACATAAGAAGATATCATTAGTCTGTATTGTGCTTTGCAAACTGTCACATGACATTAAAAAATGTATCAGTAATTGATATCGGCGAGTACTTGAAAAAAAGTATCGGTACTTGTACTCAATCTTGAAAAAGTGGTATCAGTGCAACCCTAATTGTGGCCCTTGGGTTCAAAGTTCTGTGTGTTCAGAGATACCGCTACGCACACAACTGTTGTAAATGGTGTATGTTAGGCTGCTTTCACACTGGGGCGGTATTCAGGCGTTACAGCACTAAAAATAGCGCCTGTGTAACGCCTGAAAAAAACCGGCCCCTTTAACTCCAGTGTGAAAGCCGGAGGGCTTTCACACTGGAGCGATGCGCTGGCAGGACGGTGAAAAAAGTCCTGCTAGCCGCATCTTTGGAGAGGTGAAGGAGCGGTGTATTCACCACTCCTAAACCGCTCCTACCCATTGAAATCAATGGGACACCGCGGCAATACCGCCGGCAAAGCGCCGCTACAGCGGCGCTTTGCGGGCGGGTTTAACCCCTTTTCGGCCGCTAGCGGGGGTTAAAACCACCCCGCTAGCGCCCGCACACGGACGCTAAAACGACGGTAAAGCGCCGCTAAAAATAGCGGCACTTTACCGCCGACGCCGCTCCCGCCCCAGTGTGAAAGCAGCCTTAGCGATGTCAGAACAAGGTTGGTCATTCTCCTTTGTCCTCTCTCAACAATGAGGTGTTTTTGAAAATGTTTTGCCATTTTTCTCTGTAAACGCCTGAGTGTGTAGTGTCCTACAACTGAACCTTTAATGCCGCGTACACACGACCAGACTTGGACGAACTAGGTCGGACGGTCTTCCCGACGGACTTTCCGAATGAACGGACTTGGCCACACACAATCACACCCAAGTCAGATGGATTCGAACGTGATGACGTACGGCCGGACTACAATAAGAAAGTTCATAGCCAGTAGCCAATAGCTGCCCTAGCGTCGGTTTTTGTCCAATGGACGAGCATACACACAAGAGGATTTCTCCATAGGAACTGGGTCCGGTGGAGTTCCGGACAAAAAATTTAAAACGTTCTATTTCTAAAGTCCGTCAGATTTTCGGACAGCAAAGGCCGATGGAGCCTGCCCATCATCGAATTGTCTGACGGATTTGTTTGGTCGGACCTTTGCTGTCGAAAAAAGTCCGGTTGTGTGTACGCGGCATAATCCAGCGTCTTTCTTCCTTTTCAGCACAGAGGAACCCTTGAAACAACGTTCTGTTCTCAGGGAACCCCTACTAAAAGTTACTATCTACAACTCATGAAACATTAGAGTGATGGTCAATGGGAAGAATGCTCCTTACACTTGTGTACATTAGGAAGAATGAGCTAAAAAGATCGATATTATCAGAGGGAACTTATTTAAGAGGCAGAAATTGCTCATTGCTCGAGGAACCCCTAGCGATGTCTGGAGGAACCCTGGTTGAGAAACCTTAGTCTAAACCAAGCTTTATGTAGACTTCAGCCACATGATCTGGCAAATTATTTTCTAAACATACTCTAGTGCAGTGTTTCTCAGCCAAAGGCCCAATTTGTCCTGGAACAGTGTCATCAGTTGCTATGGTGCAGACGGGCCAGCCACCAGAACCATCACAACCATTGACGTTCTAGGGCCAGGCCATGCAGCATCCTTTGTTGCTACAGTAAGTTTTAGCAGAAGCTTCCAAACAACATCTGGATAAACTAAGGCCGCGTACACACGGGCGGACTGTTCGCCCAACTTTGTCCGCTGAACAGTGTTTGGGCGGACAGTCCGCTCGTGTGTGGGCTTTCAGCGGACAGTTTCAGCGGACAGTTTAACGAACAAGGTTTTTCGGAAATTCCGTAAAACTGTCCGCTGAAACCTTGTTTGAGCGAACAGTCCGCCCGTGTGTAGGCTTGTTCGTCAAACTAAGTTCCGCGCATGCTCAGAAAGGATTTACACGCCGAAAGTTATAATGCAGTGTATAGGACGTCGTATTTTTCGTCCCGTCGTACGTGCCGTTCACGTCATCGCGCACGGTTTCAGCAAACTGTTCGTTCGTCGTGTGTGGCCATGTCCGTCCATGCTAATTTTGAGCGGACTGTTTGCCGAAACAGTTTGACGGACAAAGTTGGGCGAACAGTCCCCGCGTGTGTACGCGGCCTAAGCGGCTATACAGGTGGAGCAGTTTACTTAAACAAATGTTGGTGTGTCACCTGTGATGCCTTAATGTGATTATATAGGCTATTTTCTTTAAAAAAAATACCCGCTCTGTGTAAAGGTTTTGCACACCGCAGCCCAGTCTTCTTCTTTTTGGATCCCCCGCCGGTGGTCCTGGCAATCCCCCTAGTCAAGTGCCTCCATAGCAAGCCTCTTGCTATGGGGGCACTTCAACAGACTCGCTCACAAGCTGCGCTCCTGTGAATGGGCATTGTCCATTCATTGGCTCACTGGCTGTGATTGATTTTATCTACTTGACCTCCGGAAAGTTTTTACCCCCATGACCGGATAATTTTTTTTCTATTCAGCACTGTGCTAATTTAACTGGAAATTGCGAGGTCGTGCAACACTGTACGAAAATGAGATTTTTATCATTTTTTTTTTTCCAGACAAATAGAGCTTTCTTTTGGTGGTATTTAACCACCTCAATACCGGGCACTTACACCCCCTTCCTGCCCAGGCCATTTTTCAGCTTTCAGAGCTGTCGCACTTTGAATGACAATTGCGCGGTCATGCTACACTGTAACCATGTGAAATTGTTATTTTTTTTCACACACAAATAGAGCTTTCTTTTGGTGGTATTTAATCACACCTGGGTTTATTTTTTCCAAAACAAAAGACTAAAAATTTTGAAAAAAAAAATAGTTTTTCTTAGCTTCTGTCTGTACATTTTTAAAATAAGTAATTTTTCCCCTTCGATGATGGGCGCTGATGAGGTGGCACTTGTGGGCACTGATGAGGAGGCACAAATATGCCGCACTTATGGGCACTGATGGTTGGCACTGGGCACAGATAGGCGGCACAGACTGGCATCACTAATTAGACATGTGCATTTCATTTCGTTCCGAATCAAAATTCGGACGAATTTTCATTATTCGGACATTCAGATGCATCCGAATTACCTAATTACAATGCTAACGAATTCGAACGAAATTCGAAAAAATTACATTTTTCGACCCGAATTTGGGGCCACGTATCTCGGGGCCACTTGCGACTAGAAACCCCAAATTTGGTATGCAAACACAGTAGAACTAGCACTACAATCTCTCCAAATGGGGTTTCTAGCTCCAAGTGACCCCGAGTTACGGGGCCCCAAAGTCTGGTCGCAAAATGTCAAGCATTTTTCTGCAGCAGAGAATGACATTTTGTGACCCAACTTTGGGGCCACGTATCTCGGAGTCACTTTTAGCTAGAAACACCAAATTTAGTATACAAACACAATAGAACTAGCACTACAACATCTCCAAATTTGGGGTTTCTAGCACCAAGTGACCCCGAGATACATGGACCTAAAGTCGGGTCGCAAAATATTTTCGAATCCGGTTGAAATAGTTTCCAATGCAGTTGAAATAATTTCGAATCATGTTGAAATCATTTCGAAAATATTTCAACCAAATTCGAAAATATTTCTACCGGATTCGAAATTATTTCAACTGCATTGGAAACGATTTCAACCGGATTCGAAAATATTTTGCGACCCGACTTTAGGTCCATGTATCTCGGGGTCACTTGGTGCTAGAAACCCCAAATTTGGAGATGTTGTAGTGCTAGTTCTATTGTGTTTGTGTACCAAATTTGGGGTTTCTACCTCTAAGTGTCCCCGAGTTACGGGGCCCCAAAGTCGGATCGCAAAATGTCAAGCGCTTTTCTGCAGCAGAGAATGACATTTTGTGACCCGACTTTGGAGCCACGTATCTCGGGGTCACTTATAGCTAGAAACACCAAATTTGGCACTACAACATCTCCAAATTTGGGGTTTCTAGCACCAAGTGACCCCAAGATACATGGCCCTAAAGTCGGGTCACAAAATATTTTCGAATCCGGTTGAAATAGTTTCCAATGCAGTTGAAATAATTTCGAATCATGTTGAAATCATTTTGAATCCGGTAGAAATATTTTCGAATTTGGTTGAAATATTTTCGAATGCGACCGATTTTTCGAATTCAGTAGAAAACGAAACGAAATCCGAAAACTAATTTAACAAATTTAACTAATATAACTAAACGAAATTAATTAATTAACAAATTAAAACGAAACTAAACTAAACGAATTTTTTCCTTTTGCACATGTCTATCACTAATGGCCACTGATTGCTGGCAGTGGTGGGCAATCATTGCTGGCACTAGTAGGCACTTAATTGTAATCAGGGCACTGATGATCAGTACCCCGATTACATAGCTAGCTGTCCCCTGTGAGGAGATATCGCTGATCGGCTCTCCTCTCCTCACACTCTGTCAGTGTGAGGGGAGGACCGCCGATTACTGCCATCATCCGTGTTTACATGTGGACACAGCCGATCACATGGTTAAAGAGCCGCGGGTCTTTACACAAATCGGGAGTTGTGCCGTGTCCTAGCAACGCGGCGCAGCCGCGATCGCCGCGCTGCGTCCACCCAGAACGAGAGCCACACCACCCAGCTGTCATTTTTTGCTATATAAACAACAAAAGACCAAAAATGTTGAAAAAAAACAAAAACCAAAAAAAACGAATTTTCTTTGTTTCTGTTATAAAAATAAGCAAACAAATAATCTTTCTTCATAAATTTAGGCAAAAAGGTATAATGCATTCGGCTACATTTCTTTGGTACAAATAACCCAAATCAGCGTATATTATTTAATCGGTGTGAAAGTTATAGAGTCCACCATCTATTGTACATATGTTTAAAAATGTATCAATCCTGATGTACTGATGGCCTATCTCCTTTCTTGAGGCCCTAAAAATGTCAGCACAGCACAAATACCTCCCCCCCCCCCATGACCCCTTTTTGGAAAGTAAACAATATAGTAGGCTTGTGCAATTCGTTTCGTAACGAATCGAAATTCGGCCGAATTTTGCATCTTTCGGACATTCGGATGCATCCGAATGTCCGAATAAAAAAATAACAAATTACAACGAATACGAAAGAAATATAACGAATGAATTCAAATGAATTCGACATGATTCGAAATTATTTCAACCGCATTCGAAATTATTTCAACATGATTCGACATTATTTCAACCGCATTCGAAAATATTTTGTGACCCGAATTTAGGGCCATATATCTCGGGGTCACTTGGTGCTAGACACTTCAAATTTGGATATGTTGTATTGCTAGTATTATTGTGTTTGCATACCAAATTTGGGGTTTCTAGCTATAAGTGACCCCAAGATATGTGGCCCCAAAATGTTATTAGTTATTAGAGCAGAGAATGACATTTTGCGACCCGATTTTGGGGCCACATATCTCGGGGTCACTTATAGCTAGAAACCCCAAATTTGAAGTGTCTAGCTCCAAGTGACCCTGAGATACATGGCCCTAAAGTCGGGTCACAAAATATTTTCGAATGTGGTTGAAATAATGTCGAATCATGTTGAAATCATTTCGAATCCGGTAGAAATATTTTCGAATTTGGTTGAAATATTTTCGAATGTGCCCGATTTTTCGAATTCGGTAGAAAACTAAACGAAATCCGAAAACGAATTTAAGGAAGTTAACGAATATAACTAAACGAAATTAATGAATTAACGAATTAAAACGAAACGAAACTAAACGAATTTTTTCCTTTTGCACATGTCTACAATATAGTAAGAGGCATGGCAAGTTTTTTTGAAGCTGTAATGTTTTGTAAAATGAAGAAATAAAATAAAATGTTTAGGCTTTTATTTATGACTTCTTGTTTACTATTGTGATGCTGTGATTTGCCCACAGCTATCACACGGTGCAGGGTGCTGTGATTGGCCCAGGTGCCACGTGATCACTGGTGACCAATCACAGATCACACACACAGTAGTAAACAATTATGTCATGAATGGATTCCATTCATGACTCTTGCTTAATAAGTGACCTGTGATTGCATAGCATAGTGATATCTGGTCACAGCGGCTCGATATCAAGCACCGCAATCTGCTGCGTATGGTTGACACAGGCGGCTGCAGAGCACAAGAGGAGGCGTGCAGTGCGCATGTGCACATCGCTGTGCCTGGGGTAGACGCCCGGCTGCAGTAAATACACTGCTGGTGGTTTGGCAAGTGGTTAATTATTTGGTATATTTGGTTTCTGTTTATAATTTTTGATATAAAATATGGACTTGCTATTCTTTCAGTATTTTTAATCAATAAATTGACTGCATACAGCAACACCTCAAACCAAGCTGGCTTGCTCACAAGGACAGGGGAAGACATTTCAAAGATGAAATGTGATTGGCTGCAAACGGTAACATGTCTTCTTTGAAGAGTTTTCACCAATCATAATCAATGGGCTTTTGTACTTTGCTGCAAAATGACAGTGGCAGAATGAAAATTTGAATTTGACTGTTTTATGGCAATGGATACAGTATATATTGTGGACCCATTACTAAACAAGGCTCCATGTGTCTCCTATTTGTTGGCAGGTTACCGGTCCCCTGGTTCCTCTTCTCCGTGTTTAACGGTTTCAGTCCTGTGGCGGTCAGCAGCAACGGCCTGTTCTGCGCCATCGTCCTCCTGTTCCTGATGCTCCTCTTTGTTATATTCTCCATCGCTACCTGCAAGTGGAGAATGAACAAGCTGTTGGGATTCACCATGTTCACACTGTACTTTGTGTTCGTCATCGTCAGTGTGATGCTGGAGGACAGAATTATTGTGTGCCCTGTATCTATATAAGCCCAACCTAAGCACCCACAAACACCCAACCCCACCAAGCATAGGGCACCCACAAACCATCGCTTCACCATCCACTGATAACATACAGGGTGTGAACAGTCATAAATATATTTTCTTATTCTTATTTTTTATATACTACCTAGTAGCCAGCAACGTAACCGGCTAGGAAAGGGACTCTTGAATCTCAGCCTAGGAACTCCTTCCCTGACCTGTACACGGACTATGCACACAAATGTTACATGCTCTTATATAACAATTAAATCTACCCCCTACCATTAGACATGTCTGCCAAGAACTATGTGAATTCAGTTAATATTTTTAAACATATTATGTAAACTTAAATTAAAACATTTTGATGGTGGTTTTCTTTGATGAAGAGTATTATTGGTCAAGTTGGAATAGCCTTACTGTTTTTTCTTTAATGAGAATAGGTTGTGCGAAAAAGTGATTTGTCCCAGGGAGTAGGATGTGTAGAGGAAGGGTCCTTCAGCCATGTGGAAAGATGAGCTTGGGCTTCCTCTGAACTCATTTCTAACTCCTACCTCATCCCTAATCCAAACACCGACCTCATCCCTAACCCAACCACTGACCTCATCCCTAACCCAACCACCGACCTCATCCCTAACCCAAACACCGACCTCATCCCTAACCCAAACACCGACCTCATCCCTAACCCAACCACCGACCTCATCCCTAACCCAAACACCGACCTCATCCCTAACCCAAACACCGACCTCATCCCTAACCCAAACACCGACCTCATCCCTAACCCAAACACCGACCTCATCCCTAACAAAACCACCGACCTCATCCCTAACCCAACCACCGACCTCATCCCTAACCCAACCACCGACCTCATCCCTAACCCAAACACCGACCTCATCCCTAACCCAACCACCGACCTCATCCCTAACCCAAACACCGACTTCATCCCTAACCCAAACACCGACCTCATCCCTAACCCAACCACCGACCTCATCCCTAACCCAACCACCGACCTCATCTTTAACCCAAAATCCGAACTGATCTCAAACCCATCTCTGACCTCATCTTTAACCCAAAATCTAAACTCATCTCTGATCTCAACTCTAATCTGACCGCGTCTCTAACCCTAACTCTGACCACGTCTCTAACCCTAACTCTGACCACGTCTCTAACCCTAACTCTGACCACGTCTCTAACCCTAACTCTGACCACGTCTCTAACCCTAACTCTGACCACGTCTCTAACCCTAACTCTGACCACGTCTCTAACCCTGACCACATCTCTAACCCTGACCACATCTCTAACCCTAACCCTGACCACGTCTCTACCCTAACCCTGACCACGTCTCTACCCTAACCCTGACCACGTCTCTACCCTAACCCTGACCACGTCTCTACCCTAACCCTGACCACGTCTCTACCCTAACCCTGACCACATTGCTACCCTAACTTTGACCACATCTTTAACCAAAACTCAGAACTTATCTCTGTGACGGATCCAATCCCACACTCCGATTGAGTGCTTCCGTCAGTATACCGCTTCCTAAGTCTGAATATAGATATCAGATATTCCAACCGCTCACAAGCACAAAACAAGACGTCACTTGCTTAGCTGCTCAACGTGGACCGATTTATTAGAAACAAAATGACAAGTATTTATAATACAGTAGAAGACTAAAACCTAACCTGATTAGCATGAGTCAATTATCTAATCATTGACCCAGACTAGTTGTCTGAGAGATAAGACTTTTCAGGGTAAGACTTTGTCTCCTAGCTCTCTGACTATTCAATTCACATTACCATAAACATAAACACAGGGTTAATTAGCACAAACAACAATGTGTGGAATACTCTTACAAGCCAGACTAGACTCATTTACACAACAGACAGCTGGCTGGAGTTGACATTAGCATCTAACAGTTTGTGTCCCAACAGTGCGATTCAGTCTATTGCTAACATAGCAAATACATATCCTTAGTCTGTGTGTCTTCGGGGGGGACATGGTTCTGAATCCAAGTAACACCACCTCGGGGTCCCCAAGCATACAGCTCACAAAGAGCACCGTTCCCCCAAATGCCAGGGCCCATAATTGCAAGGCAAGAGGCTTGCATTCTGTCCCCTTCAACAGCCTCTGTCCCGGCTAGGTCTGTCAAAATCTGTAACCCAACTCTGGTCTCATCTTTAACCGAAACTCCGAACTCACCTCTAACCCAACTCTGATCTCATCTTTACCCCATACTCAAAAATCTCTGACATCTTTAACCCAAAATCCAAACTCATCTCTGATCTCAACTCCTCTCCAACCCAACTCTGACCTAACCCAAATCCTACCTCATCTCTAACCTGATCTCATCACTAATCAAACTCTAAACTCATTTCCAAACCAAACTCATCTCCAACCTTACTTTGGCCGCATATTTTACCACATCTTTAACCCGAACACTCAAACCCAGTTCTTTGTACTCCAGTGAGATGCACAGTTGGGAATGACCCAGCAGAAAAAGTGAGAGTTCAGGTTAGAAATGAGTTTGGAGGTCAGAGGATGCCTAAGTTTATCTTTAGTCTGATCACAACTATATGTCGGACACTGACTTATGAATGATGGAACTGCTATGTAACGCCCTGATATCTTTGACCAGGCATGTGATTGAATAACCTCTTCTAAGGACATAGTCAACGGTGTAAGTACAGACAGGTTTCAGGTTATATGGGAACAGTCAACATTTACAACGCATTTGCAAAGCTTTCAGACAGCTTTAAGCAGCTTTTCAAAAACCTTTGAAGCACCAAAATCTACGTCCATCTTTCTGACCACGTTTCATGTTACACCCATATTCAAGGTTTAGCATAAAACATGGTCAAAGTCCACAGACCCCCACCCCCAAACTGCCCCATACCCCTTATTTGTAGAATCCCGGGGGATCTGGTCTACGCCAGCTCCTGTTAAGGCCTCATGCACACAGGACGTTTTGCCATCTCTCCTAGACTCCTTTGGCAGAAAAAAACGATTGTAAACTTGTGAAAAGTGTTTAGGAGCGTCAAACGCTTGGGCATTAATCCATTTAATTGGGCATAACAATCATTTATTCTGGCCATTGAGATGAATTGACCAACAAGTGCTAAATGGGTCTAGCGCTCCGAAGCGTTTAGATATTTGTTTTTTGCCAAAACTCTGCTGCTGTTGAACACACAAGGCTGTGGGGTGTTCTTCTGCCTCCAAACCTCTATGTGTCTTCACATGGCTCTGTCCACACACCGACATTTATTCATTCACAGAGATCTGTGATTAAAAAGGCTACAAGTCTCATCTGCCCACCATGGCACAGGGATTGGGGGTTCTCAGTGGGGCATAAGTGTGGTAACGTCACAGCACTTGTATCTCATTGACACCATCTTCAGCTCAGTACAGGTCTGGGCTGGAGAAGACTCTGCAGGAGCTAGCAGGGCATTACACCCACCATCTACTGATCGCAGCTGCAAAGCTTAAGGCCTCTTTCACACGGGACAGATCCGTGACGATCCGCCCCGTGAACATCCTCTTGCTCAGCGGGGGTCGCTCCGTCGATCCCCGCTGAGCAGGAAGATGACAGGTCCGTCTCTGAACTGTGCAGGGACGGACCTGTCAGAACGCCGCTCTCCCCTATGGGAGATTGGATGGAGGACGGACCATAGAGTCCATCGTCACCCGATCCGATGGCGGATAGAAAAGTAGGTTTTTCCTCCGTTACACTTTTTCGAATCGGAGCGGGTCGGATGTCAGCGGACGTGTCACCGCTGACATCCGACGCTTCATAGAGGTCTATGGAGCATCTGTTTAGGTCCGCCTAAAAAAACTGACAGGGGGACCTGAACGGATCGGCCGTGTGAAAGAGGCCTTACATCCTTCAATGCACATTTTTTATTTTTGCAATAAGTGTGCATTTGTTGTTATAATTTTTTTTGCAAATGGTAGAATTTTTTGTTCCAGTTTAGGGATGTTGAGCTGAGATCTTAGTGGGAGTGCTGCCTGTCACGTATAACAAAAAAAACAAAAAAATAAATAAAAAAAAACACCACACTGGACAAGTTTCAGAAGGCTTAGTTTACACTGTGTTTGGGGGGACAGTAAAAACACATCTCTACTACCCCCAACTGCTTCCCCTAAGCTGCGAAGAGGATGGGTGGTATATACATGTTTGCAATTTCCTGCTGCGCACTGGCTCCCAGGAGATGTGTGCCATAATTCCCAGGAGTCAGTGGGCAGTGCCGCCTCTCAGCATCGCGAGGTTGATGGCAACCAGAGAAGTTTCCTGCGCTGCGACGTGTGTTTATTGCACATGTGCGAGATTGTGAGGTGCATGCTGGGTAGCCAGCAGCACCTTATCCCAGAAAATTATCCTAGTGGGCTTCACGTGCCCACAAGCAAGATGGAAGCGTGCATATAGAAAACAAAGGTTCGTTTTCTAAAAAAAAAAATATAGCGGCGGTATTACCAACATTAGCTATTGCAAAACGAGATTAGGATCATCACAACAGATGGCTTTGAAAGAAAAATGTAATATGTCGGTGAAACTCCGCTTTAAATGCATGTCAGGACCAGGGTCTGAACCACCTGGGATGCTGGACAGCCCCATGGACAATTCCTTGAATGATCTTGCATTGAATCCACAGCATACAGGCACATGAGGCTCAAAATGGAAGGAGGGAAAGCCAGAGGATATTCTTTGGTCACACGTTGAAACCAAAAATCTAAGAAAGGTTCCACATAGTGTGATATCATTTAAAAATTGCATTTATTTTAAAAAAAGTAACAATGGAACACTCACGTTTATGAAGCGCATGCAAAGCTCATATAAGGACATGAAGAGGCGCAGTATTGTTGGCAGAGGTCGATCCGACGCGTTTCATCTGCTTAGACGTCATCTGGGGTATGATATTTTTCATTTATATTCACACTATTTTTTCACTTGGTGGACTATTTTTATATTTCATTGTGTATTTTACTGATAACATATATTGTCATTATTATATATTGTCTTTTTTATATATATAAGCGCTGCATTTTATTACATGATCACATTTTTTGCTGTTGTCTCCGGCTGTGCTGGCTGCTGTATATTTATACCTTTCTTCTTTCAAAGCGCAATAATTCCCCTCCTTTTTTTGTTTTGAAGTCCTATTTTGGCCCTGACTTTACACTTCCTGTTTGCCAGATTATTACCAACAGTGAAAACCACTTTAAAATGTTTTTGAACTAAAAGCTGTTTGTATTTTACCATATCAAGGGCAAGTGACAAGGTGCTTATCGCAGTCCTGTC
Source organism: Lithobates pipiens (assembly GCF_037356315.1). NCBI lineage: Eukaryota > Metazoa > Chordata > Amphibia > Anura > Ranidae > Lithobates > Lithobates pipiens. Next base: position 10,860,022 of record NW_027507903.1, on the reverse strand, counting down.
TTATGCCCCGTACACACGCTCGAACATTCCGACGACAAAATCTGTCAGATTTTTTTTTGTAGATAGATTTTGTCCCAAACTTTTCTCGCATACACACGGTCGCACAAAGTTATCGGAAAATCCGATCGTTCAGAACGCGGTGACGTACAACTTGTATGACGGGACTATAAAGGGGCCAGTAGCCAATAGCTTTAGTCTTGTAATTTATTCCGAGCATGCGTGGCACTTTGTCCGTCGGAATTGTTTACACACGATTGGAATTTAAACGATCGTATTTTGCTGTCGGAAAATTTTAGATCCTGCTCTCAAACTTTGTGTGCCGGAAATTCTGACGGAAGAAGTCAGATGGAGCCCACACACACAATTGGATTTTCCGACAACACGATCCGATCGCACATTTTCCGTCGGAAAGTCCGACCGTGTGTCGATCACTAAAAGTGCTGCCTCAAACTTCGCTCTTCAAAGAGCTGAAGTGCCACATTTTCTGGGAATAAAGACCAGCTACCACCGCTCCTTCTCCGTTACCAGGAATGGCTGGTTATGGGACTTCCCCTCGGGGTCTCTGAGGCGCTCATTCTCCTTAGGATGTGATGCAGGGCACCATAAAGATCCCCATCACTGCCCGCTGGAGAGTTCCAAACTATTTATGCTGTCAGCAGGAAGAAATATTCTATATTCTGCCCAGAGAAGGGAGTTATTAAAGCGGAGATCCACCCTAAAGTGGACCTTCCGCTGATCGGAACCCTCCCCCCCTCCGGCGCCACAATTGCCACCTTTTAGGGGGGAGGGGGGTGCAGGTACCTGTACAGTACAGGTATCTGCACCCACTTCCGGGATAGCTCTCTGCGGAAAGGGGTGTAGATTACGCCCCTTTCCGAAAGTCCCCCGCTGCCTGCTGGGAAACACACAGATCCCAGAGGCAGCGGGTCCATCCTTATTGCGCAGCGCGACTCGCGCATGCGCAGTAGGGAACCGGGAAATGAAGCCGAAAGGCTCCATTTCCTGATTCCCATACCCAAGATGGCGGCGGCAGCACCCGAGAGACGATCGTGAGATCGGCTTTGGGTGCCGACAACACGGGCTCGCTGGACAGGTAAGTGTCACTATTTTAAAAGTCAGCAGCTGCAGTATTTGTAGCTGCTGGCTTTAAAAAAAAAAAAAAAAACACGGACTCCCGGCGGACTCCCTCTTTAAATTTTATTTTTTTTGCATTGCAGTTGTACGCGGAGAGAGGGAGGTCGGAATGAAAGAAAGGAATGATCCTGGCGTTAAAGCTTTGGAGTTTTACATCTAAAATGAAAATTGAACAAAGCATATCCTTCTGTAGTGTGTACATGCCTCTATCCAAAGCACCTAGTGTGATTTCTGTCTCCTCTCTCATACCTCTGCTATCTGCACGAGTCATTTCTGACAATTTATGTCGACACCACAGAATCCTGGATGATGGCCCTGCCCCCCCACCCCCCCGATCCATCAAGCACACAGCGGATGATTGACAATCTTATGTGCATGTTTGCATATGAGTGTGTCTTTACCCTCCACTCAGGAATCAGATTACACTCAGCTCTCTGCTGAGCAGTGTGTGATATCGAAACCGCCACCCCCCTGTCTTCTGGAGCTCAGAAATGCTGAGTAAATTCTGTTCTTTGAAGGACTGTAGAGAAGAGAAGACTGCAGATAAAGTTACAACTTATGTAAGAGGATTTGTTTTGTCTCTGTGTATCACCTCAGGCTAGATATATGTAAGGTTTTACAGCCACTTTAAGCCTTTAAAAATCATTCTGCATTATGATATACTGGGTTAAAATGACAATTAAAAAAAATGTCTACACCAGGGGGTCTCCAAACTTTTTAAACAAAGGGATGGTTTACTGTCCTTCAGACTTTAGGTGGACCAGACTGAGGCCATTGGGAGTACAACATGTCCCAGAATCAGTGGAAGTAAACAATCCCCCCATCATTGGGCGGAATTGTTCTCTATCATTGGTGTCTTAGGGCCCCATTGTTGGTGCTATTGGGAGGAATTGTACCCAATCAGTGTTATTGGGCCTCATTGTTGGTGTCAGTGGGAGGAACTGTGCCACATCATTGGTGTCTTTCAGTCCCATTGCTGGTGTCATTGGGAGGAATTGTGCCCCATCATTGGGGTCTTTTGGGCCCCATTGTTGGTATCATTGAGAGGAATTGTCAAACATCATTGGTGTCTTTGGGCCCCATTGTTGGTGTCATTGGGAGGAACTGTGCCCCAAACTTTGGTGGCATTGGAAGGAATCATTCCTTACATTGGTGTCAGTGAATGAATATAGCCGCACACCAAGGGCCAGACAAAAGCAAGTAAAGGGGAACAGTTTGGGGACCACTGGTGTACACCAATGTTAGAAATCTGTTGATCTGTTTTCTTAGTAAAACCGGTTGATATAAACTTTTCAAGAAATAAAACATATTATTTGTACATTTTGAAGCACTTACCTTTTTCTGAATTCCATGGCATGAAAAAAAAATATATATATATTTTGGACACCATATTAGTAAGGCTGCTTTCACACTGAAGTGGGTGTGTGTGTTGACGGTACCATTTCACCAATTAATACCAACGATGGGGCTCCATTCCTCCCACTGACACCAATGATAGGGCACCATTTCATCCATTAATACCAATGATGGGGTACCATGCCTCCCACTGACACCAATGATGGGGCACCATTCTTCCCATGGACACCAATGATGGGGCATCAAGTCCTCCTGACCACAAGCGCTATGTCATTGTTTTACTTCTACTTACCACTAAGCCTGAGACACGGTCTACTCCCACTGCTACTGTGGTAACCCCATGTAAACTGGCCATTTGGAAAGTTTGGAGACCCCTGGTCTACACCAATAATAAAATGACTCATGTTATTATGCAACAATAGAGGAGATGCATGAACCAGTCAGTGCGCCTTCCTCTTGCGCTACCACACTTTGCGGCAAGGCTGCCTTTCACAATTTTACAATGATATTTGTGAAGCCATGGAGCTCCAATGTGTCCATCATTGTCTTTTCACCACCAGTCCTACAGGGATGTAGCGTCTAAGCTGCCCTGTGTAATGAAAGCCCAGAACACGAGACTCCACAAGTTTCACATATGTACAAGTATGTTTAAGAAGCCAAAACAGGCCCCATTACCATCCATGTATTTTCATTTAGAGGATTTGCCTTAGGAGGTCTAACAAGGTTGGTCTACCAGTATGAGTACATGAATCCTACTTTTGTATTTTCCTGAGACACAGAGACTGCCATTGCCATTGCATTACTTCTACAAATGCTAGTTACCTGGCTGTCAGGTTCAGTCTTATTGCTTCAATATTTTGCGCTCCCTACCTGGAACAAGCATACAAATAAGGATGTCTGCCTTCATCGATATGCATTCTTGTTCCAAGTGAGTGACTCAAACCTTACTGAATCCCAAATGGTCAGTGTAGGATCCAGCCAGATTGCAATGGGACTGGAAGGGGCAGCTCCAATGAGTTCCTCACAGTAACCTTTGTTGGGTATTAGAGCTGCGCGATTAATTGTTAAAGAGTCGTTATCGCAATTTTTTTTCCCTGTTGTGATCTTGACAAAGTATTTCCCCGATTCTTTCTATGCAGAGAACTCTCTCTGCTCTGGAAAAAAAAAAAAAAACTGGGCAGTCTGCCGAGAATCACAACATTCTTTATCAGTGGAACTTAAAGCGGGAGTCCGCCGGGAGTTCCGCCGTTTTTTTTTTTTTTTTTTTTTTTTTAAAGCCAGCAGCTACAAATACTGCAGCTGCTGACTTTTAAAATAGTGAAGAAGAAGAAACTGCGCTACGGAATAAGAATGATATTGGTCGGAAGCAGCAATTCAAATGTACACCAAAAATACACTGAACAAAAAAAGAAAAGAAAGAGAACTGCGCTAACCTCAAATGCCCAAAGTGAATGGGGTATGTGTATGTGCCAAACCCACGATATGAGTCTTAGTGTCTTATTGTCTCTAAGACCACCTCAAAAATATAATGCATACTATTATATGTACAAATAAATAAAATTAAATACAAAAATGGGACACAAATACGTGTCAATAATGTGAATTACCCAAACGCAATACAGATTGTGTAAATCTCTGTGCATATACCCCTAAAGTGAAAAATTATTATTTTGTTTCCAATTTTTTTACATGAAATTAATTGTCAAAAAATATATATTCTCTGAGACACTCTATATAATGTCCATATAGTTGTGAACCAAAATATTATAAAATGTCCATATGGTACATAACACCGGTGAAGAAAAACTTCATGTAAGAGCTGAATTAGAAGTGCACAAATTAGAAATCTTCTCCAGAAATATAATGTGCTTTTCCCATTACCGAATAAATGAATTGGCTCCTTACCAGATCCAAGCGACCCCCCGTTACAGAGGGTCACCACAGGCAAAAACAATCAAAGGATGTCCGGGTGACGGTTCCCCCTCAGGCGATCCCGAATCCCTCACGCAATAGGGCTGTGGCTGTTGCTCCAAATGTCACTCCCAATTCAACGTAGTATCACATAGGGAAAAACATAGGCTCCAGATAGTGTAAAACCAATGATTTTAATTTGCCAAAAACGAACGTATACACTTACATAAAAGACTTTAAAAACAGGTTCAAAACAGGGGCGTGCACCGGCCGGACACACGCCAACGCAGAGACCAACCCGTCCTTCCTGGTCTGAAAAGAACGAACACGACTGGGGTGACGTCGACACGTTCGCACCGCCCTACGCGTTTCGTAATAATTTACGTCGTCCAGGGGCACGGGCGGCGTGCGACGTCACCCCTTTTATAACCAACAACATAACCAAGCCTCGCTTTGGGTCAGCGGCCATCTTAGATGTCACATAAGCGTTAGAAGTCAATGACCATGGGCCAAGCCTCACTCTCGATCCACGAACGTCATGTGTGTATATATATTCCCAACGAACGTCCTATAATTATGGACCAAGCCTCGTTCCCAAACGAACGTCATATGGTTATGAACCAAGTCTCACTTCCAGATGATGGCCATATTGGAAGAGAGACATAGCAAGTTACTCTTATTTTTCCTGTGTACAAAGACAAGGCAGAGTATAGGTCCCAAATAGGGCATAAACCAAAATAAAATATAAAAATAAAATGAATACAATAAAATAATAATCGAATAAGAATAAAAAATAAGAATAATAAGACTAAGAATAAAATGGGGTGAAGTATCCCAAATTAGTGTAAAGATACACCAAAAAAATTGTATTTCTTGGTGCATTCGCATGTCCATCAAATTCAGTTGAGAGATAGAGCAACATAAACATGTATTTCCAATTCCTTACTACCCCACATATGCCTCAGAGATTAGCCTTGGGCATCCCAAACAAATGTTGAGGAATACAACTAAAAGTGAATCCCCGCATCTAGAGGGCCGCCTAACCCAAAGCTAGGCCTACCAACCAATAGAGGCCAAAGAGAGTGGAGAAAAACAAGAATATATTCTACAATAACATGTACCAAAAAAACAACAGAATAGAAACACAGTAAAATAGAATTTTACAATAACTGGTACAGAAACTGCAATAAACATACATTGCATCAGAAAAGGTCCCCTCAAGAGTTATTAATAAAGGCATTTACATCAGTGTCCACATTGAGGCCAAACGGAGCATATGTCTTTAATTTGTGGATCCAGGCCATTTCGAGCTTGGATATTTCCCTAACCAAGGACCCACCCCTCCAGTGGGGCCTATATTTGTCTAAACCGACAAATAGGGTACCTGATGGATCTCTCTTATGTGTTTGGTCATTGCCATTTGCCTGGACACAGGGTGTTTGTCAAACCCACGTCTAATGTTGCCTATGTGTTCATTCAGCCTGACGCGAAGTGCCCTCTTGGTCCGCCCTATATATTGGAGGCCACAAGGGCACTGTAAAAGGTAAACCACAGCCTCCGAGGAGCAAGTAATGAAAGACTCTATTTCATATGTTCTAGTAGTGCTTGAGGATACAATACTAGAAATCTTAGAGCCCCTATATGAGTTCAAGGTGCATACCTGACAGTTTTTACACTTGTAATAACCAATTAGATTTTGAAAAAAACATCTATTGGCCCTAGGTGGGTCTTGTATGCTAGGGGCAATCTTGCTCCCCAATGAAGAGGCCCCTTTAAAAATTATTTGTGGTTTATCAGGTAAGACTGTATTCAAAACCTGGTCACTAGTGAGTAAGTGCCAATGTTTTTGAATCAAGTTTCTCACACCGCGATGTTGGACTGAGAAAGTCGTGACAAACGGTACACCACCCTGTATATTAGCCCTGATGTTTTGTCTATCTACCAATAATGAAGATCTATCTCTAGTGCGAGCAGTCTCCATTGTTGCATCGAGGGAAACGGGATCATATCCCTTTTCCAGAAATCTACCTGCCAAAATAGCTGCCTGTTCATCATACTTTACAATATCCGAACAGTTCCGTCTGAGGCGTAGAAATTGCCCCAGGGGAACAGCTTTTAGCCAAGGTTGAAAGTGGCAACTATCCGTAGGGATGTACGAGTTCCTATCGGTAGATTTAAAATATGTAGATGTAATAAACTCATCTCCAACCCTCCTAATGTTAAGATCAAGGAAATTGACCTCATCCTGACTGGCCTCGAAGCTTAATTTGATCCCTCTATTATTCTCATTTAAACTGGCCATAAACAACCGCAAATCTGTTTCTGTTCCATCCCAAAGGAGGAGGACATCATCGATATACCTTGCCCACAGGACTATCTCAGACCTCCTAGGGGCATCGATGACGTCCTCCTCCCATTTGGCCATGAACAGGTTGGCCAGGCTAGGGGCATATTTTGCCCCCATGGCCAAACCCCTGTCCTGGCGGTAAAATTGCTGGTCAAACCAGAAATAGTTGTGTCCGGCCGCATATTCCAAGAGTTCTATTAAGAAATCAATCTGGGGTGAGGGAAGGCCCGACCCCCTCTCCAAGAATAGTCTGACTGCCTCCACTCCTAAAGAGTGGGGGATGATGGTGTATAATGAATTAACGTCTGCCGTGACCAACCATAGACCTTCCCCAGGGGTGATACCAGACAAAAGATTAATTATGTGCTTAGTATCTTTAACATACGACGGGACCTGTTGGACCAAAGGTTGCAAATAATGGTCTATATATTTGCCCACCCGGGACGTCACCGAGTCAATACCACTGACAATAGGTCGCCCCGGGGGGCAAACTTGGTTCTTGTGTAGCTTCGGGAGGTAGTAGATAACAGGTGTACGGGGGGCACAAGGTATCAAAAAAAGTTTTTCCTTTTCATTTAAAATGCCCCTCCGATGGCCTCCTTCCACAATCCTACCCAGTTCCTTCTTGTACTTATCTACTGGGTCCCGATTAAGGACAGTGTATGTTTCACTATCCTCCAAAATGCGATACATCTCTTTCATGTAGTCGCATCGGTCTAGTACCACAATCCCCCCTCTTCTCTTTTTTTCTTTTTTTGTTCAGTGTATTTTTGGTGTACATTTGAATTGCTGCTTCCGACCAATATCATTCTTATTCCGTAGCGCAGTTTCTTCTTCTTTGCTTTTTTCTGTTTATTTTCCAATTATTAATTGCTGCTTCGGTTTTTTGGGTCACACCAACTTTTAGATCATGGATGTCTTTGAATTTCGGGCAAAAAGGGTTGTAGATACAACAGGGGTTTTTGACTCCTTCAGTGGTCTCCGATACGGGGGGTCTATTCTTGAGACTTAAGAATTTGACCACATCTGAGATCCATCTCCAATGGGACATTGCCTTCCTGGAAACTTATATTAGGGAGGCAATGGTCCCCAGGAGTTTGAGGTGGAATGTCAGTCCCCAACAAGGGGAGCCCGATTTAGAAGGCTGGTACAGATATTTTAATGAATCAGGGGTGAGTTTATTACGCTTTTTAGCTCAAAAAAAGAGCGAGAGAGTAGCCCGATTAGATATAGAGATTAAGGCCATTAGGGATTCCCTAATACCCCTCAGAGATAGTGAGGAGTACAAGGAATGTTCTAAGAACCTGCTGAAGGTGCTCGAAAAAGAAGAAAAGGATCAGAAAATTAAGAAAAAACGGAAATATAATAGGGATAAGGAGGATTACAACACTGGGATGGTGTTTTCTTGGCAGAGGAATTTAGATCTGGAAGAGGTGGTGGAGGTCCAGATGGACACATCACAGCAACTGAATTCAGTGGGAGCAATGGGAGGTAACTCCGCACAACTACCCCCGAATAACACCCAACTCAATCCCGGTACTAGTTATGGTTTTAGGAGACCTGTGAATAGTCAAAGGACTCCAAACCAGACTAGAAATCAATATGTGGGAGCTCCGCAACAGAGATTCCCCAAGAAAGGTCCTAAGCTGAGTGGGACGTATCCTCACCGAGCACCTTTCTCCCCGAGAACAGGACGATCTAGTCATTCGGGGACCTATGGGCCCCCAGATTGGATTCGGGGTCCCAATCAAGAGAATCTCCCTTATCAGAATAGAGATGATAGGAATTACAATTATAATGTTCCTATTCAAAATCGTTTTTTCCCCCTCTCTGACTCTGAGACCCCTAGGGGATCGGGCCGAGCAGGAGGGAATTGGGGGGTGGACCCTAGACGACATCCTAATCCCTATACCCAGGGGAGTCCTGGATATGGACAAGGATATCGACAGCCCGCCTATGAGGGAGGGTCCCACATTAGTGGGAATAATAGTCAACATTTTTTTCCCAGGGACAACAGAGGCCTAAAAAGGTCCGTCGAACAAAGAGAGGGGTTAGAGGGGGGAGGCGAGCCCAATCAACAAAAATGACAGAGGCCATAGGAACCGGGATCTTTAATCTAAGCAAACAGGAACTCACGGCTTCTGAAACCAAAATACTTGATAAGGGTTTGAAATTTGCTCCACCCAGATGTCTGAGCAAGTTCCAAACCTATATGGATGTACACAAGTTTGTCCGCAAATTGAATATAAAACGGTACATGATGGGTAACCCCATCAGAGAGAATACCACGAGAACAACGGAGTTTCAGCACTCCAACCTTTCAAATGCTTCCCTTTTTAATCCTCCAGGATCCCTTGCACCCAGTATCAAGGTATTTAGGGATGTGGTACTACGTGACCTGGAGGATATCAGGGTTAAGAAAGTCAAAATGCGTAGAGACTTGGAGATGGGTTTAGATGCTTTGTGTAATAATAAGTCCTTGGTCATCAGACCGGCCGATAAAGGGGGGGGGATTGTGGTACTAGACCGATGCGACTACATGAAAGAGATGTATCGCATTTTGGAGGATAGTGAAACATACACTGTCCTTAATCGGGACCCAGTAGATAAGTACAAGAAGGAACTGGGTAGGATTGTGGAAGGAGGCCATCGGAGGGGCATTTTAAATGAAAAGGAAAAACTTTTTTTGATACCTTGTGCCCCCCGTACACCTGTTATCTACTACCTCCCGAAGCTACACAAGAACCAAGTTTGCCCCCCGGGGCGACCTATTGTCAGTGGTATTGACTCGGTGACGTCCCGGGTGGGCAAATATATAGACCATTATTTGCAACCTTTGGTCCAACAGGTCCCGTCGTATGTTAAAGATACTAAGCACATAATTAATCTTTTGTCTGGTATCACCCCTGGGGAAGGTCTATGGTTGGTCACGGCAGACGTTAATTCATTATACACCATCATCCCCCACTCTTTAGGAGTGGAGGCAGTCAGACTATTCTTGGAGAGGGGGTCGGGCCTTCCCTCACCCCAGATTGATTTCTTAATAGAACTCTTGGAATATGCGGCCGGACACAACTATTTCTGGTTTGACCAGCAATTTTACCGCCAGGACAGGGGTTTGGCCATGGGGGCAAAATATGCCCCTAGCCTGGCCAACCTGTTCATGGCCAAATGGGAGGAGGATGTCATCGATGCCCCTAGGAGGTCTGAGATAGTCCTGTGGGCAAGGTATATCGATGATGTCCTCCTCCTTTGGGATGGAACAGAAACAGATTTGCGGTTGTTTATGGCCAGTTTAAATGAGAATAATAGAGGGATCAAATTAAGCTTCGAGGCCAGTCAGGATGAGGTCAATTTCCTTGATCTTAACATTAGGAGGGTTGGAGATGAGTTTATTACATCTACATATTTTAAATCTACCGATAGGAACTCGTACATCCCTACGGATAGTTGCCACTTTCAACCTTGGCTAAAAGCTGTTCCCCTGGGGCAATTTCTACGCCTCAGACGGAACTGTTCGGATATTGTAAAGTATGATGAACAGGCAGCTATTTTGGCAGGTCGATTTCTGGAAAAGGGATATGATCCTGTTTCCCTCGATGCAACAATGGAGACTGCTCGCACTAGAGATAGATCTTCATTATTGGTAGATAGACAAAACATCAGGGCTAATATACAGGGTGGTGTACCGTTTGTCACGACTTTCTCAGTCCAACATCGCGGTGTGAGAAACTTGATTCAAAAACATTGGCACTTACTCACTAGTGACCAGGTTTTGAATACAGTCTTACCTGATAAACCACAAATAATTTTTAAAGGGGCCTCTTCATTGGGGAGCAAGATTGCCCCTAGCATACAAGACCCACCTAGGGCCAATAGATGTTTTTTTCAAAATCTAATTGGTTATTACAAGTGTAAAAACTGTCAGGTATGCACCTTGAACTCATATAGGGGCTCTAAGATTTCTAGTATTGTATCCTCAAGCACTACTAGAACATATGAAATAGAGTCTTTCATTACTTGCTCCTCGGAGGCTGTGGTTTACCTTTTACAGTGCCCTTGTGGCCTCCAATATATAGGGCGGACCAAGAGGGCACTTCGCGTCAGGCTGAATGAACACATAGGCAACATTAGACGTGGGTTTGACAAACACCCTGTGTCCAGGCATTATGACCAAACACATAAGAGAGATCCATCAGGTACCCTATTTGTCGGTTTAGACAAATATAGGCCCCACTGGAGGGGTGGGTCCTTGGTTAGGGAAATATCCAAGCTCGAAATGGCCTGGATCCACAAATTAAAGACATATGCTCCGTTTGGCCTCAATGTGGACACTGATGTAAATGCCTTTATTAATAACTCTTGAGGGGACCTTTTCTGATGCAATGTATGTTTATTGCAGTTTCTGTACCAGTTATTGTAAAATTCTATTTTACTGTGTTTCTATTCTGTTGTTTTTTTGGTACATGTTATTGTAGAATATATTCTTGTTTTTCTCCACTCTCTTTGGCCTCTATTGGTTGGTAGGCCTAGCTTTGGGTTAGGCGGCCCTCTAGATGCGGGGATTCACTTTTAGTTGTATTCCTCAACATTTGTTTGGGATGCCCAAGGCTAATCTCTGAGGCATGTGTGGGGTAGTAAGGAATTGGAAATACATGTTTACGTTGCTCTATCTCTTAACTGAATTTGATGGACATGCGAATGCACCAAGAAATAAAAAATTTTTGGTGTATCTTTACACTAATTTGGGATACTTCACCCCATTTTATTCTTAGTCTTATTATTCTTATTTTTTATTCTTATTCGATTATTATTTTATTGTATTAATTTTATTTTTATATTTTATTTTGGTTTATGCCCTATTTGGGACCTATACTCTGCCTTGTCTTTGTACACAGGAAAAATAAGAGTAACTTGCTATGTCTCTCTTCCAATATGGCCATCATCTGGAAGTGAGACTTGGTTCATAACCATATGACGTTCGTTTGGGAACGAGGCTTGGTCCATAATTATAGGACGTTCGTTGGGAATATATATACACACATGACGTTCGTGGATCGAGAGTGAGGCTTGGCCCATGGTCATTGACTTCTAACGCTTATGTGACATCTAAGATGGCCGCTGACCCAAAGCGAGGCTTGGTTATGTTGTTGGTTATAAAAGGGGTGACGTCGCACGCCGCCCGTGCCCCTGGACGACGTAAATTATTACGAAACGCGTAGGGCGGTGCGAACGTGTCGACGTCACCCCAGTCGTGTTCGTTCTTTTCAGACCAGGAAGGACGGGTTGGTCTCTGCGTTGGCGTGTGTCCGGCCGGTGCACGCCTCTGTTTTGAACCTGTTTTTAAAGTCTTTTATGTAAGTGTATACGTTCGTTTTTGGCAAATTAAAATCATTGGTTTTACACTATCTGGAGCCTATGTTTTTCCCTATGTGATACTACGTTGAATTGGGAGTGACATTTGGAGCAACAGCCACAGCCCTATTGCGTGAGGGATTCGGGATCGCCTGAGGGGGAACCGTCACCCGGACATCCTTTGATTGTTTTTGCCTGTGGTGACCCTCTGTAACGGGGGGTCGCTTGGATCTGGTAAGGAGCCAATTCATTTATTCGGTAATGGGAAAAGCACATTATATTTCTGGAGAAGATTTCTAATTTGTGCACTTCTAATTCAGCTCTTACATGAAGTTTTTCTTCACCGGTGTTATGTACCATATGGACATTTTATAATATTTTGGTTCACAACTATATGGACATTATATAGAGTGTCTCAGAGAATATATATTTTTTGACAATTAATTTCATGTAAAAAAATTGGAAACAAAATAATAATTTTTCACTTTAGGGGTATATGCACAGAGATTTACACAATCTGTATTGCGTTTGGGTAATTCACATTATTGACACGTATTTGTGTCCCATTTTTGTATTTAATTTTATTTATTTGTACATATAATAGTATGCATTATATTTTTGAGGTGGTCTTAGAGACAATAAGACACTAAGACTCATATCGTGGGTTTGGCACATACACATACCCCATTCACTTTGGGCATTTGAGGTTAGCGCAGTTCTCTTTTTTTCTTTTTAAAATAGTGACACTTACCCGCCCAGCGCGCCCGCAATGTCGGCACCCGAAGCCGATCTCTCGATCGTCTCTCGAGTGCTGCCGCCGCCATCTTGGGTATGGGAATCAGGAATTGGAGCCTTTCGGCTTCATTTCCCAGTTATCCATTGCGCATGCGCGAGTCGCGCTGCGCAATGAGGATGGTCCCTGCTGTCTCTGGGATCCGTGTGTTTTCCAGCAGGCAGCGGGGGACTTTCGGAAAGGGGCGTAGATTCTGCGGAAAGGGGCGTAGATTCTGCGGAAAGGGGTGTACCTTCTGCAGAATCTACACCGGAAGTGGGTGCAGATACCTGTGCTATACAGGTACCTGCACCCCCCTCCCCCCTGAAAGGTGCCAATTGTGGTGCCGGAGGGGGGGAGGATTCCAATGAGCGGAAGGTCCACTTTAGGGTGGACCTCCGCTTTAAATCTACTGTACAAAATTAAAGGTCCAAATTTCTAAAGCAAGCAGTCAGTACTCAGGGCCGTTTTTAAGGCAGGGCAAAAGGGGCAGCTGCCCTGGGCCCTGTCATTGTTGTGGGGCCCAAAGAAGCGGCTTCATACTTGCCAACTATCCCAGTTTCAATTCTGTCATCCCTTGAGGTTTTAGTCCCATGCTGTGCCGTGATATCTCAGTGTGAAGTTCTGTTACTAATGCTGCCCAGCTCTGCCCTATTGTTGTGTACAGATGACTCACCTGCAGACCCTGTGTTTATATGTAAATACCAACATTGATATGTATATAGTGACGGCATTCATATGTATATTTAAGTATAAACATTGTGACAATTTGTACCTTTGGATCAAAGGAATAGACTTTGGTGTGAAAACGGGGGAAATTTAACCACTTAAACACTAAACATTTTCCTGACATTTGTTGGTTTCAAGTTAAAATCATTTTTTTCTTTTTTTGCTAGAAAGTTACTTAGAACCCCCAAACATTATATATATATATATATATATATATATATATATATATATATATATATATAAAATTTTAGTTTTTTTTTAGTAGAGACCCTAGAGAATAAAAAGGGTGGTTGTTGCAATATTTTATGTCACACTGTATTTGCGCAGAAGTCATTCAAATGCAATTTGGGAAAAAAATACACTTTAATTAATTAAAAAACTAACCAGACAGTAAAGTTAGCCAAATTGTTTTTGTATAATGTGAAAGATTTTATGCCGTGGGAATCGTGATCTTTTTATTCTAAGCAAAAATAAAATAAAATAAAATAAACGGGATTCTCATTTTGCCCAGAATCATACAGCTCTGTTGGGTATACTTCTTTTCTGGGGTACAGGAGTGTTTACTAGTGCTCCCCTATAACCCAAAAGTCAGCCGATAGCAAGCTATTGCCCGCTATCAGCTGATGGAGAAGAGCTGCTCCATGTTCGTGAAGAATTCCCGGCAATATTGTCGGGATCTACCTGGCTACTCAATTGACAGATTCGCCTCTCTTTCAGCATGCGACAGAGCCACCCCCACTGCCTCCCCATCCTGTCAAACTAGTCAGCGCTGGAGGAGTAGCGCGGGGGGTGCAGTAACTGAAAATGAACGTTCCATCACTGCCAGAAGACTGAGAACTGACTGCTTATCGGATATGTGATCTGTCAGCTCTCAGGCTTGGAGTTGGTGTGGGTCAGCTGCAGCATGCAGTTGAGCATTTACAGTCCCTGCATTTCTGTCAGATAAGGCACCACTTCCACCAGAAAATGTTTGCAATTACAAACGTTTAGTCCTTTTTAGGTTTATTTCTTTTGTTTGTATTGGTATGACACACAAAAAAAAGTGGAGCAAAAAAAACAAAACAAAAAAAAAACAAACATATCTGACATTCCACGCAAAACTCAAAAAATGGACTGGACAAAATTACTGCCACCTTCTCAAAATGGTAAGAAATAATTGCATTCCAAGTATGTGATGATCCTGTAATTTGTAATAAAAACTCACCTGCGTCAATTGACAGGTGCCGACAATATAGAAATCGCACCGGCAACTAGTTATAAAAGGTGAAAAATTGACTCAACCTTTCTGTTGTGCGTCTCTGTGTGCCACACTGAGCACAGAGAAGAGAAAGAGCAGCAAAGAATTATCTGAGGATTTCAGGAAAAAAATTGCAGAGAAGCATGGACAATCTCAAGGTTGCAAATCCATCTCCAGAGATCTTCATGTTCCTATGTCCACCACTGTGCCCAATATTGTTAAGAAGTTTACAGCCCGTGGCACTGTAGATAATCTCCCTGGACGTGGATGAAAGAGAAAAAAAAAAAATAGATCAAAGATTGCAACAAAGGATTGTTCGAATGGTGGACAAAGAACCTCAATCGACTGCCAAATTCAAGCTGACCTTCAGGTACCGGGTGCAACTGTGTGAGCTCACACTATACGTCACCATCTGAATGAAGAGGGACTCTATGGCAGGAGACCCAGGAGGACCCCACCGCTGACGCAGCAGCAGGGTTTCTCAACTCCAGTCCTCAAGGCGCCCCAACAGGTCACGTTTTCAGGCATTCCATTATTTTGCACAGGTGATTTGATCAGTTTCACGGCCTTAGTGATTACCCACAGGTGTTTCATCTGAGGGGAAATCCTGAAAACATGACCTGTTGGGGCGCCTTGAGGACTGGAGTTGAGAAACACTGCTGTAGACAAATGAAACAAAAAACGACAGCTTTTTGGTAAAGCCCATCATTCTACTGAAAAAAGATATGAGGCCTTTAACCACTTGCCGGCCGATGTCAGCACATATACGTCAGCAGAATGGTACGGCTGGGCAACGTAACATACCTGTACGTTACTTTGAATTTCCCGCCGTGCACGCGCCTGCCGCGAACTCCAAGACCGTGCCCGCAGACTCGATCGCCGCTGGAATACCCACGATCGTGTCACGGAGCAGAAGAACGGGGAGATGCAGATGTAAACAGCATCTCCCCGTTCTGCCTAGTGACAGTGTCACTGATCCTCTGCTCCCTGTCATCGGGAGCAGCAATCAGTGTCAAGTCGCTCACAGACCATCCCCCAGACCAGTGATGGCGAACCTTGGCACTCCAGATGTTTTGGAACTACATTTCCCATGATGCTCAACTGCACTGCAGAGTGCTTGAGCATCATGGGAAATGTAGTTCCAAAACATCAGGGGTGCCAAGGCTCGCCTTCACTGCCCTAGACAGTTAGAATCACTGCCCAGGAAACACCTAACCCCTCCCCGCCCCCTAGTGGTTAACTCTTTCACTGCCAGTGACATTTTTACAGTAACCAATGCAATTTTATAGCACTGATCGCTGTATTAATGCCAATGGTCCCAAAATGTGTCAAAATTGTCCAATGTGTCTGCAATAAAGTCGCACTCACGTGACAGAGATCACTGCTCCCTAGTGACATGACAGAGATCACTGCTCCCAGACATAGGGAGCAGTGATCGCTGTCATGTGAGTGGAAGAGCCCCCCCCCCCAGTTAGAATCACTCCCTAGGGCACACATAACCCCTTGATCGCCCTCTAGTGTTTAACCCCTTCCCTGCCAGTGTCATTTACACAGTAATCATTGCATTTTTATAGCATTGATCAGTGTATAACTGACAATGGTCCCAAAATAGTGTCAAAAGTGTCTGGCGTAATGTCGCAGTCACAATAAAAATCTCAGATTGCCGCCATTATTAATAAAAAAAAAAAAAAATAATAATTATAAAAATGCCATAAAACTATCCCCTATTTTGTAGACGCTATAACTTTTGCGCAAACCAATCAATATGCGCTTAATGCGATTTTCTTTAACAAAAATATGTAGAAGAATACATAATCGGCCTAAACTGAGGAAAAAATTATTTTTTTTTTAAATATACTTTTGGGGGATATTTATTATAGCAAAAAGTTAAAAATATTGTTTTTTGTTTTTTTGTTTAATTCACTTTTTTTGTTTATAGGGCAAAAAAATCAAAACCGCAGGGGTGATCAAATACCACCAAAAGAAATCTCTATTTGAGGAGAAAAAAAAAAAAAAAAAGGATGTCAATTTTGTTTTGGTGTAATGTCGCACGACAGCACAATTGTCAGTTAAAGCGACGCAGTGCGGAATCGCAAAAAGTGCTCTGGTCAGGAAGGGGGTAAAATCTTCCGGGGCTGAAGCGGTTAAAGTGAACATTTCCTGATAAAAATACGGAGTCTGCCATTGCCATCCTCCCTCTAGAAATGCTAACCCACTAACATTATTGCAAACCATATGTTAAACTTGGAGCATCGCTCCAAGCTGAAAAGAGGATTCTCTGAGGAGACAGGGTGCCGGCGCCTTACTATATTCATTCAGGAAGTAACATGTAATGGAGTGAAATAGATGCCGCTCTCCCAACCAGTCTGTGTAAGAGAGAGATAAGAAACGGCCTCAGTCTGCACTTCTCCGCAAACCATTTCTCCGATGCGTTTCACCTCTGTCACCAAGCCTCGGTGGGCAGGGCAAAATGTTTCAGTTGCATGGTTTGCGGAGAAGCTCAGGCAGAGTTCTCAATCTTACATGGGCTGGTTGGGAGGGTAATGTCCATTTCATTGCAAGTTACCACTGACTTTAGTATTTTCTCAGTCCCTGACCTGGTAAACGTATATACATAGCAAAAATCAGATGAAAGTCAGGTCCTTAGCAGCATGCTCGTTCCATGTCTGACTCAAAGTGATGAGGCCAGCATGATAGCCAGACAACTAACATTTGCATAATGAGAAGTCAGCAATGTTTCTATCAGAAAAGAATAACTTTTAGTACACGAGAGCAATCACCTGTACACACCATCATACTAAGCAGCTACATAGCAGCTCCGAGGAAGGGGGCATGACCCCTGAAACACGCTGGCTCTTATATCTGAGGATTTTGTGATGGGACCTACCGCCCAAGGCTGAAGCACATGAGTTATAAGGCTGTTGATCTTTTATTTTTAGGAGTATCCATTTGTCATTTGGTATTCAATTGTATGGTGGTTTTGAAAGGCAACATGGTCTAATGTCATATTTCTGGAGTTTCTCTGTCAATGTTACTGCGTTTATTGGTAACAGTGTTTTGGTATTATCCAGAGTTTGAATTGGATCCGTCATACCGGTAGATCCGTTACATATCTGTTTCCTGTTACCAAACATCAGCCATGCCGATACTTGCAGTTCCATGGCTTTAAAGGGTAAAGGTCTGACCTTCTTCCCTGGTTGATAACAGGTCTGGAATATAAAAAGCTGCACATTAAACTTTTGTAGCATATCAGGCCCCCATCAAGGCTGAACATTGCTTGGCTCCGGATCGTCTGATGCAAGCAAGCTTGAAAGGGATCATAGCTGACAAGATGATTGATGAATGTCCTGCTATAGAAGATCAAAAGGCATTGAAGAGTGAGCAGGATACATAGACATGGACAATGCTGCCCCTAGAGGCCAATACAACAAGACGGACAGTAATATAATCCCCATAAGTACTGTGATTCGTCAAAAGTCTAGATGGGAAGGCAATGGGGCTGGGTCTGGATGGTGTATGATTGAAGTATAAAAGGACTGAACGAGTCAGAGAGCCTTCTCCGTCTCTACCCTTATCGCTTTTGGCATGTGCCTGAGCCGCATGGCTCTCTCCACCATTTTGAGCCTCATGGCCATCTTTCTTTCTGCCATCTGACAGAACAAAAGCTTAGGGAAAGCATTGTGATAAGTATCTTTGATATTCTTGTATTATATGTTCTGGTGTTAGGCTTTGTAATATCTTTCTTTAGTATTCTCATGTTAGCGTTTTGCCATTTTCTTGGGAAATAAATAACACTTTGTTTTATTAAGCAGTGTGCTTGGTTTCATAGCTACCCTTGTATTTTTGTACTATCAGCAGTAACATGATCCGAGTTTTAATAGACTAGCTAACTATAGGAATAGACAAGGTAATAGAGAGGTGCAATAGAGGGAATCTGTAACCCCCTTGAATAATATTTATTGTACCTATTACTTCAGGTGGTAATGCATGAGGAGTTGCGTTCTCCTGTGTATTTTTTGCAGCTGATTTGAGATTTCCTGATCTGTGGAGGGCTGCACCTGAAGGCATTGCACACCTTATTACTGTCTTCCGGAGCACCGTGGACGAGGGCTGGGGTGTTTATTTGCTAAGCAGCCTACATGATAAAACTTGGGGTTTAAAAAAAAAAAAAAAAAAAAAGAATATTTACTGTACAAGTAAAAATGAAGAGAACAGTCCAATTCCAAAAGACGTTTAATAAAATAAAAGCAACATAACAAAAAAGGTCACATGGTAACAACCATGAACAGATCACATCACCAGTAAACCAACCATAATTACTGTTTTTCGCAGTAGACACAAGCGGTTCCTGGCAGTGCCTAAGCAATTGTAAACCAAATAGGGATTTGCAGCAGACTCACAAACTGCTCACCTCTGCCTTATAGAGCATCTGCTAAGTCAATGTACAGTACACACGTGCTGGGGGTGAGCAGACAAATTTCCTCTGATGTAGTTCTTCAATAAGCTGCTACTGGAAATCTGCTCACCCCCCCCCCCGGTCTAAAATGGAATAAATAAAAAAAAGACCGGTGCAAAGAAAATTAGAGTGAGGCCTCGCTGACATGGGTGTACTTGTGTACGAGGGCCATGTTTACCTGCAAGGAGATGCACAGGTGTTCCATACATCAGCCTGCAGGCAGTCCCATTCATGTCCATCGGGAAGTAGCGGCTGCATGGACACAGCCGCTGGTTCCAATTTGACATCAGTGGTTGGTGTGGGTGTCCCAAAACTCACACTGTCTGCATTTCGGGACACACACACACACACGGTTGTCAAATTAGGAGCAACTGACGTGTCTGTGTAGCTGATGGATCCCTACAGACATCAATGGGACTACCTGCATGCCGATGCATAAACACCTGTGCATCCCATGAGGGAAAATGCGGCGCACATATACACCTAAAGCTGAATTACAGGAATTAAGCAACTTTTCAAAAAGTGCAGCAACGCTGAGCAAAGTCCAATTAGGTATCACCTCCGGGACTTATCGCTTTTACTTGCGTGCGACTTGATATGTGGTTTATTGCAGTCCCGGTGCACACACTCTGGTTGCGAGAGGAGAAACGTACACACACCGAAGCTATGCCCATTTACAGAAGCCTTTGTATTTGGTGAATGAGTTCACATAATACAAAGGTTTCAGCGAATGGGCTGGAGGAGGGAAGAGGCGGCCACAGCAGTTCCAGCAACTGCTGCTCTTGAAGGAACGGAGACCACACAGTGAGCAGCTTTGGAAGTTATCTTCCTGGAACACAATAAATCTGACAGATGTGAATACTAGAGATAAGTCTACGAGGCTGCAGACTAAAAGTGGAACTTTCGGCTAGGAATTTAAATTTGTGGACAGGCAGGATTGTTAATGAAGAAGAGACAGGCTTTGTCTCTTCTGCTTTAACCACTTGACCTCGGGAAGATTTACCCTCCTTCCTGACCAGAGCATGTTTTCATTTTGTGCACTGCATTACTTTAAATGATGATTGCGCGGTCATGCAACGCTGTACCCAAATGAAATGGATATCGTTTTCTCGCACAAATAGAGCTCTGTCTTGTCGTCCTCCTCGCCGATCAGCGGGCGATGACGGTCATTCATGGGCCATCACCCACTGATCATCTTGTGCTGTGACTAATCACAGCACAGCCGCTACATGTATGTTCTGGATCATGCAACTAGTATGTGATCCAGTGCAGAAGAGCTGCTTTGCTGCAGTATTTCTATGTGAGGTGGACGGCAAGCGGTTAAAGCGGGAGTTCCGCCGTTTTGTTTTTTTTAAAAGCCAGCAGCTACAAATACTGCAGCTGCTGACTTTTAAAATAGTGACACTTACCCGCCCAGCGCGCCTGCGATGTCGGCACCCGAAGCCGATCTCTCGGGTGCTGTCGCCGCCATCTTGGGTATGGGAATCAGGAAGTGGAGCCTTTCGGCTTCATTTTCCGGTTCCCTACTGCGCATGCGCGAGTCACGCTGCGCAATAAGGATGGCCCCCGCTGTCTCTGGGATCCGTGTGTTTCCCAGCAGGCAGCGGGGGACTTTCGGAAAGGGACGTAGATTCTGCGGAAAGGGGCGTACCTTCTGCAGAATCTACGCCGGAAGTGGGTGCAGATACCTGTTCTGTACAGCAGGTATCTGCACCCCCCTCCCCTCTGAAAGGTGCCAATTGTGGCGCCGGAGGGGGGGGGGAGGATTCCAATGAGCGGAAGGTCCACTTTAGGGTGGACCTCCGCTTTAAATCTACTGTACAAAATGAAAGGTCCAAATTTCTAAAGCAAGCAGTCAGTACTCAGAGCCGTTTTTAAGGCAGGGCAAAAGGGGCAGCTGCCCTGGGCCCTGTCATTGTTGTGGGGCCCAAAGAAGCGGCTTCATACTTGCCAACTATCCCAGTTTCAATTCTGTCATCCCTTGAGGTTTTAGTCCCATGCTGTGCCGTGATATCTCAGTGTGAAGTTCTGTTACTAATGCTGCCCAGCTCTGCCCTATTGTTGTGTACAGATGACTCACCTGCAGACCCTGTGTTTATATGTAAATACCAACATTGATATGTATATAGTGACGGCATTCATATGTAAATAGAGGCAGACCGGCAGGGATCATTTGTAAATAGGGGCGATATTCATATGTATATCATGCCCCCCTGAGGTCATATCCACCATCACCTATACTGAATCCTGCCTACTGGGGAGGTGAAGGGGCATGCTTGAAAGTCTGCACTGTACTGCCACTGAGCCCAGGAATCCTAGGTTACCTAGGAGTTTAGTGTTTATTAATGGGCCCCCTCATCTCCCCAGTCCACAGTGTGCAGGCAGTGAGGATATGATGTGCTATAACCTTTAGAAATGAATCAATGAGCAGTAATGATGTACAGTAATCTCTAGCAACCAATCAACAAGCATAAATAGCAACCAGCCAGTGAGCGGTAATGATACACTGCAACCTCTGGCAACCAAAACGCAATCGCTGCCTGATCTGATTCAGTAAACTGATTTTAAGTCTTGCTGCTTTTTATTCTCAAAGCAGGTGGAGAGCGAAACTGCATATGGGGGGGGGGGGGGGGGGGTCCAATCAATATTAAAGACGGCCCTGTCAGTACCAAAACAGACTCATGAATTAATCAAGTGAAATGGTATAATAATGTGCCAATAAAGGTCAGGTGTATAAAAAGTTTGTAAAGAAATGACTAAGCTTCACTTCCCAGTTGATGCCTTCTAAGAGGAAACGAGTTGGATTGGAGCTAGCTACGTGACATCAGCATACGCGGAACATTCTACAGGATGTCCGCACCTGCTTTTAAACACACTGCCCGATTCTAACATCTTTTTTTTATTTTTATTAACAGTTTTATCAACACACATGTACCAACCCCCCCCCCCCACCCCCTTAATCCCCTGTGCACCGATTCTAACATCTTTGATGTAAGTGCAATTTTTCATTCTATTAACCACTTGCGGACCACCCGCCATCGTACGTCAGCTGTTTGCTGCCATAATAACGGTATCCCACTTCAGACAGCTGCCATAACCCTGGTATCCTCTTCAACGATGGACGGTTCTTTTTCAGATAAAAGGTGGTCTCCGCAACGGATTTGCAGCAAAATCACTTTTATCTGGGGCACCCCTCCTGCCGTGTTCCGGTTGCGTCCTTTCGTGTGGTGAGGGAAAGATGTCCCATGCTTGGCTCCATACCATTGGATGACGGAAGCGACATCAAACGTCACTTCCACACAATGGTCTTATTTTTTAAATTTTTTTATTTCATTAAGTGTAACTGTCTTTTTGACCCCAGATCTCACATTAACCACCTCCCACCCGGCCACTGCACATATACGGCTGGGTGTGCGCTTCCTCCTGAGTGGACGTTCAGGAACGTCCATCAGAAGGAGGGGGATCGTGCCCGCGCAGCGGCGCGATCCCGATGTGCTCGTGTCACCCAGACACGGCGCATTTCCGATCGGCAGGAGGGCTCTGCGATTGGCCCTCCTGATCACATGATGGCTGTGTCCAATCACAGCCATCATGTAACGAAAATAGAGAGCCAGTTGCTAGGCGATTGACTTTCCTCTCCTCATGCGGAAGTTGTCATTGAGGAGAGGAGAGCGGATAGAGTATGAGCTGTTTTTTTTTTACAGCTTTTACACACTGATCACTGGCCCAGTGCCCCCACACAATGTCCCCAAAACACTGTCACCACACCTGTCCCGCACATATGTAAAAGTCAAATCATATGTCCCAGTGATCATCTGCGCACATCAGTCCGTGATCACACAAACCAATTATACACTTAAAAGGGATTTTTTTTTTTTTTTTTTTTTACCAAAGACATGTAGCAGAATACATTTTGGCTTAAATGTATGACAAAATTTGATTTTTTGGATTTCCTTTAAAATAGAAAGTATTGCTTTTTTTCAAAATTTCAGCTTTTTTGCTTATATCGTAAAAAATAAAAAACTGAGTCGTGAATAACCATCACCAGAAGAAAGCTCTATTTGTGTGATAAAAATGTCATGAAAATTGGCCTGGGGAGGAAGGGGGCGAAAGTGCCCGGTATTGAAGTGGTTAAAGAGGTCCTGTCATGCTTTTTTTCTACTACAAGGGATGTTTACATTCATTGTAATAGGAATAAAAGTGACTCCAAATTTTTTTTTTTTTTTTTAAAGACAGTGTAAAAAAAAAAAAGTAAAATAATAATATAAAAAAATGAATGCACCCTGTCCTGCTGAGCTTGCGCGCAGAAGCGAACGCATACGCAAGCTGCGCCCACATATGAAAACAGTGTTCACACCACACATGTGAGGTATCGCCACAATCATTAGAGCAAGAGCAATAATAGCCCTAGACCTCCTCTATAAAAACTCAAAACTGTTAACCTGTAGACATTTTTAAACTTCGCCTATGGATATTTTTAAGGGTCAAAGTTTGTCGCCGTTCCAAAAGTGGGAGTAATTCTGAAGTGCGGTTGGGTATCAATTTACTCGGCGTAACATTATCTTTCACAATATTTTTTAAAAAATGGGCTAACTTTACTGTTGTCTAATTTAAAAAAAAAAGTGTATTTTTCCCAAAAAAATTGCGCTTGTAAGACTGCTGTGCAAATATGGTGTGACTAAGTATTGCAACGACTGCCATTTTATTCTCTAGGGTGTCTTAAAAATAAAAAAATAAATAAATAAAAATGTCAAAAAAATGTTTGGGGGTTCCAAGTCATTTTCTAGCAAAAAAAATAAATAAAAAATGTTAACTTGTAAAATACCAAGTCTGAAAAATAGGCCTGGTCCTTGACCAGTTAAACTAATTTTTAAACGTTCATGCACTATGAGCCTCTTCCATGTGATGCGAGATACAACAGGTAGGAGAAATACAGGCCTGAACCTATTTTCTGAAATTGGCTGAATTCCTGCCTTCATAGCCGTTTCATCCACACATGCAGATGATCTCTTGGCGAGACCATTACATCTGGTAAGCGGCCACTTTCATGCACCTTAGCACAGCGGTGATGCACTATTATTGTGGAGCTTTGGACTTGCACCACAGACCCCTGTGTTGGAACTGAATGGGGGGAAGTTGGAACTACTTTTCTTCCATGCAAATATATGAACTGTGGAGCTTAGTCATTTCTTTACGAACTTTTTGTAGACTTGACCTTTATTGGCACATTATTACCATTTTACTTGATTAATTCACGAGTCTGTTTCAGTTCGGACTGATTGCTTTAGAAATTTGGACATTTCTTTTTGTACATGATACATTGTTGTCACATCCAATTGGGGACACCACTATAAATTATTAACAGCGAATCTTATTTACTTTTACATATTTTTCTCACTATTCAATGTTTTTTTTTTTTATTTCAGCAGTTTTTGATGTTTTAGGCTTAGCGCGCATTTGTATTTTTTTTTTGGTTAAATCTACCTAACTGCCTGTCTGCCCTTGTAGAGTGAGTTGTGTACGCACAGTCTGACTGAACTCCCATGCATGTGCGGGAGTGACGTAAATTCCCAACATGACCAATGAAAGTGTTCAGCAAGCGAAACCCAGAAGTTGGCCGCCCCAAAGACGTCACCGGCTAGGCATGGGAGCTCGGGGGCGTGGTGGCGAGTATAGTCTGACGGGAGTCACTTTGAGCAGGGGGCTTGTGGAACCCAGCTTACCTTGGAGAGCATTGGAATCTCCTTATTCAGCTCCCCCGGCCCCTCCTATGTGTAAGTTACCCTGTGTCTATTAGGGGCACAGAGTGATCGAGAACCCCAGTCTGACCTGCACTAATCACACTCACTGTACAACCACACTGGAATATTGTCTCATATACTGTTGTAGACACTTTACTAGATCGTTTGAGTTGTGGCTGTATCCCATTGGTCTATTGTGTCAGTCTGCCTAGGGAGAAAAGTATTATGGGATATATATGTGTATTAGCTGTGAGAAAGGAGGGGGGGGGGGATTCCTCCAACAGCTCTCCCTGTTGATAAGACAGTCTACTGATGAGAAGTCTGAATACACCTGTGTGTCTCTTGCTGCCCCGCTCTATTCCATTATGCAAAGAAGGGGAAATTGTCCCCTGAGTGTATATCTGTGTGCCTTTGTTCAAAAACAGTTCATGTTCCAGCTTTGCAGCCAAACGAGTCCTGCCTAGTTCATGGTTGTAATATGTGGCTCTAATATCTATATTCAGACTGGAGGAAGCAGTATATAACGGAAGCACTCAAGCGGAGGGTGGGAAGAGATTCTGTGACATTCCACTTTAACTCATGGTATACCTGCTGTTTATACAAAAGCAGCTTAAGTCCTGGAATTCAGCTTTAAGTACACCAGTGTGAACGAGGCCAAAGAAAAAAAAAAAAGAAGAAGAACGATCGTCAATGAGATTTTATGCTTAAAAGATAAAACCTGACAAGTTGCCCTGTATAACAGCTGCACCTTCACTCCAGTTTTCTTGGTACCGGTTCATCTTCAGCACTGCATCATAAGCTTTTAACCATTGATTCCTAAAATAGAAGTGTCGGACCAATGGGAATTAACCTCCGACCATAAAAATAAAAGGGAATTCTATCATAAAATCCATCTCTTCTCAGTAAATTTTTTTTTTTTTAAATATTACAAAATCTACAGAATATACACAACTGGATAGTACCATCAGGCTTGAGCTAATAAAGAGATGAAATATACGGGAACAATGTCTGGAGTAAAGTCTTATTCCAGTGTGAGGGAATGTCAGTAAAGAGCAGTTTGGCTACAGTATATAGCAGTGAAATACTGTATATGGTCCAATAACTGTGTAAACCCCGATCAGAGCTCAATGGGACTTTATTGCACGGACAGCCTGTGTTTTCCATCTATACAACCGCTATTACAGTACAGTATTTATAGTGCAAAGCAAAGACCTAATATTAACCTGTAGCATCATCACTGGGAATGTAATAGCATTGGTTTAAGTGCACTAGGATTAAATACATCATATTCCTTAACAGCAATAATAATTATGTAAACAGCAAGCCAACCTGAGGGTTTTGGGGTTATATGATATATAATGAAAAACAGTCAGGTCATCTGTTATGGCCGCCCCTTCCCTACCTTCAACCCATTCACTGAAGCCTTTGTATTATGTGAACTCATTCACAAAATACAAAGGCTTCTGTGAATGGGCAGCAGAGGGGAAGTTTTAGCCACAGACAAGCAAATAGGTTCCAGTTAAAGTAACAATTCTCCCTATATAAACGTACCTGTACCCCAGCCAAATACTCTAAATTACAGTACATACCGGCTTTTCCAGTTAGTGGTCACATAACTTCAGCTGGCTCTGCATTCATTTAAAGCAGAACTAAACCCTCCTATACTTTTCAACCAAGGAAGCTGCCATCTTAGCCCCCATTTTACCTGCAACTGCCATGGTGCTACACATGTGATCAGTTAGGATCTCAGTCATTTGATGGTTTGACAGTTTGGTTGAGAAGACCAGCAAAAATGTGACATTCCTGGAATGTAACCTGTTTTTTTTTTTTTTAACCATTTTAAATGCATGGGTTTAGTTCTGCTTTAAATAGAATTGATTTCACATTTGTGTTCCAGGCTCATCATACATTACAGTGAAATTCCAGTAAAAAAATAAATAAAAAAAAATCGAAATTTCCCCTTCATTTACTTGGTAAATAAACATTGAGTGTATGCAGTTTTTGGGTTGCTAAACGTCCGATTAGAAACAAGCATCTAATGTAGACAATCAGCAATCCTCCTCTCTGTGACCGACAACGCTTGCCCAATGTGCCCGCTCATAGACACTTCCTAGTAGCGTTATCCAGCCCCGCCCATGTCATATCACTCTCCGGCCACAGAGCATCTGGCGCATATCACATTTGCGGAAGCAACGGCGTTAGCTCTCACTGTACACGCCTACTGGCTGCCATTTGGGGGACTGCGCTTACGTGATGTGGAGTAAACAGTCTCAAAAAGGTAGAAAAATTTGGATTTTTTTTTTGTATTTTGGGGCAAATCAATCACTTTTTTACTACAACAGGGATTGCTTGGGACGGTTAAGGAGGGTTTTCAACCACTTTAAATGTCATGGTTCTTTTCACATTATACAAATTGCTTAAATTTGTACACGGGAGAATAAAGAACGAGTCTGCTTTCTAGTACCGCGAAGCCGTGGGACATATCCCAAAGATAAAATGTGGAGGACGAGGAAGCAATATGGAGGATGAGACATCTATAAATGCTCTAGCCTTATTAGCTCCAGAGGGGGGTTCTCCTCTATCACAGCTAAAGCTTCTGCATCGTTTAAACCTATATGGAATTAGTGTATTTATTGCTGATCCAGAAATAGAGATGAAGTGTCAAATATTGAAAATTATATATATATATATATATATATATATATATATATATATATATATATATATATATTTATATTTATATATATATATATTTATTTGAAAAAAATAAAAAAACACCATGGGAGGCAACTCAAAGCGGCTGCTGAACCACAAATCCCACGATCTGCTGC
This sequence comes from Lithobates pipiens, assembly GCF_037356315.1. Classification (NCBI taxonomy): domain Eukaryota; kingdom Metazoa; phylum Chordata; class Amphibia; order Anura; family Ranidae; genus Lithobates; species Lithobates pipiens. The sequence goes on along the minus strand of NW_027507903.1, from coordinate 10,832,153 downwards.
CAGCTTCTGGATGTTGCCAGGAACTTAATCGATTAGGGGCTGAAATGTTTTAAAAAAAAAACGTGCCAAGGAGGCAAAAAATAAATTAGGAGATGACAGATTAAAAAGGAGCCCCACCAATGGGGGCATTGTAACATACCGCTTTATAAAACATTTCTTCACTCTGTACCTTTCCAGAAAATAAAATTAAAATTATGACTTACTAGGCATTTGAAACCCTATTTTACGCGAAGATTCTTTATAACATTAAATATAAATATTCTGTGTAAACTACAACACTCGGAATGATGTGGATCTCTCTCTCTTCCTCCTTTTTTTTTTATAAAGGACCTGAACTTCAAGCATAAGAGAAGGCTACCCTGCTTTTCTTCCATAACCCGATTCTCACGCAGGCCCATTCGCTAGAGTGAAAATCTTCCGTATTGCTTGTTCACAATGCTGGATCTCATCGGACACGCGGGGGGTGTCGAGATCTGCCGCATGTTAGCTATGAAAACGATGGGAGAGGACCAGAAGACGCTCAGAGGAATGGCTGCCCGAAGATTCTCCTGCATTCTGTGACGCCTGTGCTGGGGGGACGGTCGCAGATCTGGGTGCATTTCACTTGTTCGGGGCTCAGTCGGTCATAAGCGGCTTTGTATTCCCGGTCAAACACATCTGGAAGAGAGCAGTGAGAATATATATTATTATGTAACCACTTGAGGACCAGGCCTTTTCTGGCACTTTTTGTTTACAAGTTTAGATCAGTATTTTTTGCTAGAAAATTACTTATAATCCCCCAAACATTTTATACGGTGGGGATGGAAAGTATTCAGACCCCCTTCAATTTTTCACTCTTTGTTATATTGCAGCCATTTGCTAAAATCATTTAAGTTCATTTTTTTTCCTCATTAATGTACACTCAGCACCCCATATTGACAGAAAAACACAGAATTGTCGACATTTTTGTAGATTTATTAAAAAAGAAAAACCTGAAATATCACATGGTCCTAAGTATTCAGACCCTTAACTCAGTGTTTAGTAGAAGCCCCCTTTTGATCTAATACAGCCACAAGTCTTTTTGAGAAAGATGCAACAAGTTTTTCACACCTGGATTTGGGGATCCTCGGCCATTCCTCCTTGCAGATCCTCTCCAGTTCTGTCGGGTTGGATGGTAAACGTTGGTGGACGGCCATTTTTAGGTCTCTCCAGAGATGCTCAATTGGGTTTAAGTCAGGGCTCTGGCTGGGCCATTCAAGAACAGTCACGGAGTTGTTGTGAAGCCACTCCTTCGTGATTTTAGCAGTGTGCTTAGGGTCATTGTCTTGTTGGAAGGTAAACCTCCGGCCTAGTCTGGAGGTCCTGAGCACTCTGGAGAAGGACCTCATCCAGGATATCCCTGTACTTGGCCGCATTCATCTTTCCCTCGATTGTAACCGGTCATCCTGTCCCTGCAGCTGAAAAACACCCCCACACCATGATGCTGCCACCACCATGCTTCACTGTTGGGACTGTATTGGACAGGCGATGAGCAGTGCCTGGTTTTCTCCACACATACGGCTTAGAATTAAGGCCAAAAAGTTCTATCTTGGTCTCATCAGACCAGAGAATCTTATTTCTCACCATCTTGGAGTCCTTCAGGTGTTTTTTTTTTTTTGTAGCAAACTCCACGAGGGCTTTCATGTGTCTTGCACTGAGGAGAGGCTTCAGTCAGGCCACTCTGCCATAAAGCTCCAACTGGTGGAGGGCTGCAGTGATGGTTGACTTTCTCCAACTTTCTCCCATCTCCCGACTGCATCTCTGGAGCTCAGCCACAGTGATCTTTGGGTTCTTCTTTACCTCTCTCACCAAGTCTCTTCTCCCCCGATAGTTCAGTTTGGCCAGACGGGCAGCTCTAGGAAGGGTTCTGGTCCTCCCAAATGTCTTCCATTTAAGGATTATGGAGGCCACTGTGCTCTTTGGAACCTTAAGTGCAGCAGAAATTTTTGTAATCTTGGCCAGATCTGTGCCTTGCCACAATTCTGTCTCTGAGCTCTTCAGGCAGTTCCTTTGACCTCATAATTCTCATTTGCTCTGACATGCACTGTGAGCTGTAAAGTCTTATATAGAGAGATGTGCGGCTTTCCTAATCAAGTCCAGTCAGTATAATCAAACACAGCTGGACTCAAATGAAGGTGTAGAACCATCTCAAGGATGATCAGAAGATATGGACAGCACCCGAGTTAAATATATGAGTGTCACAGCAAAGGGTCTGAATACTGAGGACCATGTGATCTTTCAGTTTTTATTTTTAAATAAATCTGCAAAAATATGTCAACAATTCTGTGTTTTTCTGTCAATATGGGGTGCTGTGTGTACATTAATGAGGAAAAAAATCAACGTAAATGATTTTTAGAAAATGGCTGCAATATAACAAAGAGTGAAAAATTTAAGGGGGTCTGAATACTTTCCATCTGTGTGTGTGTGTGCATGTATGTATTAATATATGTATTAATATATGTATTAATATATATGTATATATATGTATATATATATATATATATTATATATATATATATATATATATATATATATATATATACACACACACACACACACATACATATACATATATACATACACATATACATACATACACACAGAATCTCACAAAAGTAAGTACACTCTCACATTTTTGTAAATCTTTTCATGTGACAACACTGAAGAAATGACACTTTGTCTACAATGTAAAGTAGTGAGTGTACAGCTTGTATAACAGTGTAAATTTGCCGTCCCCTCAAAGTAACTCAACACACAGCCATTAATGTCTAAACCGCTGGCAACAAAAGTGAGGACACCCCTAATTGAAAATGTCCAAATTGGGCCCAAATGTCAATATTTTGTGTGGCCACCATTATTTTCCAGCACTGCCTTAACCCTCCTGGGCATGGAGGTCACCAGAGCTTCACAGGTTGCCACTGGAGTCCTCTTCCCCTCCTCCATGATGACATCATGGAGCTGGTGGATGTTGGAGACCTTGCGCTCCTCCACCTTCAATTTGAAGATGCCCCACAGATGCTCAACAGGGTTTAGGTCTGGAGAGATGCTTGGCCAGTCCATCATCTTTACCCTCAGCTTCTTTAGCAAGGCAGTGGTCATCTTGGAGGTGCGTTTGGGGTCCTTATGTTGAAATACTGCCCTGCGGCCCAGTCTCCGAAGGGAGGGGGATCATGATCTGCTTCATTATGTCACAGCTCATTTCCTCAATGAACTGTAGCTCCCCAGTGTTGTGTACACCCCCAGCAGCTGCCTCTGTAGCTATAGTTAACGGGGGGGGGGGGTGATAAAAGTGTGGTTCAACAGTGGGGTTTCCTGTCTCCCACCCACCACGGGTGTAAATGCTGTTTGTGTATAAAAGGTCATGCAGCAGAGTGCAATGCAATTTCAGAGAAAAAAATAAATAAATAAAAAAAATTCCTACTGTCACGCAACCCACCTAATTTAAGGGGGCGCACTGTGCAACCATGTGCAATGCAGTGTTGGGGCTGTTGCAAGCGGTGAGGAGGCATTATTATTATTATACAGGATTTATATAAAGCCAACAATTTGCGCAGCACATTACAACGTGAGGGCAAACAGTAGTTACAATACAATTCAATACAGAAGGAAACAGAGGCCCCTGCTCGTTAGAGCTTACAATCTAAAAGTAGAATACCTTTCTCATTGCCTCTCAAATACCCTATGAAGGATTCAAACACAGATCACTCTTCATAGAGCAAGAAGTGTGTAAAACGAGCCCAAAGGCATATAGAAAAGATAAAAAAGGGACTCTGAAAATTAATGTGCAGTTCCAGGTGTGTTATCTTCTCCTTCTTGACATTTCGCAGATCAGAGGGTCTGAGTGCTACCAGCATGACTGTAAGGCTAGGTACACATCTGTGCGGGGGGGTTCAGTATATGCGTATAATCGCACACATTTCCACAACCGCATGTAGCTGCGCACACAGCACGGTGCTGCACAGAAAACGCGTGGGAAAGCCATTAAAGCTTAATGGCAACTACATGCATTGAGAAATGCGGTGCGGTTTCCCACGTGCAAAAGCACCATGTGATTTCTGTGCAGCTGTGTTTAAAAAAAAAAAAAAAAAAGTGACCTTTCCATGCAGGAAACACAGGCACAGGAGACCAAATGAATGAATGAGCTGCCATGCCTGTGCAAACGTGGCTCACAGAGCCACATAGATGTGAACAGAGTCTAAGAGAAGGGATAGGTAGAAATAATTTGGTTCTGAGATCTTTTCCCCGCACCCACTTTCACTATTTGAAAAACTGCACAGCCGTGCAGGACTCCACCCACATGGCTGCGTCGTTTACAGTTTCCTGTGAATTAATGTCTACAAATATTGTCAGCCGTTGTGGCTGACAGCTTACAGGTTTTTCAATGAGCTGCAAGGGCGCTGGTGAGCGTCGTAGTCGATTGGCTATTCTTGCTCTCAGGTAACTGTCTGCAGACAGTTACCTGACCCGATCACTGCTTCTGCCTTCTATCCCTTCTTATCTGTACTCGCCAGAATACAATTTCAAGAATAGGTTCACTTTAAAAAAAGAAATGCACATTTTTTTTTTCTTTGCAGGTAAAAAAAAAAAAAAGAATTTAGCTTTTTTTTTTTTAAGGAACCTGCGCTGTGCAAAAAAATAAATAAAAAAAAAAGCAAAATGTTTACCTGCAAAGAAAAAAAAAACGTGCATTTATTTTTTTAAAGTGAACCTATAACTTGAAATTGTATTGTAGCGAGTACAGATAAGAAGGGATAGAAGGCAGAAGCAGTGATCGGGGTCAGGGGCGGTCCGTCCATTGTAGGCGCATGGGCGCTGCCTCCCCTATCCACCAACACTGCCTCCCTCCGTATCCATGTGCCCTGCCAGTTTCAGGATGCCGGGTGCATGAATTCCTATGGAGTGGGGGGTGCCGGGTGTGTGTGTTTTCTGACGCAACCAAATTAGAGCCAGAGACTCCAATAGGCTTCAAAAATGGGGTGGGCTGCAGAGCATTGTGTCTGGAGCCCACCCAGTTGTTTTGCAACAGCGATTGAACAATCGCTGTCGTAACACTGACCCTTGTCCTGGCCAATTGGGAAGCGGGACTGATGACCATCACCCAATTGTCTAAAAGGAAAGGCGATCCCATTGGAGGCCTAGGAGGAGGGGAGGAGATGCACAGCGGAAGCTAGGAGAAGACACAGGAACCGCTGCCCCACGTGCCCGGACCCCGCCGCTGCCCCACGTGCCTGGACCCCGCCGCTGCCCCACGTGCCCGCCACCTAGATGGTGTAAGTGCCAGGGGAACGGCAGACAGCGAGGGTGGTGGGATTTTTTTTGTCTCCCCCCCCCCCCCCAAAAACAACAAAACACCATCCGCCACTAGATCAGTTAGGACACAAATCTCACCTATGTCAATGTTCTCTCTTCCGAGGGCAACCAGAGACAAGAAGAGAATCTCTCTGTATAAACTCCTACAACACAAAGAGAATACATGTGAAATCTGCAAAATACAAACATTCATCATACAGTTCTGAGAAGTCCACAGATATAACATTGGGTCATACACCACGCACCCCCCACCCCATAACATACAATATGTCTAAGGCACACACACGGGCCATTTTGGCACATGTTTGGGGGACACGGAGGCAGGTGCAGATTCTATGACTAGCTATATAAAAAAAAAAAAAAAAAAAAAAAAGAAAGGAGGTGGCTGGACGCTGAGCGGTACTCTGAGTGTTTAGAGCTGTATGTGTTCAAGCCAATTAGCTGATGATATAGGCTCCTCTTTTATGGCTTCTATCACACTAGCAGTTGAGGGGCTGTAAAACCCAGATGTTTTTTACCACCCCCATAACCGCTTCCCCATTAGCTGCAGATGCCAGGGATGTACACATGCCATGGCATGCTGCAGCAGGAATTACATCTTCTGTCGCTGTCGGCAGGTGTAGTGCCGCCAAGTGTAACACATTCAAGTAAATAGGGCTGCAGCCCCAGAAGATTTTACCCCCTTCCAGACCAGAGCACTTTTTTGTGATTCGGCACTGCATCACTTTATCTGACAATTGCGCGGTCGTGTGACGCTGCACCTAAAAAAATAAAATAAAAAATCGATGTCCTTTTTTCCCCCCACAAATAGGGCTTTCTTTTGGTGGTATTTGATCACCTCTGCAGTTTTTATTTTTTGCACTATAAAAAGAAAAAAAAAAGAAAAAAAGAAAAAAAGCAGTATTTTTTAGCTTTTGCTATCAGCGATTTTTATTGGGACTGCAACATTATGGTGGACACGGACAATTTTGACACATTTTTGGGACCATTGTCATTTATACAGCAATCAGTGCTATAAAAACACACTGCTTACTGTAAAAATGTCACTGGCAGGGAAGGGGTTAAACACTAGTGGGGAGATCAAGGGGTTAAGTGTGTTCTAACTGAATAGGGGAGGGGACCTGTGTAGGGGACATGACAGATCACTTTTTATACTCTATGAACAGACAATCAGTCCCTTCTCCCCTCAGAGAACTGGAAACTGTTTACACACACAGATCCCGGTTCTCGGTGTGCCACCAGCGGTCGCGGGAGCACGTCTGATCGTGCACTCGCATCGGCTTTCGGGAGAGAGTGCCTCTGGCGGTGCACGCCCCTAGTAGCAACAGGGCGAAACGATGTTACATAACGTTGTTTTGCCCAGCCGTGCCATTCTGCCGCAGTAAAACTGCGGCAGCTGGTCAGCAAGTGGTTAAGCGCCCCGCAATGGAGTGCAATTCACATCCACTGCACTACACAGTTGCAGGGTGCTTATTACAGCGGCCCTATTCAAATTAATGGGGTTCCTAGCGTTGGGGCTCAAGGGGATAAAGGGCAGGCAGTGAGGAGATAAAACCCCTCCTGTCAAAAGCTCTCTAAAAAGCGATCTGAACGTGGATTGGTCTTCAGAGATAACAGCACATGTGAATGAGCCCTTAGTGAACTTGTTAAATGATTTCAGCTGCTACATCCACAGAATCTGCACTATAAAACAAGTAGTTGCTTCTCCTTGGCTCCACAACCATGAGAGCAGTATAAAAATCTTCTGGTTGTTGTAGTACCTCTGCCGTGTTGCTTTGTGACTGTGCTGCAAGGACTGGAGAATTTGGGTCATAGGCCCATAAACATTGTTGTTCTTGATGCTCTTCACCAGGCCTTGCAGAAACTCCTGATCCACGTTTTCATCCTCCTTCTGCTGTGCAAGAGCCAGAGGATGTTCTTGGGCTGTAAACAGACAACACAACTTTATTAGTGTGCACCTCACAGACAACACAACTTTATTAGTGTGCACCTCACAGACAACACAACTTTATTAGTGTGCACCTCACAGACACCACAACTTTATCAGTGTGCACCTCACAGACACCACAACTTTATTAGTGTGCACCTCACAGACAACAAGAAAACAGAATCAAACTCACTTCTTAAATTTAAAGCTAAAATTTAGGTAGGACATTTTTTTTTTTGCATAGTTCCAGCTTGCATCAATGTTAGAATGAATGTGCCATACTGAGCCAATCCATGCAGAAGCTGGAAATTTCTCTAGTAGGCACTGCTAGTCCAGCCACCTCCACTAGCATCCAGGTCCCACGTTGTGAGGCCGCCCTGCTGCTTAGCAAACGAATGAATGCAATGTGTTCTCTGACTGGACAAGGTGGAGACTAGACACATGCAATTCGTTTAGTTTCAAAGTCGCTTTTTAAAGAATTTTGACAAATTTGTCAATTACAAAATTTCCGGAATTCCAAAATCCAAATTTCCGAAATTCCAAAATTCCAAATTTCCGAAATGCCCAATTTCCCCCCCCCATATCCAAAATCCCCCCCCCCATTTCCGAAATCCCCCCCCCCCTCATTTCCGAAAATTCGGAATTTCCCCACCCATTTCCAAAATTACGAATTTTCCCCCATTTCCGAAATTAAAAATTTTCCCCATTTCCGAAATTAAAAATTTTCCCCATTTCCGAAATTACGAATTTTCCCCATTTCCGAAATTACGAATTTTCCCCATTTCCGAAATTACGAATTTTCCCCATTTCCGAAATTACGAATTTTCCCCATTTCCGAAATTTCCCCATTTCCGAAATTACGAATTTTCCCCATTTCCGAAATTTAGAATTTTCAGAAATTGGAATTTTGGAAATTGCATAAATTTGAAAATTAAAAAATTTGGAAATTTGAAAAAAACAAAAATAAGAATGAAAATCTGAAAAATCAAAAGAATGAAAATCTGAAAATTTGAAAACCCGAAAAAATAAATATTACATTATTGGTATCGGAATTTCCTTTCAAATTTGGCTGTTAGTGAACGCAACGAGTACAAATTTATCCGATGTTACGAATTATCTGAAATAAATGAATGCTGTAGCTAAACGATTGGAACATTACGATCTAACAATAATAATAATAAAATGTTTTTATTATTAATTTGTTCCATTCCATTTGTTTAAATGCGGCATTCATTATTTCAGCTAATTCTTAACTAAAGATAAATTTGTATTCGTTATGTTCACAAAAATCCAAATTTGAAAGGAAATTCCAATAATTTAATCGTTAGTTATTTCAAATTTTACTGATTTTCCTTTAAGATTTTTGAATTTCCAAATTCCAAAAATGTGGAAATTCGAAAATTTGAAATTCGAAAATGCGGAAATTCAGAAATGTGAAAATCCGAACTTTTGGATTTCCGAAAAAAAGCAAACAAAATAAAAAAATTTTTTTTGTCAGTGCACTTGTCTAGTGGAGACTGTGACATCATTGCCTTGCCTCATTCCTTTCAGAGGGCGCTTTGCATTCATTCAGAAAACGCAAAATGTTCTCCAAATGGCACCCATGCCAAGCGAGCAATTCGCTCTGCAACAGGGCAGCTCCGTGATACTGAACCCGGAGGCGACCAGCAATCACTGTTGTAGCAGAGCCCACTAGAGTGACTGGGCATGTATGGTGGCTACCGGTGGGACATCCTGCATCTTTGCGAGTATGGATCCCTTAGTATGATTCCCAAATTTCCACCTACCTGATACATTTCCATGTTCATTACTAGGTTATATCTTTTAACCATTTTACTTTACAGATTATGTCTATGCATCAGCCGCTGAAGAGCAAGACAACTTACGAAACGCGTTGGATCACCATAGACGATTTGATTGCTGTATGTAGCCATGTAATGGATCTGTATATTTGAGCTAACTGTTTGGCATTATGGCGCCTTTTCCCAGTGTTATTGCTGGCATATACACAGTAAACCTCTACTATGTTTTTATTACACTGATCCAAGTTGGACCAAATTTAACTATGTTAGAAAAGCCATTCAGTGCATCTACACTTCTACTTTAGTCTTTTGACTAAAATAGCAGTTTAGTTTTAGTCCCATTTTAGTCTTTTGACTAAAATGCCATTTTAGTGGCATTTTAGTTTTAGTCCCATTTTAGTCCTTTGACTAAAATGCTGTTTTAGTCGTATTTTAGTCATCTCAATTGTTTTAGTTTTAGTTGTATTTTAGGCGACTTAAATAGTATTAATTTAGTCGACTAAAGTAATACTGCTAACATCTCAGGTACATTTTAATAGGTTTAGTTGAATTTGAATACATTTAAAGTGGTGTTCCACAGAAAAAAATAAATAAAAATCATTAAAATTCCTAAAAATAAAATAAAATAAAAAAGTGGATTTTTTTAAAATCACCTCTAAATGCCTGTTGCTAGGGGGTCCCTCCTAGTCTGCCTCCTCCAGCGCCTGGGCTGGTGACATCAACTCCCCTCAGCGCAGGAAGGGCTCAGCTCCGCCCTCTCCCTCCTGTCAGTCATCTGGGACACGTGGCAGGTCCCAGATGACTGCGTGGCCAATCACGGCACCGCTCGCGCATGCGCAGTACCCACAGTTAGAATGCCGGCGGCGCCGAGCGGAGGGGGGGGGGGGACGAGGGGAGGGCTTCGTTCCACCGCATCACTGGACCCTGGGACAGGTAAGTGTCAGATTATTAAAAAAGTCAGCAGCTGCAGTATCTGTAGCTGCTGACTTTTAATTTTTTATTTATTTATTTTTTTAAGGGGAACTCCTCTAAGCATTTCTTTAGAATTGTCAAACTCATCATATACCCCTAGAGTAAAAATTGAATAACGTTATAATTTATGGTATTTAGGGTTGAACATGCACTACAGACACAGGATTTAGCTGTTGCCATATATAGTCTTTATAAATAAAACCAAGTTTAACAACCAAGCAAAAATATTGCTTTACAACTTTCAAGTGCAACTTGAAAATATAAAAAAACAAAACAAAAAACTGTAAACTCTAATGTCATTGCACATATGACCTGAATATTTTACCAACGGTAAATATTAGGAAAAAAAAAAAAAAATTAAGAAAAGAGTTTTTCTTTTTTTTTTTTTTTTTAGTTTAGTAGATGCCCCCTACATATTCTGTGGTAGTGCAGTGTTAATTTTGGCGTAAAATTTCAATTGTTTTAGTCTTTTCACTAAAATGTCGTTTTAGTCATCTCGATTGTTTTAATCCTATATTAGTAGACCAAAATATTATTATTATTATTTAGTAGACTAAATTAAACACTGCCACAAAAGGCTGCCAGACCTGGTCGTTTTCCATTCACAGAGCACTGTGGGTGGCTGGGCAGAGCCCCGCACAGCCTGCGTCTTTTTTGAATTGTGGCAGCAGACACAGGGAGAAGAATTCTGGTCTGTAATAACAGCGGGGATGGGGGGGGGGGGGGGGTTGTGTGGGTGGATGCATTCATAACATGTTGCATGCTACACACCCTGAATATGAGTGTAACAGAGCTGCAGAATCAAATGTTAAGAATCGAGATCACGATTCTTTCCCTCTCGCGATCTTAAAGCATTTTCCTGATTCTATGCAGAGTTGCTGTCAAAAAAACAAATAATAATAAAAAAAAACAGGCAGTCTGCCAAGTTTAACAACATTCCTCAGCAGTGGGCCTAACTATAAACATTGTAACATTTTGTTCTTTATGATCAAAAGGAATGAACTTCGGTCTGTAAATGAGGGAGGTTTAGCCAGTTAAAGACGAAACCCTTTTCTGACACTCGTTGGTTTCAAGTTAAAATAATTTTTTGCTAGAAAATCACTTAGAACCCCCAATTTTATAATATATATATATATATATATATATATATTTATTTTAGAGCTGCACAATTAATTGTCAAGAACGGTTATCGCGATCTTGACTAAAGGGTTTCACAATTCTTTCTATGCAAAGAATTCTCTCTGCTCTTCTGAAGCCACAGCCCTCAAAAGAAAGGAAAGAGAAAAACTGGGCAGCACAACATTCTTTATCAGTTGAACTTAAGTATAAACATTGTAACAATTTGTCAAATGGAAAAGACTTTGTGTGGAAGTGAAAAAAAGTTTAACCACTTAAACACTAAACCTTTTTCTGACATTTCTTGGTTTCAAGTTAAAATCATTATGTTTTTGCTAGAAAATTACTTAGAACCCCCAAACATACAAAAAAAAGAAAAAATATTATATATATATATATATATATATATATATATATATATATATATATATATATATATATAATAATTTATATAAAAATATAAATATATATATATATATATATATTTTTAGCAGATATCTTAGAGAATAAAATGGTGGTTGTTGCAATATTTTATGTCACAATGTACTTGCGCAATGGTCTTTTAAATGCAATTTTTTGGAAAAAATTACTTTAATGAAGGGGGAAAAAAAAAAAAACGAAACGGTAAAGTTAGCCCTTTTTTTTGTATATATATATTTTTTTTTTTTTAGCAGAGACCCTAGAGAATAAAATGGTGGTTGTTGCAATATTTTATGTCACACTGAATTTGAGCAGCGGTCTTTCAAATGCAATATTTGGGGAAAAAAAAATTGCGATTCTTATGTTTCCACAACACCGTGCAGCTGTAGTGTAATGTGTAATATGTAACATGTTATGAATTGTGAACTTGTCCTTTAATTGAACAAGCTGAAGTTAGAAGCCGATTGGCCACCATGCACAGCTGCGCCAGATTTAGCACTCTACAATTTTAGTAAATCGCCCCCATTGTGCTTTATCAAACCGATAAAATAACTTTTTGTTCAAGTTTGAAAAGGAATAAAACAAAAACAAACTGCAAACGTTGCATACAGCACAAAACACACACAGCTCTCAGATCTCAGTGCAGGTTTTCAACACCACATGAGTGTCCCCCGGACATCCGTTATCTGACCCAACAAAAAAACCTCATGTAAGGAAATCCAACAGCACAGATCGGAGCGCGGCATAAAGATGGAGCACTACACACAGGCATGCAGCAGAGGCACTGGCACTAAAATGACTGACGGTACAGTTTACACTGGAAGACAAATCTGCACTGCCGAGACAATCTCTTCATTTTTTTTTCCCCCCTAGTTTGGTCATGGGGGTTCCATGTTGTGCTCAGGTCACGGTGTGATCATACGCAAATCACACAAAGGAGCAAAGAATTCCAACTTCGCTGTGTTTGGGCACACCATGTGAGCTTCTGTCACAGAAGTGATAATAGGGTTACGTGATGTATCAGATTTAGGCCTTGTTCACACAGAAGTACTTAACCGCATCAATACCGGGCACTTCCACCCCCTTCCTGCCCAGGCCAATTTTCAGCACCGTCACATTTTTAATGACAATTGCACAGTTATGCAACACCGTACCCAAAATATATTTAATTATTTTGTGGTGTTTAATAAACAAAAACGGAAAAAAAAATAAAATAAAGGAAAATGTTGAAAAAAAAAAAAAAGAGAATAGTAAAATAAAGTTTCTACCGTTTCATTATAAAAGTTTGCAAGTATTTTTTCCTTCACTGATAGGCACTGATAATCAGGGCACGGATCATCAGTGGTCGGATCATCAGTGGTCGGATCATCAGTGGTCGGATCATCAGTGGTCGGATCATCAGTGGTCGGATCATCAGTGGTCGGATCATCAGTGGTCGGATCATCAGGGCTCAGATCATCAGGGCTCAGATCATCAGGGCTCAGATCATCAGGGCTCAGATCATCAGGGCTCAGATCATCAGGGCTCAGATCATCAGGGCTCAGATCATCAGGGCTCAGATCATCAGGGCTCAGATCATCAGGGCTCAGATCATCAGGGCTCAGATCATCAGGGCTCAGATCATCAGGGCTCAGATCATCAGGGCTCAGATCATCAGGGCTCAGATCATCAGGGCTCAGATCATCAGGGCTCAGATCATCAGGGCTCAGATCATCAGGGCTCAGATCATCAGGGCTCAGATCATCAGGGCTCAGATCATCAGGGCTCAGATCATCAGTGCTCAGATCATCAGTGCTCAGATCATCAGTGCTCAGATCATCAGTGCTCAGATCATCAGTGCAGATGTCCCACCAAACTTGCTGGTTACCGGCTCCCCTCCCTCTCCTCATGCTGCGACAGCGCATGAAGAAAGGCAAATGGTGATAACAGACAAGTGTGTTTACATGTGATCAGCTGTGGTTGCACACAGCTGATCACATGGAAAAGGGCCGGTATGATTGGCCCTTTACCATGATCAGTTGTTTCCAAAAGACATCGCGATTGCAGAGCACGCTGCATGCGCACCCCAGGGGGTGTGTGTGTGTGTGTGGGGGGGGGGGGGGGGCATGGTTCTGGGAGGACAAAACAGGACAGTGCTTTAATCATTATGCGCCTATAACGAGGGTCTGAACTGGTTAAATGCACACCCATGTAAAGGGCTGTGTTTGCCGACATGGGATGCACAGGCGTTCAGTCTCTCTGCACTCGGGGAAGTCCCATTCATGTCTTATTGGAAACAGCAGCTGCATGGACAAAGCTGCTGCTTGACATTCATGAGGGTGTGGGTGTGTCCCCCCCCCCCCCCGAACGCCCCCTGTCTGCGTTTGGGGACACGCACTTGCACGGATAGCAAATTGTGTCTGTGTCCATACAGCCACTGCTCTCAATAGACATGAAAGGGACTGCCTGCACCACCTGTGAGGGCAAAAACAGCCCTTAGTACAGTTGTACGTTGAAGTACGTCCATGTGAACGAGGCCTTATGAGCTCCATTTTTTTTTTTCCTTTCAAAGTTTTAGATTGGCAGGGAAAATAAATGTCATGGTTACCTTTTCCAGTGGAATAGGGTGTCACTGGAGATATTGAAGGCAATGCTTGCCAGTTACAAATCCAGAATAGAAAATAGCTGTATTAGGTCATAGGCCTCACACACGAAAACGTGTGATGGGAGAACTGCTGTGCTTTTTAAAAGTGGTTGTAAACCGCTGAAATGAAAAATGAACAAAGCATTTCATTCTATAGTGTGTAGTTTCCTCAGTCCAAAGCACTTGGTGTGTTTTGGGTAGCCCATTGGCTATGTGGGCAACACAGTGGCTAAGTGGCTATCATTTCCGCCTGGTAGAACTAGGGTGTTGGCTTGAATCCCAACCGCCTGGTAGCACTAGAGTGTTGGTTCGAATCCCAACCGCCTGGTAGCACTAGAGTGTTGGTTTGAATCCCAACCGCCTGGTAGCACTAGAGTGTTGGTTCGAATCCCAACCGCCTGGTAGCACTAGAGTGTTGGTTCGAATCCCATGTTCTCCCTGTGCCTACATGGACTTCCTTCCACACGCCAAAGACATACTGGTAAGTTAACTGGCTCCTGTCTAAATTGGACCTAGTAAGTGTATGTATGAATGCGAGTTAGGGACCTTAGATTGTAAGCTCCTTGAGGACAGTGAATATACAATATATACATAAAGCGCTGCGCAAATGGACAGTGTTCTATAAGTACCTGTAATAAAAATAAAAAATAAATACAATTTCTATCTACTGTGTCCTTCCTCTGCTATCTGCACGAGTCACTTCTGACAGGTTATGCCAACTCCAGGCCTGTGATTGACAGCTTCAGCTGTGCATGTTTCCCTATGAGAATATGCAAGGGGGGGGGGGGGTGTCCTTTCCCTCCATCCAGATCTCAGTCAGTGTGCGACATTTAATCCCTGCCTTCAGTTTTGTTCTGTGTAAACTGCACATTTTGAACAGCTGTTGATAAAAGAGATGTCTGCAGATAAACAGGTACAACTTGCATATGTAAGGTTTACAACCGCTTTAGGCAACCGATCATATTCTCCCTTTCGTTGAAAGGCTAACATGCCTTTCTATGGGCAGCACCAAAATGATCCTTTCAGCCACCTTCACATACAAGGCCCGGTAAGAAGCTCTGGGGGGGAGTTATGGAGTATGTGTTCGTATCAGCAGGACAGGTGACAACACATTACTTCTCCAGGGCAAAAGTAGTCATGCAAAGACAGACACAGATCACTGTACAGCCAATTAAACACCGGGAAACTCACTCTCATAAACTACAGTGCAGTTTTGACCTGTAGAAAATAAGATTAATAGTCATCAAGACGTGACTCCAGATAGAACCTGGCTATTAGTAGAAGTGAAGGAGCGGAGAGCTTACTTAGAGTGTTCCACAGAATGTAAAGCGGCTGCCGGATATCCTGGTGAAGTTTCAGGTTGTCCCACAAGACTTGAATAAGGACATGCTTGCTGTCCTCCGATATTGAGCTCCGAGGGATCTGCCAAGAAGAAACACAGCAACGATGAAAACACAGAATATATTCACAGACACCAACCTCCGATTTGTATAAAGGTCTGTACATTAAAGAGGAGCTCCGCTCCAGGAAGATATAAAATACAAAATGAACCAAAGTGTAGGGCCACCCTAAAAAAAACAAAAACAACATTAATATTCTTAAAAAAATATATATATAAAAAAAAAAAAATTTTACTCACCAGAAACCCCTGTTGCTCGGCAGTCTTCCTAATCTGCCTCTTCCTATTCCGCGGCGCATTTTCTTTAATTCTTCCTCCTCGTCGAGGTTCCCCGTTGTCTTCTGGGACATGTGTGTCCCCCAGGAAACAACTGGGCCATTCAGAAAGCGCTGCGCGGCTTGGGCATGAGGAAACGGGCAGTGAAGCCGCAAGGCTCCACTGCCTGTTAAGATGGACTGATCGGCCTCGGGGCGGCCAACATTGCGGGCTCGTTGGACAGCTAAGTGTCCTTATTAAAAGTCAGCAGCTACAGGGTTTGCACCTGCTGATTTTTTTTTTTTTTTAAAAGGCGTGAACGCACCTTTAAGGACCACCCTATAGCAGATTTACTGCTACAGAATCTCTAGAGAGAGTATATATATATACACCTCTCTCTATATATATCTATCTTTCTCTATATATATATATATCTGAGAGAGAGAGAGAGAGAGAGAGAGAGAGAGAGAGAGAGAGAGAGAGAGAGAGAGAGAGAGAGAGAGATCTCTATATACATACACACAATTCTACACTTCCGTCTATGGAACACGTGCGCCGTCAGCGGGTGGCCCGCCAGAACCCACCGATCGTCAAGCAGAGCCACAGAACGGAGTTCTACCCATGTAAACAATGCAGAGCTCCGTTTTGACAGGTGGAAAGTGATGGATTGTGAGTGTCTGCAAAGTAAGGGGTAGCGATGCAGCTCCAAGAGCGTTGGTGTCTCTAATAACTGCCCTCCCCACTCTCAACTTCAGGTGCAGGCACTGCAATGGTGTAGAAATTTGAAGAAAACGGCTGAACGGCCACACGCCGAACAACACCTTTTATTCGTGGCAAAATCTCTTACATTATGGTACAGACAGGCTAACGCGTTTCACATCAATATGAACTATGATTAAGCATCCATACTGATAAAAACTGCAGCGGTGATCAAATACCACCGAAAGAAAGCTCTATTTGTGGCAAAAAAAAAAAAAAGGACACAAAATGTATTTATCTACAGCATTGCATGACTGCGCAATTGTCAAAGTAACGCAGTGCCGTATAGCAAAAAAATAAAAAATAAGCCTGGTCATGAAGGGGAATAAATGTTTTCCGGAGGTCAAGTGGTTAAAATATTTGCTAAAAAAGTTCCTCAGATCGTGCTGTGATTTTCTACTTCCTGTTACAGTAATGCAGTTTTCAGTCTGAGCATGCGACAATGGGATAATAAACTCTGGCCCCTGGATCTGGAAGACTAAGCCACCAACACACCAGTATGCGGGATCCTGGCTTTATACCCACCTTTGAATGCTTGTTACAATGTTCAGAGGAAAGGATCAATCCAGGGAGGTTGCTGGGAAGGTTTAGCCTCCGAAAATACCACACCAGATTCCAGAAAACGATGGGATGATGATCCACAAAGCCTGGAACTGTAATGGATGGGTCACCCTCATTCTCCAGTAAGCTTTCCAGTTCTTTCCACACTACAAGTGGGCTGAGGTAGGGAACAGTGATTGGCTCAGGATGGGATGTCCTCCAGTCCAGCTCTAGTGAGTCCTGTTTTTTTTTTTTTTTTTTTTTTTTTTAACAACAAAAAAAGATATTAGAAGGTGGAAATGAGGACAAAGGCAGAAGTTGTATAATATGGTTGCAAGCACAATATGGGTTTTATTCTTATTCAATTATTCTATTATTCAATATTCTAATATTCCTCCTCCTGTGTACTATAACTGGAAAAAAGTAGAAAAATTTAAAGAGTTTGTCGCCGTTGTATGGACGTGTGCAATTTTAAAGCGTGACTCGTTTGGTATCCATTTACTCGGTGTAACATCTTCTTTTATATTTAAAAAAAATTGGTTATGTATTTTTTTTGGGCATTAAAAATTCAAAAAGGCTTTTTTTCCCCCAAAAAAATAGTGTTGAAAAAGAACAAAAAAAATAAAAAAACACGCTGCACAAATACAGTGTGACAAAAAAAATAAAAATTGCAAAACGCACTTTTTTTATTCTCTAGGACCTCTGCTTTAAAAAAATAAATAATAATAATGTTTGGGGGTTCCAAGTAATATTCCAGCAAAAGCTACTGATTGTTACATGAAAACAAAATAAGGTACTGATTTAATTTATCTGTAGTTAGACAGCCTGTATTTTGTGAAGGCAATAAGTTAAAGAGGAGGGGAAACCTTAAAAAAAATATATATTAAAAGTCAGCAGCTACAAATACTGCAGCTGCTGACTTTTAATAAATGGACACTTACCTGTCCTGGGTGCCCGCGATGCTGGCAGCAGATGACAAGCAATCGCTTGTCTCTCGGCCGCCCCCGCCGCCATCCTCGGTCAGGGAATCAGGAAGTGAAGCGTTGCGGCTTCACTGCCCGGTTCCCTACTGCGCATGCGCGTCCTCACTGGTCCCCGTTGTGTCTTGGGAACTGTGTGTTTCCCGGAACACAACTGGGGGGGGGGGGGCATGTGCTGCTAGCTATTCCCGAAAAGTGGGTGCAGATACCTAAATTATACAGGTATCTGCACTCCCCTCCCCCCTGAAAGGTGCCGGGGGGGGGGGGGGGCAGGAATCCGATGAGCGTAAGTTCCACTTTAGGGTGGAAAAAAAGGAATTGATTGTTGTGCCCTGGGGTGGCAATCAAACACCCTGAGTATATATGTGCCACATCCTAATAAATTGAGAATTGAATGGTAGGAAAAATGGACTTTAACGACACGTAAAGAAAAATATAACACATTTTTAATGGTTCACATAAATTACTGACGTATACAGTACACATTTAATAAAACACATAATTTATACATAGAAAATGTGTTTTATTAAATGTGAACTGTAATTTATGTGAAACATTAAAAATTTGTTATATTTTTCTATACGTGCCATTAAACAAATTTTTAATGGTTCACATAAATTACAGACGTATACAGTACACTTAATAAAACACATAATTTTCTATCTATAAATTATGTGTTTTATTAACTGTGTACTGTATACTTCTGTAATTTATGTGAACCATTAAAAATGTGTTATATTTTTCTGTACGTGTCGTTAAAGTCCATTTTTCCTACCATTCAATTTTCTAAATAACTACATAAAACAGAATGCATTAATTTGCATATCTCATAAACCTGTATTTTATTTATACTAGAAAATAGAAAACATATCAAATATTCAAACTTAGAAAATTGACCGTTAAAAAAAAAAAAAAAAAAAAAAAGTAATTTTGACATTTATGGCAGCAACATGTCTCAAAAAATTGGGATAGGGCAACAAAAAGCAGGCGAATTAAATGGTGCCAACAAGGAAGTGCTGGAAGAACATTTGGCAGCTATTTAGGTTAATTTGCAACAGGTTAGTATCATAATTGGGTATAAAAAGAGCATCTTAGAGAGTCAGAGTGCCTCATCTACAGTACATAATATCAAATAATTCAGGCTGCATTCACACCTGAGCAATTCGTTTTCAGGCAGAAAGTTGCGCTTTTTTTTTTTGCACAGGTCAAAAAGGTCACTAATGTAAAAAGCAGAAAACCGCCTGTAACCTGCCCAAAAAGAAGCTCAAATTTTTTGAGCTTCAGGCTTTTTGCTTCAGGTGACAAAATGCTCAGATGCGAACAGGTGCCATTGAAATAAATGGCATTTTGCTTGTTGGGCGTCTTCTGGGTGTTTTTTTACGAGGTGAAAATGCTCAGGTGTAAATGTAGCCTCAGAGAATCTGGAGACATCTCTGTGCTCAAGGGACAAGGTCCGAAATGCTATATTAGATGACACAGCATTAAAAGCAGATACAACTCTGATGAACATGACTGCGCGGGCTCAGGAATGCTTCCAAAAATCACGGTGAACACCGCTCCCCCCATGCCATCTGAAAACGCAAGGCAAAGCTCCGTCATGCAAAGAAGCAGCCATCTCTGCTACATGATCCAGAAGTGCTGCCATCTTCTCTGGGCCAAAAGCTCATTTAAAATGGTCTGCTGCAAAGTGGAAAACTGTTCTGTGGTCAGACGAATCAAAATTTGACATTGTTTTTGTCAACCATGGGCGCGACGTCCTCCGGACTAAAGAGGAGATGGACCTTCAGCGCTCAGTTCAAAGGCCTGCATCTCTAAATGGTATGGGGGGTGCATTAGTGCGTATGGAACGGGCAGCCTGCTCACGTGGAAAGACACCATCAATTCTGAAAGATATATCCAGATTTATCCAGATTTCCAAATCATTGAATTCTGTTTTTATGTAGCTTTTACACAGTGTCCCAACCTTTTTTTTGTAATTGGGGTTGTACAATAAGCTGAACATGCCCCAGAGTACTTACAGTGGGTGTCCGAAAGTTGGTAGGTAGACTGCCTGTGGAGACGTGGCTCAGATTGCAAGATGGCTTCTCATCCAAAGTGCTGAACGTACTGACGCTTCTCACTACGGGAAGACTAGGAGAGGCCGATTCGCTTGGAACCATCTTCCTCTTCCCAGTCGGTATATTTATAGTTCTGGTATTTAAGTCCTCTAGTTTTCCTTTGCTACAAGAGTAAAACATTAAGATCGGGTGAATATAGCTTTGAACAACGGTACTGTGCTTGCAAGATGAAGAATTTAAGATGCTCAGAAGACGACTTGAAGGGTAGGAAAATAAAATCACCACCCAATCAACACCAATTATTACCTGCATGGGGCGTCTGAATAAGCTGGTGGGATAATTGCCGACTTTGGCCTCTGACAACCGGAAGGGTGCATACTATCTGTGGATGGACTGACTTTTAAGAAGTACCTGTCACAGAAACAACAAAGATCATACATCTGAAAGCCATTTTAAAAACACTCTATTCTGAAATAATGACGGCATGTTCCAACGCTGCACATGAATGCAACTAGCAGCTGCACAAAAGCTCAATGATACTGTAACCGCATCTGACCTGCTTTACAGTAATACCTTGGATTACAAGCATAATTTGATCCAGAAGAATGCTTGTAATCCAAAGCACTTGTATATCAAAGCGAATTTCCCCATATGAAATAATGGAAACTCAAATGATTAGTTCTACAACCACTGCTGGTGTATGCAGTACTGTATGTGGCCAGAGGTGCGGGGGCGCTGGTGTATACAGTATTGTATGTGGCCAGAGGTGCAGGGGCACCGGTGTATGCAGTACTGTAGGGCTGAAACAACTAATCAATTATGAAATGAATCGATTAATAGGCCAGTAACATAATGGGGTTTAAAAAAACTAAAAGGAGCCCTTTATAGTACAAAGAGCAAATAATCACTACTGTAAATATTACTTTCACTGTTCTACAGTAAAAAAAAAAAAAAAAATGAACCCCTTATAGTAGTGATTATCTGCTTTTTCTACTATAAAGGGCTAATTTTAGTTTTTTTTAACCCCATTATGTTACTAAACCTGTTAGTCCTGCTTCACATCTATGTGTTTTTTGGTGCTTTTTGCAGAAACGCACTACAGTTCATTTACATGGTTTCCTATGGGACACGTTCACGTCTGAAAGGGTCAGGGACTTTTAACGCAAAATGGTGCTTTATTGGTTCAATATACTTCAATGGAGAAGCTGCAGAAAAGCGTGCAATGCATTTTTGCAGCAAAAAAAAAAGCAAATTGCAGTAAAATCACGTGCGCAGAAATCAAAACGCACAGCAATAGGCACTGCAGAAACAGATCAGAAGCAAACTGCATAGGTGTGTGCCGAGCCTTATGCTGGCCACACCGATCAATTTTCAGATGAGAATATTCATACAAAAAAAAATAAAAAAATCTTTGTACATTTGCTGAATGAAAGAATTTTGTTTGAAATTTTCACTTGTTTTTAAAATGAATGTAATATCTGAACGAAAACCACATACACGGTCTGAAAAGTCCCTTGACTAAGAAGTTTTCTATTTCTAAATTTTCCTGTCACTGTGGTTGAAAATGAACGTCAATTTGACCCACTTTTTTTTTTAAGGTTATTAACCGATTAATCGAAACAATAATCGGCCAACTAATCGATTATGAAAATAATAGGTTAGTTGCAGCCCTATGGTACTGCATGTGGCCAGAGCTGCAGGGGTGCTGGTGTATGCAGTACTGCATGTGGCCAGAGGTGCAGGGGTTCTGGTGTATGCAGTACTGCATGTGGCCAGAGGTGCTGGTGTATGCAGTACTGCATGTGGCCAGAGGTGCAGGGATGCTGGTGTATGCAGTACTGCATGTGGCCAGAGGTGCAGGGATGCTGGTGTATGCAGTACTGCATGTGGCCAGAGGTGCAGGGATGCTGGTGTATGCAGTACTGCATGTGGCCAGAGGTGCAGGGATGCTGGTGTATGCAGTACTGCATGTGGCCAGAGGTGCAGGGATGCTGGTGTATGCAGTACTGCATGTGGCCAGAGGTGCAGGGTTGCTGGTGTATGCAGTACTGCATGTGGCCAGAGGTGCGGGATGCTGGTGTATGCAGTACTGCATGTGGCCAGAGGTGCGGGATGCTGGTGTATGCAGTACTGCATGTGGCCAGAGGTGCAGGGATGCTGGTGTATGCAGTACTGCATGTGGCCAGAGGTGCAGGGATGCTGTGTATGCAGTACTGCATGTGGCCAGAGGTGCAGGGATGCTGGTGTATGCAGTACTGCATGTGGCCAGAGGTGTGGGTGCGCTGATGTATGCAGTACTGCATGTGACCAGAGGTGTGGGGGGGGGGGGTGGCAGTTGATACCTTTGGGTGCTCTGATGCACATTATGCCCGCCCCACCCAGCTGCGAGCGTCCGAGTCCTCCAGCGCTCCCGGACCTCTGACCGCATACGGCTATACGTACACCAGCGGCTTGAGTCCTGTTCATCTTGCGAGACAGCGCTCGCAAATCAAGTCAGGATTTAGCACGCCTTGCAAAAAATTTGTATATCACATTACTCGCAAACAGAGGTATCACTGGACATTTAACTGGCACTTTAATTTGCACACGTTTAAAAAATAATTTTAGGCCTGAAGATTACATAAAACCCGCAAACATGATATATTTTCTGAAAGCAGACACCCTAGAGACTAAAATAGTAGCAGTTCCGCAAACGTCTAGGAAACCCAAAACAGTTTCCTATGAGTGAACCGACAAGTGCAATGCAGCCATTGTGGCCGACACCCTATATTTCTCAATGAACTATGGAGGGCGCCGGTGAGTACTCCGGTAGTCCACTGATCTTCCTGCTCTCAAGTAACTGCCTGCCCGTACGAGGTTCGAGCAGACAGCTATCTCAAGAGTACGCAGGAGCCTGTGATTGCACCCACAATCTACCGATTGCGGGTGCAATGCTCTGCAGGCTCCTTAGAAAAAAATAAATGCACGTTTTTTTTTTTACCTGCAAAAAAAATTTGCATTTATTACTATTTTCAAAAGGTGAACTTATCCTTTAAAGCTCAAATCATGTAAAATGTGATCAGCTACGCCATCCAGACAATGTAATTATCCTTACCGACCGGGGCGGCGCAGGTCTCGGATTTCAATGTTGAGGAATGGGAGGAAGGCGCTCCCGCAGAAGGGACAGGTGGTGTTGAGATTTGAATCATCCGCTGTCCAGCCAGCCATAATCTCCTCATCATGGACCAGGCAATCACAGGTCAGACACCGGGAGCAGCTGGAGATTAGTACCTGTTATGGGAAAATGATTTTCGTGTACTCTGCTCGGTGCAAATATAATTCATAGGCAGTATGACAGAATATATTTATACGTTGTACATTCCCAACAAAGACGGGCTCATACACATCAAGTCATGGAATACAATGTGAAATATTCCATTAATGTTTGCTAAACCCCCTTCATGAAAAAGTTAAAACAAATGTTAAACACTTGCCCATCGGGCACTTCCACCCACTTCCTGCCCAGGCCAATTTTCAGCTTTGAGTGCTGTCGCAATTTGAATGACAATTGCGCAGTCATGCAACACTTTACCCAAATAAAATGATTATAATAAAAAATTTCACACAAATAGAGCTTTCTTTTTTTTTTTTTTTTGTAATTGTTTATTTTACATTTTCAACAGCATACAGAAGAAAATATACATGAAATATTAATATTAACATATCGAGATTGCAGGTATACTTTGATTACAAGGCATACAAACTCTAAACATATAGAGGCATAGCGATGTGATTAAAGTAGTGATCTTCTACCGTATCTTTAAGGGGGTTATAGACAGAAACTGTAAACAGACTATGTAACTTCAAAGAGAGCTGTAAGGAAAAAAAAAAAAATAGATTTCAGACCTTCTCTCGGGGACATGTGTGTATCCAGGTTTAACTAAGTAGGAGCAATCCCATCAGAGCCATATGTAGACTCATCCCATGTTGACCAAATTTTAGAAAATTTCTGCATCTTACCCTCCACTACGGCCGTCAAGTGTTCCATTCTGCGTATGTCAGCTACAGTGGTGATCAATTGCGGAAGTGTAGGTGGAGAGGTGGACAACCATAACCTGGGTATGACCCTTTTAGCAGCCAATAAGATGAAGGACAACAATCTGCGCAAGGCCTTAGAAATACCAGAGAAAGGGAGGCCTAGCAGATAATGCATGGGCGTCAGGGGAATAGGAGTGCCAGCCAGTGTTTCTAACAGATTTTGGACTTGGAGCCAGAACTGGTGGACTAGGGGGCAGTCCCAAAAAATATGGTAGTGAGAGCCGACTTCCCCACCACATCGCCAGCATTGCTTCGAAATTAACCTGTTACGGGCATGTAGAATATCTGGAGTCCTATACCAGTGCATTAGAACTTTGTATGCAGTTTCCTTGTGGGTCACACATCGAGATATTCTGGAAGTGTGCTCCCATATGTTCCCCCAGTCCACCAGGGAAATATCGTGTTGTAGAATCTGAGACCATTTCCTCATGTAGTGGTGGGTGTTCACCGTCATAGGTATGGCGTCATGTAATATCGTGTAAATAGTAGAGATCAGTCTGGGTTCGTAAGGACCCTTAGCACATAGGCTCTCAAAGTCTGTGGGTTTGTCCAGAATCAGAGAAGGGGACCTGATAGAGAAAAAGTGTCTGATCTGCAAGTATGAATGTAGAAGCCTTTGGGGGATCTGGTGTTGCTTTTGCAAGGTGGGAAAAGTCAATAAATGGCGTGTCGCCGGGTTAGCAAAGTGTCGGAGTTGAAAGAGTCCCGCTTGGGTCCATGGTAGCATACGATCATAGGACAGGCTATCTGGGATGTCTGGGTTAAATAGGATATTTAAAAGCGGTGGACATGGTGAGGATAGGGAAAAGCGGTCATTGCACCTTTTCCAGATATTCAACGTGAACAACATGGGAGCTAGGCATATGCGCCGTAATTGGGGCATATGAAGGGCAGTAGAAGGCCAAAGCATATAGCAAGGATGTACCGGGGCTGTAACACTCATTTCTATTTCTGACCATCTATTTGGGGCCTTTCGGGAGGTCCAGGAGGTAAGAACTCTCAGGTGTGTGGCATAATAGTATTTAATGAAATCTGGGCCTCCGAGCCCCCCCCTATTCCTCCGAGCCAGGACCACTGTCCCCGCTAACCTGTGGGAAGCGTTATTCCAAACAAAACGGAGGCTTCTCCTTTGAAGGGATTTCAACTGTGACATAGGGATAGCCACAGGTAAAGTTTCAAACAAATATAATAACTTAGGGAGGATAGACATTTTAAGGACATTGATTCGGCCCAACAGGGATAGGGGGAGAGATGTCCAGTATGTCAGTAAGTGATTAATTTCCGAGAACATGGGGGGGAAATTGGCCTTATATAAAGTATCATAGGAAGCAGTAATGCGAACCCCCAGGTATTTAAGTGAGTGAGGACACCAGTGGTAATTATACTTACTTTGGAGCGAAGATAAGAGGGACGGGGTTATGTTTACAGGTAATGCTTCGGTTTTAGTATCATTAATTTTGAAACCCGAGAGGCTACCAAAAGTGGATAGTAGGTGGTGAAGGTGTGGTAGGGATGTGTGCGGGTGGGTGAGAGTTAGGAGGACATCATCCGCGAATAAGGATATTTTATATTCTGCGTTGCGGAGGCAAACTCCTTTAATATCTGAACATTCCCGTATAGCCGCAGCTAGGGGTTCCAGACTGAGGATAAAGAGCAATGGCGATAGAGGGCAACCCTGTCTCGTACCATTGCTAAGGGAAAACGGACGGGACAGATGGGAGGAGAGTTGTACCTGGGAGGTGGGCTTCGAGTATAGGGCTTGGAGGGCGTGAATAAAGGGGCCTGAAAATCCAAAGTGGTTTAGTATCGCAAACATAAATGGCCAGCTAAGGCGGTCAAATGCCTTTTGGGCATCTAAACTGAGTATCAAAGCGGGGTTTTTAGTTTTAGTAAGCAGGTCTATAAGGTCAATTGTGCGGCGAGTATTGTCCCCCGCATGTCTTGTGGGAACGAAACCCACCTGGTCTCTATGGATCAACGCTGGCAGCAGTAGAGAGAGCCTGTTCGCTAGAATCTTGGTAAAGATTTTGTAATCAGAGTTCAATAGGGCTATGGGACGATAATTGTCAGGGAGGGAAGGATCCTTATCTGGTTTAGGGATAGTGGTTATGACTGCATGTAGGAACGAGGGGTGTGGTATTGTGCCCTGGAGCAGTGAGAATAGGGTCAGCAGGTGTGGGGACAGGGACTCTAGGAACGTCTTATAATAGGAGTATGGAAGGCCATCTGGTCCTGGGGCTTTATGTGTGGGGAGATGTTTAATTACGTCAACTAGTTCGTCAGTGGAGATAGGTTGGTTTAAGGAGGAGCGTTGCTCTGGTGAGAGTTTTGGGAGGTGAATAGATGATAGGAAGGAGTCCAACCTGTCTTGTGGGAACTGATCCTGTGTGCCCGTGTTCAGGCAGTTGTAAAGTTTGTTATAATATTCTCTGAATACTCCGGACATGGTCTGAGGGCAGTGCGTTGGTGTACCGTCTGATTGCAGTATATAATCAGGAATGGATAAAAAGGGCCGGGGCTTAAGTTTGTGGACAAGCATCCTATGTGGTTTGTCTGCAAACTCATAGAACTTTCGCTTAGACCATAACATTGATTTTGAAATGTCCTTTGCGTCTATAGCCTTAATGTGGTTGCGAATAGTAGTTACTGCACGCAAGCGATCCACCGTAGGGGAGCGGAGTAACCGCGCCTCCGCCACCTGCAGCTGGGCCACAAGCTCCACCCTCAGCCTAACAGAGTCCCGCTTCAGACGTGAGCCGGCTGAGATGCACTCCCCCCTAAAAACTGCCTTGTGGGCCTCCCACACAGTAGATATGTCTGAAACTGAGCCTAAATTGAGATGAAAAAACTCCTCCAATCTCTTGAGCAGTCTATCTTTGGTTTCAGCATGTCGCAATAGAGACTCATTCAGTCTCCAGTGGCAAGTTTTAGGTGATGCGTTATGGAGTGTCACGTTGAGAGTGATGGGGGCGTGATCAGACCACGTGATAGGCTCTATTTCAGAGGATACCACATTGGGTAGCAAGGGTGCAGTTATTAGAAAGTGGTCCAATCGGGAATACAATTTATGTGGGGGGGAGAAAAAGGTGTATTGGCGATGGGTGGGATGTTTCACTCTCCATGCAAATAGAGCTTTCTATTGGTGGTATTTAGTCACCGCTGGGTTTTTTCTTTTTTGCTAAACAAATAAAGTCCATAAATTTTGAAAAAAATAAAATAAAAAATCTGTCATAAGTAATTTTTCTCCTACACGGATGTGTGCTGATGAGGCGGGCATTGATGAGGCTGCACTGATGGGCACCGATTGGTGACATTGATGAGGCTGCACTGATGGGCACCGATTGGTGACATTGATGAGGCTGCACTGATGGGCACCGATTGGTGACATTGATGAGGAGACACTGGTGGGCACCGATTGGTGACATTGATGAGGAGACACTGGTGGGCACCGATTGGTGACATTGATGAGGAGACACTGGTGGGCACCGATTGGTGACATGAGGAGACACTGGTGGGCACCGATTGGTGACATGAGGAGACACTGGTGGGCACCGATTGGTGACATGAGGAGACACTGGTGGGCACCGATTGGTGACATGAGGAGACACTGGTGGGCACCGATTGGTGACATGAGGAGACACTGGTGGGCACCGATTGGTGACATGAGGAGACACTGGTGGGCACCGATTGGTGACATGAGGAGACACTGGTGGGCACCGATTGGTGACATGAGGAGACACTGGTGGGCACCGATTGGTGACGAGGAGACACTGGTGGGCACCGATTGGTGACATGGAGACACTGGTGGGCATCGATTGTGACATGAGGAGACACTGGTGGGCACTGATTGGCAGCAGTGGTGGGCATGGGTTGGCAGAAGCTGATTATCAACTTTTTTCTCCTCTTCACGCGTGAGAAGGAGCAGTGAAGATAACCGGCATCTACTAACATCGTGATTAGCTGTGATTGGGCATAGCTGACCATGTGGTAAAGAGCAGCTGATTGGCTTTTTACCGCGATCTGTGTTCGGCAGGACATATCAATGCAAAGAATTAGAGTCTTCAGGTGAATTATACTGTTTTTTTTTTTTTTTCTTCAAAAAAAGATAGGGCTTTCATTTGGTGATAAATAATATTACATATGACCTGATTTTTTTTTTTTTTACCAAAGGAAAAATGGCCAAAAATAATTTAATTAGATAATATATTTAATTAGATATAAAATATTTAATATATCCAATATAGTATATTATATATTTTTGCTATTACCAGAACCTCAGCAAAACGCACCCCAAAAACTAAATTTTCCAATTCCTGGCGATCACAGTGATATCACATATGTGTATGTTATTTGTTGTGTGTACAGCCCAGAAACAATTGTGTCGGTGTGTTTTAGATAGATATTTATGTACAGGGTTGCATGACTGCACAATTGCCAGTTAAAGTTTTTTTTTTTTCTATAGTACCTCACTCATAATATGAACTCCTGTTTTTATTTGTTTTTAGGAAGATGAAAAAATAAGAATAATGTACCTCCATAGCATAGTTCTGGAAGACACTCGTACTACTGGAATTGCAGGAAGCTAGGATCTCAGACTTGTAGTTCTGCGGCGTTCTGGAAGGGGAACCGCTGTGGTAGAGCTGCTTAGATGCTCCCTCTTGGGAAGTGTTGCTCTCCAGGCTGGTCCTACTCATTCCCACCGAGCTGTTACCAGCGGAAAGGTCGTTGTCACGAGGAGAGGTAATGCCTTCAAAGTCATCTTCATTGATGGAAAACGATTCTACATCTCCAGCACCCCCCGAAGAAAGGCTGGCTCTGTCAGAATTCTGATCCTGCGTAAGACAGAACATGTCAGCTTATAATGGAACGCGGGGCTATTGTCCCCAATGTAAGAAGGTAGACACATAAGATACGTTTTTTTTAAAACTGCATTTAAAAAAAAAAATTTTTTTTATTTTTTTCCCCCTAATTCCTGCCCAGCAACTTATTCCTCCTTGGAAGCTAGAAGTGGTCCCTACTCTGGGGGAATGGTTTGAAATTTTGGGCGAACTTATAAGGATGATTACGATTGATCAGGAAAAGTAAAAAAAAACAGGAGAGTTTAAGATAGCATGGATGGCTTGGTGGGCGATTGTTGATACACTTAAATTTAAATCACTTTTTTTTTTAAATATAATATTAATATTGAATAATATTAAATTATATATATATATATACACATATACACACACACACACACACACACACACACACACACACGCGTTTAAGAACAAAGGAGGAAAGAGGATTTATTTATTTTTTCTTTTATTGCCAAGATAGTTTTTGTTGGTTTGATAAGATCAACAAACCTAAGCTGTACGCTCCAATGCCCACCCCCCGTGCCATCTTTTTTTTTTTTTCTTTTTTTTATGCTCCTCCTCCATTTTTTATTATTTTTTTCTTTTTTGTGAAATTGCTATTTGGCTAAGGCCATTTTCACACTGAAGCGCCGCTGAAACAGCGCAAAAGCCCCAGACGTTTTTTGCGTGGCTTTCGCAGAGCTTTTCGGGGGCGCGTTTTGCGGCGCTTTTATTCATTTCAGTGGGCAGGGTGTATTTGGAGCTCTATTTATAGCACTCCAAACCTGCCTCAAAGCTGCTGCTTGCAGGACTTTTTTTTTTACCGTCCTGCAAGCGCACCACCCCAGTGTGAAAGCACTCATTGAAGTGAATGGGAGGCAGTTTTCAGGCGCCATTTCTAGCGCTTAAACGCTTGTAAACTGGCTCAGTGTGAAAGGGGTCTAAGAATTTAGGATGACCTGGTCATACTAAGGATAACATTAAAAAAAAAAAAAAAAAAAATAAATAAATAAATAAATAAATAAATAAATATATATATATATATATATATATATATATATATATATATATATATATATATTTTTTTAATACTATATATATATATATATTATTCAAAAAAAAAATCTTTTAATTACAGTTACAAAAACAAGCTTGGCCCAAACAGACTAAAGTTTATATTAAAGGTTGGAATTCAGCTTTAACTTTTATTTTATCACAAAGGGGACAAAAAGTCCCCAATGTGATGATCTTTTTGGTGACAGGCTGCCAGAAGTCGGCTTGTCAGATATACACACACTCAGCGTGTGTAAAACCCCCCTGCACTCAGGTCCGCATGACGTATGGACCTGGCAGCAAAAGGGATCGTGTATTGTTGGAATGTAACAATGTATCCATTACTGGAATTGCACTTTTAATCTACTGGGAACGATAAGTTATTGATAATATCTCTAACATGCATTTTATATATCATAGGAATCTAAAGTAACCTATAACAGCTCATTGGAAGAGATTGTTTGTCTAGACTAGAAAGCAAATCAAACCTCCAGATGACAAAACTCACTTTTATGGGTCCAGCATAGTTGGCTATCTTCGAGTACCACTTCGTGGCCTTCTCAGCAACACCTTTCCCAGCAGTGAACATACTGGTCTTCAGCACATCCAGCTTAGGCGTGAGGAGCGTGTCAAAATTAAAGGATGTTGGAGACATCATGGCCAGGGCCAAGTCCGGAGGTTGCTCTCTCTGCGGACTGCTGGCAGCATATCCCGGGGAGGACCAGAGCCGGCCTCTGTGTCGCTCCTCAGGCTTTGAGTAGTACGTTTTTGACTTAATTAATCTAGGTGCCTGTGGGGGTGTTGAGGGGAGGCTGGACCGCCGGCATAGAGGTATAGATTTAGAACTTTTGTACTGGTCAGAAGCGTTTCTCTGCAAGTCCATGCTGGGGGCTCTGCTAGTCAACGGGCTGCTCATATTCATGTACATCTCTATTTCCTCTGCCAGGTCCCTTTTAGCAGATGGTGTCAGAAGACCTTTGTTATCCACCACCTCCTCCGTTTCCTCTTCCTGGCCGGTTGTGGCTGCCAGCATTGACAGGGGATCTAATCCAACTTTTACATCTGTCTTTTCCACAGGCTTGGCAACAAACATTGATGCGGTTGAGTTTGTACTCATGCTCCTCTCTCTCAGCTGAGCCTTCGGCTCCCTTTTGTTGACTGGTTTGTTTTCAACAGTGTCATTGTCCAGATCTTCCAGGTCAAAAATCACCGGGGAATCTACTTTGTCATTGTACCCTTCTCCAACCGGAGAGTCATCGTCACTCCACTGCTTGGTCACACCAGCGCTTTCCTTGCTCACAGAGTTGCTTTTGATGTCCAGAGTCTTTGGACGAGGGATACTCTTTTTGAAAGCTCCGCTAAGTATTTTTGCGTCGGCGCCCAATTTGTCCAGCATTTTTCCCGACTCAGTTTGTCCAGCGTTCCCACCAACCAACAGCACTGCAAGATTTTCTCCACTCAAGTGCCTGTTCCTCGATTCCCATTCTAACTGACTTTTCAAGGTAGGTTCCATAGCACTCTTGTGTCTCCTTCGTAAACTCCAGCTTTGGTATATCTCACGCTCTCTGGTGTCCTCAAAGCAGGGGGCAAAAAGAAGACCTGCCGGGTTACCTGAAATGAAGACAGAAGAGGTTGGACCTTGTGGGTGTCTATGCACCAGGCGTCTCATTTTACAAAGCAAGGACCACCCTACGGTCTCCTGATGGGGGTTGTTGGTACAGAAGACGCAACAAAACAGCCAATTTACAGTGCCACTCATACCTTGTTTCTCCGAAAATAACACAGGGTATATTCATTTTTTGCTACAAAAAACACACTAGGGCAGTGATGGCAAACCTTGGCACCCCAGATGTTTTGGAACTACATTTCCCATGATGCTCAGCTACACTGCAGAGTACATGAGCATCATGGGAAATGTAGTTCCAAAACATCTGGGGTGCCAAGATTTGCCATCACTGCACTAGGGCTTATTTTCAGGGGATGTCCTATTTAGGGTATGTACAATAATCTACTTTTATTAAAATCATCTTCTGGGGAAAAAAAATAAAATAGATTCTGATCATTTAATGCATGATAGAGTTACCCCCTTTATGTTCTGAAAAACATGGAATAAAACAATAAAATGTTTTTAAAAAAAAGTTTGTGTCCCCTGTCTTCTCTTCCCTTGTCAGCTCAGGAGTCAGCATTATGGAAGGCTGTAATCCCAAAACCTTGGTTTAAGGCCTTGTAAAATTATGTAATCTGTTCCTTAAAATTATTATATAATGTGCCGTGCTTCTTCTTGTGTAACTTTATTGTGTAAAATACCTTATTTACAACGCTGGGCGCTCACGTGACCCGCCGGAGCTCCTCTTTCCCGCTCTGAATACTGCAGAGTGAGGGGCCGAGAGCCCCGCTGACTTAAGCCCTGCTCCGAGCATTGCAGGGTGAGGGGCCACTGACGTCAGGCGGGAGAAGAGGAAAAAAAAATAAAAATCTCTGGCGGGTCACGTGAGCGCCCAGCAGCACTGTAAATAAGGTATTTTCCACAATAAAGTTACACAAGGAAGATACACTACACATTATATAATCTTTTTACAAAACGAATGCAATGTTTTTAGTGTTTAAGGACTTTAACTAGGGCTTATTTTCGGGGTAGGGCTTATATTGCAGCCATCCCCGAAAATCACGGTAGGTCTTCTTTTTTGGGGGAATAGGTTCACTTTTTAAAGTGGTTGTACGGTCTCAAGGTTTCTCACTTTAATGCCTTCTATGCATTTAGGTGAAAAGCCTTCTGTGCTACAGCTCCCCCCACCTTTTTTCTTACTTGAGCCCGATCCGATCCAGCGATGCTCCGTCTCTCTCCTTATTGGACAGATTGCTGTTAATCAAATCCAGTGATACTTTCCAAAAGTAGTTCATGCACTTCTTTTGGCGACTAAGGGGGGGGGGGGGTGCGATTTCAATAGACATCTGTGCATGAACCCGCATAGATGTCTTTCAAGCCACCCCCGAAGTCGGACTGAAATGTGGGTTTGAAATCATGCAAGTACAGATGAACGATTTCAATGCCGCATTCAGTGAGAACGAAGGCCAAATCACACTGTATATTGCGGAGATCATTACTAAAAAAACAAAAACAAAATTAATTAAATCTTGGATAGATAGATTTTTTGTCCAGGCCTCCATAGGCGGTGTGTGATCTCATAGACAACATAATACATCATATTCCACTTACTATCTATGACCGCATCAGCCGCGTTCTCTACTTTGACATCTTTTCGAACAATAGGCTTGGTGACTTTATCGGAACCAGGACTCAGCAGCTGTGGGAGACCTTCTCTACTGCCCTTAGAGCTTTCCGATTCCGACACTGAGTATAAAACAGATCAGAAAAGATATTTTTACAAAGTGTTCTCTAATCAGGATACATTGTCGATTTAGCACTCAAACACTCTGGAAGATTTTACCCCCCCTTTCATCACCAGGCCTTTTTTTTTTTGCTATTCAGCACTAAAACTATTTTAACTGGTAATTGCACGGTCATGCAACACTGTACTCAAACGAAATTTATATAATTTCTTTCACACATATAGTAAAGCTTTCTTTTGGTGGCATTTGATCACCACAGTTTTTTTATTTTACCTTTTAAAAAAAAAATATAAAAAAAAAATAAAGAAAATATACATATACACACACACACACACACACACACACACACACACACACATATATATATACATATATACATATATATATATATTAAAATAAGCATTGAACACGTCACCGTTTTTCTTGGAAATTCTATTTGTAAAGGTGCTAGTGACATGAAATTTACACCACATGCCGGTAACAACCCATGCAATCCATACATACAAAGACACCAAGCCAAATAAGTTCAGAAATAAATGTGTTCAATGATTTTTCCCTGTGTTATTCCATAAAACTATCCCCTATTTTGTAGACGCTATAACTTTTGCGCAAACCAATCAATATACGCTTATTGCGATTTTTTTTTATTTTTACCAAAAATATGTAGAAGAATACATATCGGCCCTAAACTGAGGATATTTATTAGAGCAAAAAGTAAAAAATAATGCGCTTTCTTCAAAATTATCGCTTTTTTTGGTTTATAGCGCAAAAAATAAAAACCGCAAAAAAAAATCAACCTCAATTTTGTTTGGGTGAAGCGCCACAAGACCGCGCAATTGTCAGTTAAAGCGACGCAGTGCCGTATCGCAAAAAATGGCCTGGTCATTAAGGGGGAAAATCCTTACCGTCCTTAAGTGGTTAAGTTAACCACTTGCCGCCCGCCCCATTACAAATTGACGGCGGCAAAGTGGTTTCATAATCCTAACCGGACGTCATATGACGTGATTAGGATTATGAGCCGCTGCGCGCCCCCGGGGGCACGCATCGCGGCGATCGTTGTTGCGGGGTGTCAGTCTGACACCCGGCAACTACGATCTCGGTAAAGAGTCTCCGACGGAGACTCTTTACCATGTGATCAGCCGTGTCCAATCACGGCTGATCACAGTGTAAATGGGAAGAGCCGGTGATCGGCTTTCCCTCACTCGCGTCTGTCAGACGCGAGTAGAGGAGAGCCGATCGGCTGCTCCTCTGACAGGGGGGGTCTGTGCTGATCAATTATCAGCACAGCCCCCCCAAGGATGCCCACACTGGACCACCAGGGACACCACTAGACCACCAGGGAAAAGGTAATAAAAATCCATAATCCTCCCTAGACCACCAGGGTGCCAGTCAGCACAATGGGTGCCAATCAGTGCCCATAATGGATGCCAATCAGTGGCCACAATGGGCATCACTGATTGGCATGCATTATTGTTTGGCACTGATTGGCATCCATTACTATAACACCGATGCCGCCTATGAGTGCCCACCTGTGCCGCCTATGAGTGCCCACCTGTGCCGCCTATGAGTGCCCACCTGTGCCGCCTATGAGTGCCCACCTGTGCCGCCTATGAGTGCCCACCTGTGCCGCCTATCCATGCCCACCTGTGCCGCCTATCAATGCCCACCTGTGCCGCCCATCCGTGCCGCCCATCTGTGCCGCCCATCTGTGCCAATTTGTGCCACCTATCAGTGTCCGTCCGTGTCGCCCATCCGTGTCGCCCATCAGTGCCGCCTATCAGTGCCACTTCATTGGTGCCACATTGGTGCCCATCAGTGCCACCTTATTAGTGCCCATCAGTGTAGCCCCATCAGTGCCCATCAGTGAAGGAGAAAACGTACTTATTTACAAAGTTTTGAAACTGAAACAAAAAAAACGTTTTTTTTCAAAATTTTCGGTATTTTTTTTATTTGTAGCGCAAAAAATAAAAACCGTAGAGGTGATCAAATACCACCAAAAGAAAGCTCTATTTGTGGGGAAAAAATGATAAAAATTTCATTTGGGTACAGTGTAGCATGACCGCGCAATTGTCATTCAAAGTGCGACAGCGCTGAAAGCTCAAAATTGGTCTGGGCAGGAAGGTGTTTAAGTGCCCGGTATTGAAGTGGTTAAGGACGCCCAAAACGCAGGTCACAAATGCAGTGTGTGTGCCTGCACTGGATCGCATGGTACAGAAGTACAGAAGTATCATGCGATCCAGTTGCAGTGCGTTTCCAAAAGCATGCATGCAAATAGGCCAATCGTTTCCGTTTGGTAATATAAAAAAAAAAAAAAAAAAAATCAGGAGATATCCATTGGCATTTACTGCCTAATGAAAGACCTATTTGTCCAGAAAAAAAAAAAAAGCCACATTGCACAACCGCGCAATTGTCAGTTAATGTGCCGAATCGCAAAAAGTGCTCTGGTCTTTGGCCAGCGAAATGGTCCGGGGGTTAAGTGGTTAAATGTTACAAAGAATAAAACGGAATATGTAAAAAGGAAATCAACGACGCAAAAAATCAATACGAACGACAGATTGCAAAAGAAAGGAAAAGTCCCAAAACATTCCTCAAATATATTAATAGTAAAAAAGGTCCGGTCTGAACATGTAGGCCCTTTATAAAATAATCTAGAGCGGGTGACTGGGGACAAAGAAAAGGCAAATTTATTAAAAACACATTCTTCAGCTCTGTGTATACAAAGTAGCATGGGGGAGCTCATGTCCATATTGTGGGTGGTAGTGATGATCCACAATGGCTCAAAAAGGGATAGGGTCCAGAAATATTTAGACAGAATAAAGGTGGATAAAGCACCTGGACCTGATGGCATCCACCCATGGATCCTAAAAGCTCTGCATCTACCGTATTTATCGGGGTATAACACGCACCAGCGTATAACACGCACCCCAAGTTTAGGAGGGCATTTTAAGGAAAAAAGTTTTAGGAGGGAAGTTTAAGGGAAAAAAAAAAAACTTACATTTAAATGCCCGTCAATGCAGTCTTATCAGTGTGCATCTGCAGCCTTGTCCATCATTGCAGAATGATCAGTGTCATTTGCAGCTTGCCCAGCGCTGTTTGCAGCTTTGCAGTGTCATTTGCAGCTTTGCAGTGTCATTTGCAGCTTTGCAGTGTCATTTGCAGCTTGGCCAGCGCCATTTGCAGCCTTGCCCATGTTTAAATTTCCCGCTGCCGAGACAGACCGAGCTCCGCCGAAAAAGACCGAGTCGACTTGCTCGGCTCCGCTCGTAGTCCCGCCTCCCTGCTGTTTCTCTAGCGAGCGCTGCCGAAAAAGACCGAGCCGTCTGTACTGTGTATTCGGCTGGGCTCCGCTCGCAGTCCCGCCCAGTACCACAGTACAGTCGGCTTGGTCTTTTTCGGCAGCGCTCGCTAGAAAAACAGCAGGGAGGCGGGACTACGAGCGGAGCCGAGCAATCGGCTCGGTATTTTTCGGCCGCTCTCGGTATTTTTGACTCGCAGACAGTGGGGATCGGCGTATAACACGCACCCACGACTTTCCTCCAATTTTAAGGGGGAAAAAGTGCGTGTTATACGCCGATAAATATGGTAATTGTTAGGGACTTTTTAATGACTGGAATGGTGCCACTGGATTGGCGCAGGGCCAATGTGGTGCCCATTTTTAAAAAGTCTTTACCAAGTAACTATAGACCTGTTTGTGCAACTTCTATAGTTCGGAAGATATTGGAGAGTTTAACCACTTGCTTACTGGGCACTTAAACCCCCCTCCTGTCCAGACCAATTTTCAGCTTTCAGCGCTGATGCACTTTGAATGACAATTGCGCGGGCATACAACACTGTACCCAAATGAAATTTTTATCATTTTTTTTGCCACAAATAGAGCTTTTTTTTGTTGGTATTTAATTACAGCTGGGAGTTTTATTTTTTGCTAAACAAAAAAATCATGTTTAATAGTTTGTTATAAAATTTTGCAAACAGGTCATTTTTCTCCTTCATTGAAGTGCGCTGATGAGGCGGCACTGATAGGCTGCACTGGTGGGCACTGATAGGCTGCACTGGTGGGCACTGATAGGCATAGTTAAAGTGGCACTAATAGGCACAGATAAGGCGGGACCGATGGTCAAAGATGGGCACGGATGGGTGGCACAGATGGGTGGCACTAAGGGGCACTGATAGGTACCACTGATAGATGGGACTGATGGGCACTGATAGGTGGCACTGCTGGGCACTGGTAGACGACACTGATGGGCACGGATATGTGGCACTGGGGTGCAGCACCTTTGTTGAGGCAGATTGTGGGCACTGCTGGGTGGCACTGTGGGCACTGCTGGGTGGCACTAACGGGGGGCACTTATTTTTTAATCACCTTTATTGATGAGGGGGCAGGTGGGCACTGGCAGGGCTGGCCATCATCGGGACTAATGTCCCGATCACGGCCGTCGGTGATCAGGTCTTTTTTTTTCTCCTCGCGCTGTCACTGCGAGGAGGAATAATAGCCGATTACCGGCTCCGTTATATCACATGATCAGCTGTCATTGGCTGACAGCTGATCACGTGATAAGGGGTCGGGATCGACCCCTTGCTCTGATCGGTGATCAGGCGAGTCTCATAGACTCGCCGATCACAGAGCGCGCCGCGCGCGCCCCTCAGGGGGCGCGCAGGCTGCTCGTGCACGGGACTACGTCAATAGACTTAGTCCCGGAAAAGGAGATCCGCGCTGTAGCCGTCATTCGGCTATAGCGCGGGTCTCAAGTGGTTAATAAAAGACCACATAGATGAGTTCTTGTTGGAAAGAAATATTTTAAGCAACAGACAGCATGGATTCATGAAAGACAGAAGTTGTCAAATCTGATTTCTTTTTATGAGAAGGTAAGTAAAACCTTGGACAGAGGAGTGGCAGTGGACGTGGTATACTTGGATTTTGCAAAAGCGTTGGATACAGTTCCCCACACACGGCTCATGTGTAAAAGTCCAATTGTGTGTACAGGGCATTACTCTGAATGATCGAAGGTTATCAGTGGTGTACCCCAAGGTTCAGTGCTGGGACCCTTACTTTTTAATTACTTTATAAATTATATCTGGTCTGGGATCAAAAGTAACATTTCCGTCTTTGCAGATGACACCGAGCTATGCAGTGGAATAACGTCCTTACAGGATTTCTCCAATTTACAAGCCGACCTCAATGCTCTGTCTAATTGGGCAACTATGTGACAGATGAGGTTTAATGTTGATAAATGTAAAGTTGCACTTGGGGGCTAAGAATATGCATCATACATACTAGGGGGAGTACAACTGGGGGAATCCACAGTGGAGAAGGATCTGGGGGTTTTGGTAGATCATAAGCTCATAAATAACATGCAATGTCCAAGCTGCGGTTTCCAAAGCGACCAAAGTCCTTTCTTGTATTAGGAGAGGTATGGACGAGAGAGAGAAAGAGAGAGAAAGAGAGAGAAAGAGAGACAAATCTACAAATCATTAGTAAGACCTCATCTGGAATATGCAGTTCAGTTTTGGGCTCCAGTTCTCAAAAAGGATATCGGGGAACTGGAGAAAGTGCAGAGAAGGGCAACCAAACTGATAAGAAGCATGGAGGAGCTCAGCTATGAGGAAAGATTAGAGGAATTGAATTTATTCACTCTTAAGAGGAGATTAAGGGGGATCAACATGTACAAATATACAAGGGGTCCATATAGTGAACATGGCGTTGAGTTATTCACTTTAGGGTCAACAAAGAGGACAAGGGGGCACTCTTTATATCACATCTTTACATAGAGGAAAAGAGATTTCATCTCCAAATACAGAAAGGTTTCTTCACAGTAAGAGCTGTGAAAATGTGGAATCAACTCCCTCCACAGGTGGTTCTGGCCAGCTCAGTAGATTGCTTTAAAAAAGGCCTGGATATAACTGGGTACTGACATTTATAGTCAAAGTTGATCCGGGGAAAATCGGATTGTCTCTCGGGGGATCAGGGAGGAATTTTTTACCCTGCTTTAGCAAATTGGATCATGCTTTGGCTGGGTTTTTTTTGCCTTCCTCTGGATCAACTGTGGGTGATGTTTTGTGTATATGTGATTGTATGAAATTTTAATTTATTTTTATTGTTGAACTAGATGGACTTGTGTCTTTTTTTCAACCTGATTAACTATGTACCTATGATGTTGATTTTTCAAAGCAGCAGTGTTCTGTCATATTAGCAAACCTGTGACATCAGCAGGTTTGCTGCTGCTTTTAAAATTCAACATCTAAACAGATGGATTTTTAAATACTGATTTTTACTATATAAGCTCATTTTACAGTTAAAAATAAGTGTGGAATGCAAGACACCGGTGGGTGTAACAAGATGTCCGCTTGCCGCCTTCTCACTGTATCCTTACTGTGGACGAGTGCGGGGAGGGGGGAGTAGCAAGATGGCGGCGACGAAACTTCACTTCCGTTACAAATTCTGATGGCTTGCCTAATCTGACGAAACACCTGCATGAATAACTGAGCTAAAGGCAGGAAGTAAATGCTACAGGAATCATTTGCCCTTACTCAAGATGGCCACAGCTAGAAATACTAGGGGGGTGTTTTTCAAAGTGATTTTTCAGTAAAATAAAGAATGGAGGCATGGATTGGGGGGGGGGGGTGCTATGAATATTAAAAATTAAATAGCGTTTTTAATTTGTGGTGCTCAGATACAGTGCAGATCCGCTTTAAAGCGGAACTTCGGTAGTTTTTTTCAACTTTTAAGCTATTAAATCTTCTGCCTTTGTTGTTGTTTTAACTTTGGATAGTAAAACATTTTTTTCTGTCA
Source organism: Lithobates pipiens (assembly GCF_037356315.1). NCBI lineage: Eukaryota > Metazoa > Chordata > Amphibia > Anura > Ranidae > Lithobates > Lithobates pipiens. The sequence continues at coordinate 10,791,869 of NW_027507903.1, read as the reverse complement.
GTAAATCCCTTATACAGTCCACTTCCCGTTTCTTGCCTGGTCATTAGCCTAGGCTTAGGACATCATGCACAGCTCTCTCTATCACTCCAGAGTTTGTCAGGAAGGGAAGTCATAAGAGGTTCTATGAGAGGCAAAGATTTTTTTATTACAAATTATGTGAGCAGACTGCAGTTCCTCTTTAACTAGTTAGCTATCACAAGGGAATGAACAAACAGTGCCAGTTTCCTTGGAGGAATCGGGAAAGACCCGGGAATCACCACAGATTCAGAAAAGGAAGGGGCCGATAAATGAAATATTTACTCGCTCCCCATCCTGAAACATCCTCAACACCCAACGAGAAAGTAAAGGAGGAAAGCTGAGGGGGGGGAGGGGGAAAGAGTGGGTGTGCCCGGCCAGCAGGGGGAATATGCGACACATGGGGTAATCACATCTGTGATATAAACCAGCTCCCATTAATATTTGTTTATTTAAGGTACTTGTATAAAGCCATCAATTTCTGCAGTGCTTATCCCAACCACGGCACTACCTGCCTGGAGTTTGCATGTTTTCCCTGTGCGAGTTTCCTCCGGGTACTCCGGTTTCCTCCCACACTCAAAAGACCTGCTGGTAGGTTAACTGGCTCCTGTCTAAATTGGTCCTAGTATATCTACTCCCTGAATACTGATAGACAAGGGGTTAAAGTGGTTGTAAATCCTAACACACCACTTTTACCTACAGGTAAGCCTATAACGAGGCTTACCTGTAGGTATTGGAAAACATCTCCTAAACCTGCACAGTTTAGGAGAGATTTACCATATACGCTTGCGCCAACGTCCTCGGCACATGCGCACCAAAGAAAGGGCACGTTCTGGGGCCCCTGCCATTGTTTCCCGCATGCGCTGGGGTGATGTCACGAGACTCCGGCCAGTCAGAACCACGGCAGGAAGAGGGGTGAAGATGAACGCAGCCACCAGCGGGGACCTCGCTGGCTTCGTTTGCAGGTGATGCATACTAGCCCATTATGCTTTGCAGGGGAATAAAGAGGAAGTTTACTTCCTCTGTAAACTATAGCAAACCGTTTCTGGCAAAGTGCATTTCAGAAAAAGTCATCTCGTACTTTTATTGTGGGAAGACCTTTTCCACCGTCTTTATGACAGAACTGCTTCCCATAACCCTTCAATAATTTCCTGGCATACTCTGAGTTCAATAATGGATGATTGCTGCTGTTATAGACGTAACTATGTCTGCAGAAGGCGACCATGGAAAAAAAAAATAGCTTCTTAAAATACCCATGATTTGCATAGTAGCCGTTTTATTTCCGGTACTTACATGAGCTAGAATCACTCCCTCGAGAGTTTTCCTGTTCCTCTTGTATATCATGTACAGCCCCCCTGCGAACTTCCTCTTTGGACAGTGAACTGTATCCCAGATCTGACTGGCCACCTAATATAAACAAAAAAATATATATATAAAATCGGTTAAAAATTTACCTATTTGGTTAACTGATCGGTTGAGCCCAGTGAGCATTGTCACCCACAGGCTTGTATTATCTCTGGGTGGGGGGGGGGGGGGGGGGGGGAGGCTCCAAAAGCAAAACAGCTTGAGGTCTGCTCATGTTTAACTAATACCACAAATCAGGGGTCCCCAGTTCATCTAGAGTTGCAACAATTTTAATCTACAGTAAAAAAAATAAAAATAATAAATGCAACAGAGAGAGTGAGACCCTTATGGGCAGTGGTCTACATCTGGAAACTTAAAGAGGAACTTCACTCGGTCGTGCAGCATTGTTTTCAGGTGACATACTCACCTGCCCAGCAGATCCAGTGTTGCCCTTCTGTGATCTGCCACCCAGGGGTGACAACACAGGTCCTGGCCGTCACGAGCCGGGTGCCTCTTCTGGGTTCAGGCAGCCAGTCTACGAGGACAAAAATGGTGCAGGGAGGGGGCTGGATGGAAAAAATATGTAAATAAGTATAAAAAGGGGGTGGGGGGCATTGGACTTCCAAATGCCATAGATGGAGGTAGGAGAGACCAGGACGGCACACATGTAAGAGTAATAAGGGAACTCTGCAGTTCCTTTTGGAAAAAATATGTAAACATATGTAAACAGAAAAAACATTTTAACTTCGGGAGCTCAGAGACTCTTCGGCTCCATTTCACACCTGAGCATAGAGCATTGACAGCTGCTGCCCTGCGCTTAAAAATTGTTTCCTTTTGCGGAGCCTTTTTGCACCGGCACCATTCATTTCAATAGGCCTCCCTCCGCTCCAAAGAAGCTCAGGTACCAAATCTTGGCACAGAGCCAAGAGCATTTGGTGATGGGCTTTTTTTTTTGGCCGTGATTCCAGTGCGTTTTATCACGCGTCAATTTGCGGCAAAATCTTAAAATCTCAAAAATTTAAGTTGCTATTAAGAAATAACGGCATTGTGAACGCGACGGAATCGCGGGCAGAATTGTGCAATTCCAGTACTCTCAGGTGTGAACGGAGCCTTATAGCGAAGCAACTAAACCCATCGATTTAAAGGAGTTGTTGTAAAGGAAGAAGGTGTTTATCTTAATTCATCCAATGCATTAAGATAAAAAAAACTTCTGTGTGTAGCAGCCCCCCCCCCCAAATCACTTATCTGAGCCCCTTCTCTCTGCAGTGATGTCCACAAGTTTCCGATGTCACAGACACTCCTGATTGGCTGAGACACATAAGCGGCGGCATTGGCTCCTGCCATCGGTCAGCCAATCAGGGGAGAGAGAGGGGCGGGGCCAGATTTGGGATCCGTGTCTGAATAGATACAGAGAGCCGACTCAGCTCGGGTGCCCCCATAGAAAGCTGCTGGCTGAGGGGAGCACGCGATAGGAGGGAGGGGCCAGGAGCACAGAAGAAGTGGCACCCGAGAAGAGGAGGATCCGAGCTGCTCTGTGCAAATTTAACTGCACAGAGGAGGCAAGTATAAAATGTTTGTTATTAAAAAAAAAAAAAAAGAAGAAAAAAAGAGCCTTTACAATCATGGTTTAAAAAAAAAAAAAAAGAAAAAACTACTTGCAATGATTTGGAATGCTCTTGCCCAGTATTCAATATTATAATAGTTTCGATTGTAGTCATTGTATGTCATGTACGCCATCACGGCCTACACATATTGTTGCACCTGACCTGGTATATGTTTGAATGGTTTCTACGGTTTTGAGATACATAGGGGGTTATTTACAAAAGGCAAGTGCACTTTGCACTACAAGTGCCCTTGGAAGTGCGGTTGCTGTAGATCTGAGGGGGGAAATCTGAAATGGGGGGAAGCTCTGCTGATTTTTTTCACCCAATCATGTGCAAGCTAAAATGCTGTTTATTTTCCGTGCATGTCCCCCCTCAGATCTACAGCAACTGCACTTCTTGTACTGCAAAGTGGATTTGCCTTTCGTAAATAAGCCCCCATTGTTTTCATTATTTGCCTTGGTATTGCAATACAAGAATAAAAATAAAAAATAAAATTTTAAATTTTTTTATTTTTACACTTTTTTTTACGATCACTTTTATTCCTATTACAAGGAATGTAAACATCCCTTGTAATAGGAATCATTCGTGACAGGTCCTCTTTATGGAGAGATGCAGGGTCAACAAGACCCCACATCTCTCCTCTAGGCTGGAAAGCATGAGATCGAGAAAACAAAATTCACTGATCTCATGCTGACAGACGCAACCGCGACTTTGTTTACTTCCGGGAACCCAGGCGTGATGTCATAACGTTGCGCCCGGTCCTCTGACAATGATAGAGATGACTGGAAATCTCTATCGTCGTCATCCGGCGACGGCCGATTCTTTCTCCGGGCCCCTGAAGGCACGGGAAAGCCTGGAGAAGCATCGGATGACGTTCCCTCCCATCGCCTATAAGAACGATCAAGCATCATGCACAGAATCATGCACAGAATCGCCAGCTGGAAAGAACGATGCCTGTAGCAAACGATGTCTCCTCTCCCCTGACAGAACAGGGATTCATGAGTTTCAACACACAAATCCCCCGTTCTAGCTCCCGTCCCCGCAATAGTGGGTGGCTGTCGCACATCGGCCACATGCATCGGGTCCCACCCCCCCCCCCCCTCGTTGTGCCGCGGGTGAGCCCCCGGCGGCCCTTAAAGGGGAAGACGTCCTCTATACGTCGTTTTGCGTGAACGTGCCACTTTCCCAACGTAGATCGGCGTGAAACAAAAAGAAGAACCCGCGCTCCAGGTGTCTACTTCCTAATGATCTCTCCCCTCTCCAGGCGTGGGAGCAGCTCAATATGCAACCATATGCAAAAATTGAACAAAAAGGTCCGGATGGGCACATTCGTGAGTGCGCCCATCCGGACCTTTTTGTTCAATTTTTGTATATCGGCGTGAGCCGGTCGGCAAGTGGTTAAGACTGCATTCACACCTGAGCCACTTTCAGCTCGTAAAACGCCAGAAAAAAGGCCCAACAAGCAAAATAACTTTCATTTAAATGGCCCCCTGTTCACATCAGAGCGTTTTGTAGCCTGAAGAAAAACGCCTGAAGCTCAAAAAAAGTGCATAAGCTTCTTCTATTGGCAGATTACAGGCGTTTTACATGGGCGACCTTTTGACCTGTGTAAAATCACGGCAAAATCGTGGTAAAAAACGCGCGACTTTCTGCCTGAAAATGCTCGGGTGTGAACGTAGAATTGTCCACCACTGTAGACAAACCGCACCACTATTCTTTCAATTCACCATATCCATTTATTTACCAAAAGGCGGTTATTATCATCATATTTGTCATTTTGTATTCTACTTAGCCATTACAGTTTAGCGCTATATTGTATGACACCTTTGGCTCATTTACTGGCATTTTGCTATAGCTGGAAAGCTCAGTGACAGCAGGAATAGTAATCCTTGCCTCAGATTTTCCCAGCTGTACCATTAGATATAACAATCCTTCCTAATTGGATACCATTAGAGTGTCTTGCAACAGAAGCCTTTGGGGGAGTTATGTGTAGGCGAGGATTTACTTCCTCGATTCTTCCCCCAGAGCACGAGCGAAGACACACACACACACACACCTGTACTGGATCTGTCATCGGCAGCATCGGCACTGATTACATCTGTACTGAACGACGGCTGCTCTGTGGGGTTCATGTCTATAGAGCTGTCCATACTTCCATGGCTGACGGCATCCAGGTCACTTCCATCTAGGAAAATAGAGAGGAAAAAGGACACAGTCACTATGCAACTCAGAACTATCCTGGCTCATTTACAGACAGAGGCAGGGGCGGACTGACCATTCGGGCACTGCCCGAGGGCCCCATGCCACTAAGGGGCCCCATCAGGGTTGCCAGCCTCAATAAAACCAGGGGCAGTATGTAAAAATCTGTGTTTTTAAAAAATCCCAAGATTATAGCTGCCCCACCTCTCCAGTACCTTTTCAGTGTGTGTATATGTATTCTGTGTATGCATATTGTGTGGCCCCATAATCTACTGCCTGGGGGCCCCATAATCTTCTCCTATTGCCCGGGGGCCCATGAGTAGTCAAGTCCGCCCCTGGACAGAGGATTACATTTTAACACGCATTTCCACTTTTGCAGTCAAATTTATTGTGTGTTCCCATTCGCACAACATGCCTAAAATGTATTTAAAAAGATACAGTACGGAAAAAGGGCGGGACTCTCCACAATGAATGGACCAATAACTCCACTGTTCTCCAACCCGGAATTTCCACCAGCAGTAACGGCATTTTATTAAATGGAACAGGTTGGAGAACACAAGACTTGTTCAGACTCTAAAAGAAGGTAAACTTCCAAAATTGCATGAATTAGGGTCCAAACATCATAATAAATGGATACAATATCATCAACTACATATCAAATTTTTGGACAGCAGTCCAGGATTGATAGACCACTAACTAAATTCCAACCATTATGAATAGAGCGAAAAAATGACCCATAAACTATGTATAATTGATAAACTTCTACTTCCTGCGGAACCCCCTAATGAAATAGCAAATATTAGAAAATGGGAAAGTGAAATAGGAGAGTCCGATAATGGCACAGTGGTGTAGTGGTTAGCACTCTCACCTAGCAGTAAGAAGGGTCACTGGTGGGGGGGCGTGTCCAAGATGGCCGACTGAGCGGACGCACTTGCTGAGAGCTCCGCCGACCATCCGCTGTAATTGACTCCTAGCCCTGCAGATACCGCTCGTGGAGCAGCTTACCCTTGTGCACACGGTCCCGGGAGGGGATGACCAAGGGCAGGGGTAGCTCCGGTTGCCGTAGGACCCCCGCATCGGCCAAATCTAAGCCGCGGCCTAACTCCGGCCTATCTCCGGACCCGAAGCCTGCGGCCCGCATGGCGTCCCCGTCGGAAGATCCGGACCCGGCGCTCTCGGAGCAGTCGAATTTTGCGGCATTGATGCAGGCTATCACCACCTGCCAATCTACCCTGACGGGGAAGATCGAATCGGTGCAGCTCGATATCAGCCTTGTCCGAAGGGATATGGATTCGTTCCGCACCCGGCTGACTGAGGCGGAGCGGCGGCTGGGTGACTCTGAGGACGTACTGCGAGATCACTCCGGGACACTCCGAACGTTGCAAACCAGGGTGAAGATACTGGAAAGTAGGGCAGAAGATTCTGAGAACAGGAATCGAAGGAATAACCTTCGCATTGTGGGACTACCTGAGGGAGCGGAAGGAGCAGATCCCCACACCTTCACGGAGAACCTGCTTCGCAAGCTCCTGCCTCAGGCACCCTTTTCAAGTTTCTTCACGGTGGAGAGGGCACACAGAATGCCTGCCGTCCGGACCATTCCGGGGGCTCCTCCACGTACCTTCATTCTTCGCCTTCTCCACTTTAGGGACCGCGATTTGGTGTTGCGGGAGGCACGCAAGGTGGAGGCTCTTACCTATGAGGGGGCGCGATTGATGATCTTCCCGGATTATTCCATTGATACCCAGAAGCTACGCCGATCATTTGACCAGGTAAAGCTGAACCTCCGCAATAGACGAATTAAGTACAGTATGTTGTTCCCGGCCCGACTTCGTGTACAAGATGGTGAGACGGTTCGTTTTTTCACATCGCCGGAAGATGCTGCGAACTGGTTGGAAACCTTGCCAAGGAACAGGGATGATCGGTGAGCTGCCCCTAGGGTGCTGTTTGTTTGCCTTCCACCTGTACCCTACATTTAATTTGAACGGAGCCCTAGCCGGACTCGATGGGCATGGGCCGGCTTGAGATCCGCTTAGTGGCAATGGCGGTGTTTTACCACTTTATTTCCAGTTTGACTGTCTATACTGTGCCTGAGCCTACTCTGACTATGACTTTCCTTTGTTGGTGGCGATTTGCTCCCTTTGTTTTGCAACAGTTTTTCTTTCAAGAATCTGCCCCCGGCTACGGCCGGGTGAACTGAACTTAGTCTATCATGCCTCTGCAGGGCCCTTTTATCCGACAAATGGACTGGGCTGGACTTGCGGTGCTCAGACGGTTGCACTCATGGTGCTCATCTTTTCATGCATCCCCATGGTTATTACCAGGGCGGTTTGGTTTGGGGTTAGGACACACCGAAGTTTGGGGGGTGGTGTCGGGGTGGGGGGTGGGAGGGGGGGGGTTTCGGGTATTGTGTTCAGGACATTCTTTTGTAAGTATTATTCTCTATGTATATCTGTGTTGCTGAGGTCTGATTCTTGGTATAGTTTTGATGTGTCAGGGGAGGAATTTTGGAAATGTCTATTTACTGATGTGGGGGGGGGAGGTTCTTTGGGGGGTGGGGGGGTTTGGATTTGTGGGCTGTTGGGGGGTCTCCTGGGTGCTGGGTTGTGGTTTCTGGGGGGCCGTGTCCACTTCTGTGAGATGAGTCTATGGCTCCTTTAACCATTCTGTCCTGGAACGTGCGAGGCCTCAACTCGAGGCTCAAACGTTCCCTGGTTTTCACGTATCTTAAGCGATACTCTCCACAGATTTGTATACTGCAGGAGACTCATCTGGCGGGTGGAAGGACGCTGGCCCTTAAGAAACCCTGGGTTGGGGCATATTATCATTCTACCTACTCTGTGTATGCTAGGGGGGTCAGTGTTCTGGTGCACAGGTCTCTTCAATTTAACCTATTGGATCTCCATTTGGATCCGGGTGGCAGGTATGTGGTGATCCATGCCATGTGTAATGGATTGGAGATGCTGCTGCTGGGTGTTTATGTTCCCCCGCCGGCTACCATGGAGCTCCTTAACAAATTGACCCCTATCATGGCACTGTACCCAGGTGCTGCTATTTTGATGGCGGGTGACTTTAATATGACCCCGAACCCCTCCCTAGATAGGTTTCGGGGGGGGGTGGGTCAGAGCTCCCCACTTATGACCTGGATGGATCTCTACGGGCTCACTGATATCTGGCGGTGGAAACATCCTACTGACAAGCAGTACACGTGCCACTCTGCCACTTATGCTTCTTTTTCAAGGATTGATCTGCTGCTGGCTGACGCTTTGCTACTGCCCCGCACGGTTGGTGTGGAGGTCCTGCCTAGGGGTATTTCAGACCACGCTCCCGTGCTGCTGCGGCTAGAGGTGGGCCCCACTTTGGGCCCCGCCATGTGGCGGCTTTCCGGGTATTGGGTGGCGGACGAGCGGGTTGCCCCGGAGGTGGAGGGGGAATTGGGTGCTTACTGGGGGGTAAATGCTGGTACCGCGACGTCCACGGTGCTCTGGGACGCTTTTAAGGCCTATGCCAGGGGTCAGTATCAGACTGCCATTTCCAAGGCCAGGAAACATTCTAGGTTGGCGCTGGCGGAGGCGGAGAGGAGGGCGCAGGAGCTTGAGAGAGCGTACACGCTAGGGGGTGGCGGAGCCTCCTATTCTGCCTTGCAGTCGATACACAGGGAGATTGCTTTGCTCAGGACAGAGGGTAGTAGGAAGATTTTGTTGGCCCAATCGCAACGCATTTTTGAACAGGGGGAAAAGACGGGCAGACTTTTGGCCTGGTTGGCTAGGGAGAGGGCTTCTGTGGCGCATATCGCCAGGATCAGAGGAGAACATGATGAGGTGATCTCAGACCCCTCTCAAATTAACGACCGATTTGTACAATTTTATAAGGCCCTTTATGCTCCTAGGGAGGTTTTTACTCTGGAAGCACTTGGTCACTTTTTGGACCGGGTTGACTTCCCGCAGCTCTCTGATGAGGACCGTACCCGCCTGGAGGGCCCGATCTCTCTTGAGGAGGTTCAGGCGGCTATTGTCTCCCTCAAGAGCTCAAAAACGCCGGGCCCGGATGGCCTGCCGGCAGAGTTCTATAAAACGCACGCTGATACACTTGCGCCGCGATTTCACGCCCTACTCCGTACTATGCTAACTGAAGGGAGTCTGCCCCCCACGATGTCCGAGGCGGTGATAGTCGTTATCCCTAAACCGAATAAGGACCCTGAGTGCTGTTCCTCCTATCGCCCAATTTCTCTGCTTAATGTCGATGCGAAGGTAGTGGCAAAGATTTTGGCAAATCGGCTTAACTCTGTTATTTTGACCCTGGTTCATGGTGATCAAACGGGCTTTATGCCGGGCAAGGGCACTGACATTAACATTAGGCGCCTCTATACCCACGTTTCTAGGGCTAGGGCGGGACAGGGACAGGGAGTGGTTGCGTCGCTCGACGCAGAAAAAGCGTTCGACTCTGTCGAATGGCAATTTCTCTGGGGAGTTTTGGAGCGCTTTCGCTTTGGCCCTAAATTTATTTCCTGGATTCGGCTGCTTTATAATCACCCCGTGGCCAGAGTCCGAACCAACGGTGCGGTATCGGAGGAGTTCGCGTTGGGTAGAGGTACGAGACAGGGGTGCCCTCTGTCCCCTGGCCTCTTTGCACTAGCCATAGAGCCCCTGGCCATTCTTTTACGGGCATCGGAGGCATTTGTGGGGCTGCGAGTGGGTCCCCTTGAAGAAAAAATTTCGCTGTATGCGGACGATGCACTTCTTTACCTACCTGATGCATCTGTCTCCTTGCAGAGGGCCTTGGGTATTATGGAGGAATTCGCTTCCTTCTCGGGAATTAGAATTAATTGGGATAAATCCTTGTTGTTCTCACTCCCTCAGGATCCTCGTGCTGAAGTAACGCCGACGCCACTGAAATTTGTTCAGGGGTTCCGTTACTTGGGGATTCTGGTGCGAGGAGATCCTAAGCTCTATCTAGCTGACAACGTATACCCTATCTTAGACGACCTGACTGTTAGATGCCAGATGTGGAAGTCTTTGCCCTTGTCACCGGTGGGTAGAATTAACCTCTTGAAGATGACCTTTTTGCCAAAGTTCTTGTATGTTTTTCGGAACACCCCTACCCCGATCCCGAATTCTTTTTTCCTCAGGGCAGACCGGGTGATCAATACGTTTATTTGGGCTGGAGCTGTGCCCAGGGTGGGGAGGCTGGCCCTCCAGCTGCCTCTCTCGGCTGGGGGCCTGGCCTTGCCATGCCTGAAACAATATTATTGGGCAGCGGTACTGGTGACAGTGCGGTGGTGGTTTGTACAATCGAGATCCAATCCGTCGGTTAACCTAGAGGCGGCCATCCTGGGGTCTTATGCTGCGCTTAGTAATTTGGTATTTAGGGGCCCTAAAGCTCACCCTATGGTCACGTCGAATATGGCGGCGACGGTGCGTGTGTGGATGCAGGTGTCGAGGAAACTTAATGGTCCTTTGGAGGTCTCACCCCATACGCCGCTGTGGGGCAATCCACAATTGAGCCATTTCAAATCTATCCCGGATCCTGCCCTGTGGGCCAAATATGGCATCACGACCATACAGCAGATTATGCCTAGGGGGGTCCTCCTAAACTTTGATACCCTCAAGAGGGAGTTTGGGCTGTCGAATAAGATGTTTTTTCGATACCTGCAGCTGCGCCATGCGTCGCGGGCCCAATTCCCTGCCCCAATCTCGGTCTGCTCGAACCAAATTGAAAAGTTTCTCATATCCAAATATGCGGATCGGGTCCTCTCCTCCCTGTACCTTAGGCTCTCCATTTCGGAACCCGAGACGGAGTCTGCGCTTTTTCGCAAATGGAGGTCTGATCTTCCATCACTGGACGAGGAGGACTGGCAGGAGGGCATCCAGAATTACATTCCCCGGGTGATCTCTGCGCGCGACAGATTCATTCAACTGAAGTTTCTTCATAGGGCATACTACACTCCACAGAGACTTTCGAGAATATACCCACTAAGCTCAGATCGATGTCCGAAATGTGGTGTGGAGGTTGGGACATTTATGCATGTGGTGTGGGAATGCCCAGCTATTCAGACCTTCTGGAGGGGGGTGGTGGGGGTGCTGAATTCGGTGGGGGGCCTCTCGGTGGGGCTGGACCCTGTGGTCCTGCTGTTGGGGGTATGTGACAGAGTAGTGGTGGGTACATATAGACAATTGTTTGTATTTTATGCGGCCTTTTATGCCAGGAAGACTATTCTCCTTAACTGGAAGAGGGCGGACCCCCCTGGGATTTCACAATGGAAAGGGTTGATTGACTCCGCTCTTCCACTATATAAGTTGACGTACATGAGTCGTAAGTGCCCGTCCAAATTTGATAAGATTTGGGGGTCTTGGGTGGGAGTGTAGATGGGTCACTAGCGGGATGGGTGGTTGTGGGTTTCGGGATGTTCTCCTGTATTTACTTGATCATTACTGAATGCTGCGGGCAAAATGCGGTAATGCTGTGAATTGTTTATCACTATGAGCTATTTCTGGATATTTGGCTTTTGCTCTCTTTCCCCCCTTCCCCCCTCCCCCCCCTCTTCCTCTTCCCCTTCTTTTTCCCTTTTGCCTTATTTCCTCTCCTATACCTTTTGACCTTCATCAGCTAATTTGTAAGTCTGTTTAACCGATTGTACACTGAACACTTTGTTATGTTGTGTTGTGCAATGCGCTGTTGTATTGTACCAATGTTTGTTCATTCATTTAATGGTGATAAATAAAAACTTACCTGTTAAAAAAAAAAAGAAGGGTCACTGGTTCAAATCCCAACCACAACACTACCTGCCTGGAGTTTTCATGTTCTCCCTGTGCCTGCGTGGGTTTCCTCCGGGTACTCCGGTTTCCTCCCACACTCCAAAGACATGCAGGTAGGTTAATTGGCTTCTGTCCAAAATTGGCCCTAGTATATGAATGGGGACCTTGGATTGTGGGCACCTTGAGGGTAGGGACCGTTGTAAGTGTGCGATGTACAGGGATAGGGGCAATTGTAGACACTCACTCAGGTTGAACTGGATGGACTGGTGTCTTTATTCAACCTTACTAACTATGAAACTATGAAGCTAATAGAATGGGATAAAGCATTTTTATCAACAAATTAATCGTGGTAGTCAAGCATCAAGAACGCAATTCTAAAAATTTGATGAGATGGTACTGGAGCCCAGTAGATTTAAATAAGATAAATAAAGATAATACAAAAAAAAAAAAAAAAACATTGGAGATGCTTAAGGGATAAAAGGAACAAATGACACATATTTGGTATGAATGTCATGCGGTGAAGGAATTCTGGTATAAAATATTCGAAATATACAAACTGCCATCTGGAAAGGAGATGCAACAAAGCGTAAAGGTCTCGATATCGTCTAGAATACCTGGATCATTGAAATTTATAAATACGGACATACTTCACCATATGATAAATGCAGCTTGAAAATGGAGAAAAATAAATGGCCCTACCCGCACGCCGCCACCGATCTGCCTCCATGGGAGGCACCAGCTGTAATGACCGTCCTCTCAGGTGACAGTTCTTTTATAACTGAGGGCGGGGCCACGCGGTGACGTCTCCCCTCTCTGACGCACGGGGAAAAAGAACTGTCACCTGAGAGGACGGTCAATGCGACGTGTGTCACCCATGGAGGCGGACTGGGTGCGGCGTGGGATTTTTTTTTTCCGGGTCCGTCAGCGGAGGAGAAGATGAATGGACTTCGTGGGGCATTTTTCGTTTTTTAATAAAGGACTTGTCCCAAAGTGTGTCTTGTGGTTTTTTAACAATTTGACAAATTTTTTGTGAAATGGTACAATGTACCCGTTACCATTTTAAACGGGAGGGGGGGCAGGATCTGGGGGTCCCCAGATTCCGATAAGCCCCCCACAGACCCTCCACAACCACCAGGCAAGGGTTGTGGGGATGAGGCGATAAGGGATACTTGACTGGTGAACGTATTTAAAAAAAAAAAAAAAAAAAAAAAAAATTCATTTTTTAAAAACTTTTTTTTTTTACTTTTCCTTCTTTTCTTGGTCTATTTTTTTGTTTACATTCTGTCATCAGAATAACTCAGCGTCGCCATTGTGGCTTGCCTAGGGAGACTTGAATATTTATTTTATTTCTGTAATGCCACGTACACACGATCGGAATTCTCGATGAAAAAGCTCTGATGGTTTTCCCGACGGAATTCCACTCAAGCTGTCTTGCCTACACACGGTCACAACTAATTCCGATCGTTTAGAATGCGGTGACGTACAACACGTACGACGGGACTAGAAAAAGGAAGTTCAATAGCCAGTAGCCAATAGCTTCCGTCTCGTAGATGAATCTGAGCATGCGTGATTTTTGGCGTGTCGGAATTACATACACACGATCGTAATTCTCGACAAAATGGAGACTCGATAATCCTTATACACACGATCGGAATGTCCGATAGAACGTTTTTTCCATAGGGAAAATTGAGAACATGCTCTTCATTTTTGGCTGGCGGAAATTCGGACAGCTAAACTCCGATGGAGCGTACACACACGGTCGCATTTTCCGATGAAAAGCTCTCATTGGTCTTTTTCTGTCCGGAATTCCGATCATGTGTACGTGGCATTAGAGTTGTTAACAATTCAATAGGTGGAGCTTTCCATACTCCCCACATTGAGGGTCCAGAATACAGCATCTAAAAAGGGTACACTGCAATTTTTTTTTTTTTATGCTATGTGAACGAGGACGTGTGACAAATATAAAGTAATAGTCAAGCCCCATACACACCATCAGATTTTCTGCTGGTTTTTGTCTTCAGATTTACCAACACAATGTAGTGGAAGGGTCTGCCTAATGGCATACAGATTGAAACTCCTAAGGTTAGACCTCATATTAAGACAATCAGATAGTGTGTGTATGGAGCTTTATCCCAATCTAGCTTCGAAAACGGAAAATACACTTTAAAAAGGGTTGTAAAGGTTTGTGTTTTTTTCACCTTAATGCATCCTTATGCATTAAGGTGAAAAAACACCTGTCAGTGACCGGCTCCCCAGCCCCCCCCCCTTTTTACTTACCTGACCACTCGAACTTGACCCACGGGAACTTGCTCTCTCTCTCTGCCCGGGGGTTTTCGGCTGTTGATTGGATAGATTGGCTGTCAATCAAATCCAATAACGTGAGCGCCGGGGGGCGGGGCAAAGTACTGCATTCGGGAGAGCGCCTGCAAGGTAATCCCTTCGGGAGAGCGCTTCTCCCGGGGTGGGGTTATCTGATGTGGGGAGGAGCCGCCGAGGGACCCCAGAAGACAAGGTTTGGGGCCACTCTGTGCAAAACGAGCTGCACAGTGGAGCATAGCATGACATGTTTGTTTTTCTTACATTTTTTTTTAAACAAACCTTTACATATGCTTTAAGTCAGTACTATAGCACAAAAATGAACCATAAAGCGTATTTCACATTCGGGTGTCCTTCTAAACCAGTCAGCATGAAGACAAATAAATACCTGAAAGCGTCGTATGAGGTGCTAAGGAATGTTGTTTTTTCAAGGCTCTCTTAAATTGGGCAACTCCATGAAGTACATTCCTGACCTTTATCCACAGGAAGTAACCCCCTCGGTTCCCAGAGGGCCACACACTCTCCAGAACAGCCTGTGCAGGAACAGTTTGAAAACATATTTAGACACTTTTTTTTGGCAGTTTCTATGTTCTACATCTGACGGGGGGGGGGGAGTAAAAGGAACCACTTAGGGACAATATGACAAAAGCACACAACCGGATTCTGTTTGGGAACATTCAGTCCACTGCAAGCTAACATGGTTAACATAAGCTTTGCATACACCGCTGCTAAACATACTGTTCCTCCAAGTCATCTACTTGTTAAGAGGATTCATGAAACCCATCCAGGACCTTGTGTTGTGAAGTGTAGCACAGCTATAACGACCCCTTAAACACTGGGGGCACTTTACAGACGTTTTAGCGATAAAAATAGCGCCTGAAAAGCACCTCTCATACCTCCCCTTTTCTGCAAGCGGCATCTTTGTGGGCAGTGCGGGAGCGGTGTATACAGCGCTCCTCCACCACCCCTGCCCATTGAAATGAAGCCTGCAAACCGCTTTGGCAGCGCCGCAACATGGGCACTATCAACCCCTTTATTCGCCCGCTAGCGGGGGTTAAAAGTGCGTCCCCCCCACCCACTAGTGCCCAAAAGTGCCGCTATAAACAGCAGTAAAGTCCGCACTGCCCCAGTGTAAAAGGGGTCTAAAAAAGGTCAGGGTTCCTGTATGTGAGCGTTTCATTTCCAAAACTCTATGGATCTGTTTTGTAAAATATTTTTTTGAAACATGGAAGATACATTTTTATTGTTCAATTTTTTAACCACTTGCTTACTCGACACTTATACCCCCCCTTCCTTGCCAGGCCAATTGTCGCATTTTGAAGGACAATTGCATGGTCATGCAACACTGTACCCATATGACTTTTTTTTTTTAAAGATGGATAGATTTTTTCTTTTGGTGGTATGTAAATCAGCACTGGGGTTTATATATTTTTTTGCTAAACAAAAGCAAAAAAGGAACATTTTGGAAAAAAACGTAGTTTCCGTTAAATAAATTTTCTTTAGCATTGATGGCACTGAACAATTATCAGGACACGGATGATCAGTGCCCTGTTTATCCGCATGCATGTCCCCATCAGGATTGCCAGTTAAACTAGCAATTCTGTTTACACTGTGATCAGCTGTGATTGGACACAGCTGATCACGTGGTAAAAAGCCTCCCGTTATTGGCCCTCTACCAGGATCTGTAATTGGCAGTGTCTGAAGGGCACAGTGAACAAAGAGCACGCCAGATGCCAGCTTGGGGGGGGGGGAAGGTGCATGTGTGGTTCTGGGAGGATGCCTACGGACTCCCTCCCGAAACAGAGCCACGCTGTAGCCATTTTTCGGCTATAGCGCAGTTATAAAGTGGTTAAAGGCCAAGCCTAGGTTCACACTAGTGCATTTTTAGCTGCTTTTTAGTGCAGCTGCAGTGAAAATTGGTGCGATTTTTATAGGTTTTGAATGCAAGTTTTTACTACTGCAACTTATCCCTGCTGTCAGCCAGCAGGGATAAGTCATTGGCTGTTAAGCAGTCGGCACCCGCCGCCTTTGGAACTTTAGTGATTTTTTTTTATCTTTCCATCTATTAAATCTTCTGCCCTTGTTGTTGCTTTAACTTTGGATAGCAAAACATTTTTTTTCTGCCAGTAAAACCCTTATACAGCCCACTTCCTGTTTCTTGTCTGGTCATTAGCCTAGACCAGTGATGACGAACCTTGGCACTCCAGATGTTTTGGAACTACATTTCCCATGATGCTCATGCACTCTGTAGTGTAGTTGAGCATCATGGGAAATGTAGTTCCAAAACATCTGGGGTGCCAAGGTTCGATATCACTGGCCTAGACTTATGCCATCATGCACAGCTCTCTCTCTTGTGAGAGTTTTCCAGGAAGGAAGGAAGGAAGGAGGGGGGGGGGGGGTATGAGTCATAAGAAGGCCAATGAGAGCTGCAGAGCTGGAGGCGTGTGTGTAAATCCAGGAAGTGAACAGGCAGCAGCTTCAGCTGCCCACAGTTAAAGTGGATGCAGCCAGACTCAGCGGAGGGAGATTTCTACAGCGTATTTGGCAAGTACAGAATGACAGTATATATAAAATAAATATGCAAAGTGGATGGAGGGAAGCTTTTATCAGATGTTTTTATCACAAATTATGTGAGCGGACTGCAGTTCCTCTTTAACAATGATGAGTTATCCTTGCTGTCAGCAGGGGATTCCCCAATGACAGCACAACGTAAACAAAACAGCCAGCACTGGGGAAAAAAATTAAAATAAAAAAACCCAAATCAATTCCAGGCCTTTTTCTGAGCATGCAGCCCAGCAGGCCAGTAAAAGGAGAGGAAAAAGTGAGTTTACCCCCCCCCCCCCCCCCCAACCCCAACCCATACCAGGCCACATGCCTGAGGAGGTGCAGCAGGGATGACTCATCGTTGTTAGGAAGCCACACTTGTGCCATTCCTTTAGAGCCGTGCCATAATCAGTGATGTCATCGCCAGCTCGGCCATTCATATTGCCGAAGCCCGTGAACCCAGGAAAGACAACCGGGTGAAGATGGAAGCGCCTTCAGCGCCCCTGGAGGGCTTAGTTTTCAGGTAAGCGTCATAATATGCTAGTATGCAATTCGTTTTCAGGCAAGTGTCATAATGTGCTAGTATGCGAAGCATACTAGCATATTATGACTTAACCGCTTGCCGACCAGCCAGCATCATTATACTGCAGCAGGTTGCCCCCCCCACCCCCCGTGTGAATAGCCGTAGGTGTAAGTCGGCCTCTTTAAGAGCAACAGGGGGAGCGAGCGCATGGCCGCGGTGCGACGCCGGAGCTGTTGTGCCTGACCAGTGGCCGGAATATCTGCCGGCCACCCGCAATTGCTCCACAGAGAGCCAGATCCCCTCTGACAGGAGAGTAGAGAGAGATCTGTTGTTCCTAGTGATCAGGAACAGCAATCTTTTTCCTCCTCCGTTCAGCCCCCCCCCCCTCCCCCCCAGTTAGAAACACCTCCCTAGGGAACACTTAACCCCTCGATTGCCCCTAGTGTTAAGCCCTTCCCTCCCAGTGACATTTATACAGTAATCAGTGGCTATTTTTAGCTCTGATCGCTGTACAAATGTCCGTGGTCACAAAAAAGTCCCAAAAGTGTCCGATCTGTCCGTAGCAGTCCTGATAAAAATCGCAGACCACCACCATTACTTGTGCAAACCAATCAATATACGCTTATTGCAATTTTTTTTTACCGAAAATATGTAGAAGAATACATATTGGCCTAAACAGTTTTTTTTGGGGGGGGGGGGGGGGGGGGGGGGGTATTATTTCAAAAATTTAAAACAACGGGTATTTTTTTCAAAATGGACGCTTTTTTTGTTTATAGCGGAAAATAATTAAAAAAATATATATACACATATATATATATATATATATATATATATATATATATATAAACAAAAAAAAAAATATCGAACAGGTCATCAAATACCACCAAAAGAAAGCTCTATTTGTTGGGAAAAAAAAAAAAGGACGTTAATTTTGTTTGAGTTGCAAAAAATAAATAAATAGCACCTTGCTATGATGTAGTTGTTATCAGGCCTACTTACCTTATTATAGTAACCATAAGTGATTGCATTTGGTTGAACTCCGGCTTTCTTCATTTCGAACAGAACTTTGACAGCAAGGACGGGCTGCCCATACTGGCCACACAGCTGCATGAGGACGCGGTAGCAGACCTGCCACACACAAATATGTACACCATAAGTATTTATGGAAGATGCAAGTATACAAAAAAAGAAAAGACCAAAAAAATAAAAATAATTCTGAAAAATAAAAAAAATAAAAAGACAACACACTTCTGTTGCTCATCAATATTGAATTATTTGTACAACCAAACCAACAGATCTGTCACCCAGGATTTTTTATTTTTTTTTAAAGTCTCCAACATTTTAAGAAGACAACAGTGTGCTCCTAATTTAGCACTGAGCAAACATTCCAGGGAGGGGGAAATAAGGTAGACACTTTACTGGGATTGGCTGATAATCAAGGTTTTTAGCATCTATTAGCTGTATCTATGGTCAAAATGGTTAAAAATTCTATATTCATATCCACATTGCACTTCAATTATTTCTATCAGACTCCTATTAATCTGAACACTCCTGAACTTTGCAAGCTTACTTTGTGAAAATCCCACACATTTATTTACTTATAATCTGGGACATGTAGTCACCATGTCCTGTGATTTGGCACTGCTGTGTCACACATTTAACAGAGCCTGCCTTCTGCCCTACAGAGGTGCTGAGGAGGAGGAGTTTCAGAAGGCGGAGTCTGTACAGGAATCACCACTTGCAGGCAGCAAGGTACCATGGGATATGTAGTCCTGGGATATGTAGTCCTTAGAAATGTAGAAGCTGCAAAGCATGCAGGGAGTACAGGAAGTTGCCGAAAGAGGCGGACAGCAGACAGACGGCACTCACAACATTAAGGTGGTTGTAAACCCTAAACCCTGTGCAGGGTAAGTGTAAAACTATTACACAGAGTGGGTAAGTATAACGTTTGTTATTTTACAAAAAAAAAAAAAAAAAAAATTAAGTTTATACCCCCTTCAACACTATTTTTCAGGCATTTTAGTGTTAAACAGAGCATGTAAAGCACCTGAAAACTGCGTTCCATGCCATGCTACCCCAGTGTGAAAGCCCGAGTGCTTTCACACTGGGGTGGTGTGCTTGCGATATGGGGAAAGAAAATCCTGCAAGCAGCATCTTTGGGGCGGTTTGGGAGCGGTGTATACCATGCTCCTAAACAGTTCCTGCCCATTAAAACGAATGGGCAGCGCTTTACAAAGTGCCAGAAAATTTATTCGGAAGCGCCGCAGCACGAGTGCCTTTAACCCTTTCTTCGGCCACTAGCGGGGAGGGGGTTAAAAGCACCCCACTATCGGACGAAAAGTGCTGATAAAATGTCAGTAAGGCGCCACTAACGCTCAGTGTGAAAGCAGTCTAAGAATCACTTTAATATTTGCTCATAAAAGTACATTATTGCATAAAGTATCAGGCGTTTGTGCAGCATCAGGGAGCCGCCGGGTACTCTTTTTCCTCACCTCATCAGGAGAGTCGATTTTCTTAACATGCATCTTCCGCAACACATCATAAGCAGTGCGCAGCGCTCTCACTTTGGAGTGGCAGATTTTGACGTAGGCGGGCAGGCAGATGAACCACAAGCCGTAGCAATGTCTCAGCAGACATCTGGACCACATCTGGGGGATGGACGAGTACTGCTTGGCTATTTTATGAGCTGACCTGATCTCCTGCAAAAAGGTTAAAAAACAGCAGCTGTTTCATCTCTACACACAAAACGTAAAACGGGACCACCCAAATCTGACTGGCTCACTAATAAAAAGCTGTACAGAGATAAAAGTGGAGGTGTTGCAGCCATTTAGAGTTGATGGTTATTTTTAATCTAAATGTAAAAATCTCAAATCGCACTGATTGCCTTTTCAACTAGTTCTGTTACATGTCCATCTTACTAGTATACAGTTTATTTCAGGTACTTACATAGCGCGACTAATTTACGCCTCCGTAACTATAAATTTATATATACACATACATATATACATATATATATACACACATATACATACACACACACACACACACACACAAGCTCATGGGGTCTGCAGTACCAGATTTGGCCAGAGGTGCGGGGGGGCACCGGTGACACTCGCAAATACTGGAGGAAAAAAAATAAAATCAGAAATACTCCATTCCAGAGTGTTTCCGAGCCTTTCTGAGTATTTCCGAGGCTCTCTGGCGTGCCCCCCCCCCCCCACCCCTGGCCACGTGAGGTATTGCATGCAATAGAAGTCAATGCAGAACAAATTATCTTTGTTTCCATTGACTTCTATGGGGAAAATTGCTTTGATATGCGAGTGCTTTGGATTATAAGTATTCTCCTGGAAGGCATTATGCTCATAATCCAAGGTTCCACTGTGTGCAATTATATATATAATATTCACATATATAAATATAATATTCACATCAGTTCCTGCCATCAAGGAGCTTACAATTCAAGATCCCCAACTCACATTCATACATACACATACTAGGGCCAATTTAGACAGGAGCCAATCGAACTACCAGCAAGTCTTTGGCGTGTGGGAGGAAACTGGGGTATCCGGAGTATACTCAGGCAAGCACAGGGAGAAAATGCAAACTCCAGGCAGGTAGTGACATGGTTGGTATTCAAACCGAGGACTGCTAGGTGAAAGTGCTAACCACTTTTGCCATAAAGCTGGAGGGAGGGGAGTACAGTACCATATTGGGAACATTGCCTGTATCCAGGCAGCTGCTGTATCCCAGTACACATGAATGGGATTGACATTCACTAAAACTCCTGTGCAGCCCGTGTGGGCAAATGCATCCCTTTGCATGGCTGTATGTATTAGTATGCCCATGCAAATGAGGCCCAAGTGTATGTGCCCATCTCTTCTACTTATTTTGAGATCAAGCAAACCTGCGTCTATGCATTTATATCCTATGACTAGAATATACTGGGAGTTCAGTAACCTATTTTCAAGGCATAAGAACAGCATCATTACACATAAAGCTAAATGTAAGATACCACACTCCTGACAGCTTGAGTAAATTCAGCCTCAGCCTGGGCTCCTCCCAAGCCACATCCAGACTGACGCGTTTCACCCCGCCCACTGGGTCTAGTCATAGAGGACTTCTGGCTGTCAGAAGTGCGGCGTCTTTTATATTTAGCTTCACACAGTGGACCTGGATAAGCACCTTAGATGCCGGCACCCACATACAGTGGATCACCAGACATGTAGTGAAGCTCTATGTCCACTAATGGGATCACCATAATCGTTACTCCTCACACACTCTCCACAGACCTGGAATATTGTGATGAAATATCAGTTGACTAAACTAAAAAAATGTGTTTTGTTATTTTTTTTTTGTTTTTTTAGACATCACTGAATTAACACGATCTGATATATTTAAAAAACAAATCAAAAACAAAAAAAACAAAAACACACAACATTTGATAGATTGATATTTTACCTGTTTTGTTCTCCTGAACATTGGAGATGGGCTGCTGGGAGCTGAGACTTTAGGGAAAAGTCTTTGGTTTTTCAGGAGCCCATCTGGAGTATCAAAAAGATCCAAGGTGAGGACAGGAAAACCATTGTAACTAAAGGAAACAAAAAAAAAAAAAAAAATGGTTAGCACTGCTGAGTTTGCATCACCAAGATCATGGGGCCAATCTATGTGGAGACTTTGACACTCTGCCTATCTTCACGTGGGTCTGATCCGAGTAAACTGCTCCACCCAAACCAGAATATACACCAGCAGTGTATGGCTCCTCTTTGAATTTGGTGCTGGACTGTGTATGCCCAAGTGACTGTACAACTGTTCCTCAGGGATGATCAAATAGGAACAAATCACAACAGAGGGAACTAAAGGCAAATTGGGTAAAGATGGGACTTTTCAGGTGCATGGACACAAATGCACAAATATTTTGCATTAAAAAAAAAAAAATTGTTACAAAAATGTATTTAATTATAATTTTTGGTAAAATCATGCATGTTATTCAACATGTTTCTCCTATTCAGGCTCCCTCAGGAACATAGGCGAAACATGTTGAATAACATGAATGATGAATGACATTATAGGACTGTACAGTATACTTTTAATCTAAAAGAATATCTTAACATTTTGTAACAATTTTTACACAATTTCTCCCTGCATTTATGTGTCCATGCACTTGAAAAGTCCCACATATCCCCCATTAGCCTTTAGTTCTTTATTAAGGGATGTTGGTGCCTCCGATTTTGTGTAAATTGAATGGACAACCCAAAGTGAAAATGTCCAAATTGGACTCAAAGTGTCAATATTTTGTGTGGCTACCATTAATTTCCAGCACTGCCTTAAAGTGGTTCTGCACCTTCAAAAAAAAAAAAAAAAAAATATTAAAAGCCAGCAGTGATTGTGGCACCGGAGGGGGGGAGGGATCAGATGAGCGGAACTTCCACTTCAGGGTGGAGGACCGCTTTAACCCTCTTGGGCATGGAGGTCACCAGAGCTTCACAGGTTGGCACTGGAGTCCTCTTCCCCTCCTCCATGATGACATCACAGAGCTGGTGGATGTTGGAGATCTTGCACTCCTCCACCTTCTGTTTGAGGATGCCCCACAGATGCTCAATAGGGTTTAGGTCTGGAGACATGCTTGGCCAGTCCATCACCTTTACCCTCAGCTTCTTTAGCAAGGCAGTGGTGGTCTTGGAGGTGTATTTGGGGTCGTTATGCTGCAATACTGCCCTGCGGCCCAGTCTCTGAAGGGAGGGGATCATGCTCTGCTTCAGTATGTCACAGTACATTTTGGGATTCATGGTTCCCTCAATGATCTGTAGCCCCCCAGTGCCGGCGGCACTCATGCAGCCCCAGACCATGACACTCCCACCACCATGCTTGACTGTAGACAAGACACACTTGTCTTTGTACTCCTCACCTGGTTGCCGCCACACACACACACACACACACGTGTCACCATCTGAACCAAATAGCTAATTGGGCCCAATTTGGACATTTTCACTTAGGGGTGTACTCACTTTTGTTGCCAGCGGTTTAGACATTAATGGCTGTGTGTTGAGTTATTTTGAGGGGACAGCAAATTTACACTGTTATACAAGCTGTACACTCACTACTTTACATTGTAGACAAGTGTCATTTCTTCAGTGTTGTCACATGAAAAGATAGAAGAAAATTTACAGAAATGTGAGGGGTCCTGATCCCACCCCAAGGCTCACTTTACCTATAATTGACCAATCTCAGAAAACTTTCACAGGCTCTCTTTAAACTCTCTGCATGGGTGAAGTTTATAAATTCTACTTATTTCACACAAGGACACACAACCAGACACTAGCAGTGGTATAAAATTACAAAAGTGAAAAGGTATTAAAGAAACTGAGCTACTAACAAACAAAAAAAACCCCACCGATCTCAGTTTGCATAAAAAACAAAAAAAAAAAAAAAACGAACAAAGCACTCAAAAAAAAAAAAAAAAAGAAAAAAAATGTAAAGCTGGCAGGGACTGCACATGTCACTGCCATGAACCCAGTTATT
Source organism: Lithobates pipiens (assembly GCF_037356315.1). Lineage (NCBI taxonomy): Eukaryota > Metazoa > Chordata > Amphibia > Anura > Ranidae > Lithobates > Lithobates pipiens. The sequence goes on along the minus strand of NW_027507903.1, from coordinate 10,768,053 downwards.
TTAGTGAAATCTTGGCAGTCACACACAATGTGCTAATGTTTTCTCAGAATTGCCAGGCAGTGAACCATAATTCCCAGTCTGATAAAGAAGACCACCTACAAGGCCTCTTCTAATACAAAGACTGTGTAGATCCTTCCAAATGTATTCTCAAGACTTCTAATCCAAAAGGTGTTACCCAAACACTACAGAAGTCACTTAGAAGTTATGGATTAAAAAAAAAAAAAACATATATACTCACCCCTAGGTGGATGCTGTGTCTGTCCCCCTGCCACCTCTGCACAAAGACCACTGATGGCTCATTTCTCAGACTTCAGTGCTGCTTTGCCCCTCCAGCACTCACTGCGGCACTAAGCTTTGGAGGGGTGGAAGTGGCTGGCTCAGGCTCTCAGTGGCGTGCTTAGAGGCTGAGCCGGCTTCTGGTTGGATCCCGAAATTAAAGTCAGGGGGTCCCTTCAGAGCCTTGACTGTCTGAGTGACGATCCAATGCTGCATCTGTCCCCTGCCACTTCCAAGACTGAGAACAAAGCCATCAAAGACTGAGAACAAAGCCATCAAAGACTGAGAACAAAGCCATCAAAGACTGAGAACAAAGCCATCAAAGACTGAGAACAAAGCCATCAAAGACTGAGAACAAAGCCATCAAAGACTGAGAACAAAGCCATCAAAGACTGAGAACAAAGCCATCAAAGACTGAGAACAAAGCCATCAAAGACTGAGAACAAAGCCATCAAAGACTGAGAACAAAGCCATCAAAGACTGAGAACAAAGCGATCAAAGACTGAAAACAAAGCGATCAAAGACTGAAAACAAAGCGATCAAAGACTGAAAACAAAGCGATCAAAGACTGAAAACAAAGCGATCAAAGACTGAAAACAAAGCGATCAAAGACTGAAAACAAAGCGATCAAAGACTGAAAACAAAGCGATCAAAGACTGAAAACAAAGCGATCAAAGACTGAAAACAAAGCGATCAAAGACTGAAAACAAAGCGATCAAAGACTGAAAACAAAGCGATCAAAGACTGAAAACAAAGCGATCAAAGACTGAAAACAAAACGATCAAAGACTGAAAACAAAACGATCAAAGACTGAAAACAAAGCGATCAAAGACTGTGGATTGCTCAGTTCTCAATCTTCAGAGAGCAGTAACTGGGAGGGAACAGGAGCGGCTGGGCTCAGGCTCTCTGCAGAGACTGAGCCGGCTGCCAGTTAGGTCTCTGGGTGGATCCCGACATATTGGGTTACAGGAGTTCAGAACTAAGCAAACTCCTGTTAAGGAGATTTATCTTCTCTTTTTCTCTGGTAAACGTTCTCAGAGTGAAAGAAAATCCTCAATTCTGGGTTGTCAACAGAACTGGAATAAAGGGGAGATCATCCAATGGGGACACCAGTTCTGGCGAAAAACCAGCGATTTCCTCACTTTTCAGGACTCTCCACTTACTTCCTGTTGTGGCTATGGAAGTGATGGCAAAATTTCCCCAATGGGACACAGATGGCAAAAAAGAGAATTTGCCTAAATTACATCAGATATGAGGAAAGATTAGAGGAACTGATATTATTTTCTCTTGAGAAGAGGAGATTGGGGGGGAGGGGGGGGGGGGAGATATGAACATATACAAAAAAATAAGGAGGGATATGATCACCATATATAAATACATAAGAGGGATATGATCTCCATGTATACATACATAAGGGGGGGGGGGGGGGGTACAATCACCATGTATAAATAAGTAAGGGGGATACATTCACCATGTATAAATAACTCAACTTGGTGTTGAGTTATTCAGTTTAACCACTTAAGGACCCGAAGGATTTGCCCCCTTAATGACCAGGCCATTTTTTTCCTCATAAATAGACCTTTCTTTTGGTGGTATTTGATCACCTCTGCAGTTTTTATTTTTTGCGCTATAAACAAAAAAAGACCAACAATTTAAAAAAAAATATATATATATTTTTTTTACATTTTGATATAATAAATACACCCCCCCCCCTCCAGAAAAAAATTAAAAAAATGAATGTCTTCATCAGTTTAGGCCAATATGTATTCTTCTACATATTTTTGATAACAAAAATAAATAAATAAATAAATAATAATAGCAATAATATATATTTATAGCATTTTTTTTTTTTTACTTGTAACGGTGGTGATCAGCGATTTTTTGCGGGACTGCGACATTGCGGCGGACAGAGCTGACATTTGACACTTTTTTGGGACCAGTGACATTTATACAGCGATCAAAGCTAAAAATAGCCACGGATTACTAAGGATGAGCTCTGCAAGGTTCGCACACCTTTTGTGCAGAGCCTGCCAGGAAGCCGGCACTGCGCTGCGCTAATCACAGGCAATTAGACATTATCCCGATGCGCGGCTGAATAGATCGGGGAAATGTCTCACTACCTGTGATTAGCGCAGCGCCGTGCCGACTTCCTGGCGGGCTCTGCACGTGAGGTGTGCGAACACACCGGAGCTCATCCTTATCGATTACTGTATAAAGGTGACTGGCAGGGAAGGGGTTAACACTAGTGGGTGATCAAGGGGGCTGACAGGGAGTAGAGAGAGATCACTGTTCCTGATCATTAGATCTCTTTCTACTTCCTTGACAGAACGGGGATCTGTTGGTTTACTTTGACAGATCCCCGTTCTGTCTCTCCCTGAAACGATTGCGGGTCACCGGCAGACATTGTGGGCCGCCAGCCATGCGCATCAACTTCGGGCGTTGCCAGCGCCCCCCCCCCCCCAGAGCTCTTAAAGCTACAGACGTACACCTACGGCGATTCGCGCAACCGTGCCAACATGCAGCAGTATAACTGCGGCAGCTGGTCGGCAAGCGGTTAAGGCCATAACAGAGGCCAAAGGAAACGCAACGTCTGGAGAAAAAGATTTCATCTCCAAATACGGAAAGGTTTCTTCACAGCAAGAGATGTGAAAATGTAGAATAGACTCCCTGCAGAGGTGGTTCTGGTCAGCTCAGTAGATAACAGGCCTGGATTCTTTCCTAGGTGTACATAACATAACTGGACACTATTATAGGTAAAGTTGATCCAGAGAATATCAGTTTGTCTCTCGGGAGATCAGGAAGAATTTTCTTCCCCTGCTGTAGCAAATTGGATCATGCTTTGCTGGGGGGTTTTCGCCTTCCTCTAGATCAACTGTGGGTATAGGATTGTGTATATGGGGTTGCGTTTTTTTTTTTTTTATTTTTTTTTTTTATTGGTTGAGCTAGATGGACTTGTGTTTTTTTCAACCTAGCTATGCAACTACAGTGGAACCTTCCAGGAGAATGCTTGTAATACAAAGCACTCGCATGTCATCAGAGTTTCCCCATAGAAGTCAATGGAAACAAAGATAATTTATTCCGCATTGACTTCTATCACATGCAATACCGCATGTGGCCAGGGGGGGGGGGGGACAGAGGGTCTCGGAAATACTTAGGGACAGCTCAGCTGAACTTAGAAAGCCTCGGAAACAGAGTATTTCCGAACGGCTCCGAACAGCTACGAGTATCTGCGGCCACCTCTGGCCAAATGTGGTACTGCACACCCCATTAGCTTGAATTCTGCTCTTTTGTGAGACAACAAACAGCAAACCGAATCAAACAAAAAAAAAAAGTTGCTCATCTTTCAAAACACTTGTTAACCGCGTTACTCGTAAACCAAAGTTCCACTGTATATATGAACACCCCAACTGGAATGCTCGCAGACTCCTCCGAAGGAAATCACCAACATACAGATCATGTGACATAAGCGTTTGCTTCTGACCTGTATTTCTTTGGGTGCTCCTCTCCATTGGGTAAGTGAGGAATCTCTGGTGGGGTTATAAACACTGTGTGCTCGCTCTTGTGGGATTCATCCAATTCTATGAGACGCATCTCTCCAGACTTGTCCACGTCTACCTGAAGGCAGAAAGGAAGAAGAAAAAAAAAAAAAAAAGGATTAAACAAATAGAACAGGTGGCACAACAACATACATTCAGGTTACATTGGCATGAGCAGGTAGTGCCGGTGGGCATGACAGCGGCAGCAATCTGCGCATTTCAATAACACTTTGTGTGTGTCCAGTTGTAAATCACTGAAGGTAAAAATCGCTGGCTATGCCGATGCACCACCGAAATGCACAGGTGGCTGAGACAGATGGAGAAATCAGCAAATTCCCCTCTGTCGTCATCTGCACTGGCGGCAGTCACCTATGCAAATCCTTACATATACCCCTCAGGTGATACACAGATGAACCAAATCCAATTACATAAGTTGTACCGATTTATCTGCAGTCCTCTCTCCTCTACAGCTATTCTAAGTCCAGAATTTATAACACTCGTCTGAGCTCTCGAAACACAGGGGGCTGAAAGCTGAAATTACACTTAGCAGAGCTCAGTGCAGAGATCTGTGAGAGTTGGAGGGAAGGGATCTCCAACGCACAGCCTGTGATTGACAGCCTCAACAGGGTTCCTGTGTGCTGTGTGAAGGTCCCCCTTCACAATGCACACAGGAAGGAAACGCGCTGAGGCTGTCAATCACAGGTTGTGCGCTGGATATCGCTGCCGTCACATTTTGTTTTTCCGTGGTGTCAGGAAAACATGTCAAAAAAGGTGATTCATGCAGATAGCAAAGGAATGAAGCAGCAGACAGAAATAATACTTAGTGCTATGGATTAAGACAAGTACACCGCTATAGAGCAGTGGTTCTCAATTCCTGTCCTCAGGACCCATCAACAGGCAGGTTTGCAAGATAACTGAAATACATTACAGGTGATATAATTTGCTGCTCAGCGATTGCAGTACAGGCGGTCCCCTAGTTACACACATCCCACTTACAAAAGTTAAGCTCTTTGCGGGGGAACTGGTGGCCAAACCTTTTGGCTCACAGGATGCTGCAGCCGGGCTCTTTCCTTCATGTTCACTTCTCATACTGAATACCTCTTGTTTACATAATTTTCCTTTAGATTAGATCGGCCACTGTTCAATACAAGAGCCAACTGAAAAACCCATCTTAGTGAGATAATCCAGTGTGCTGTCATTACCGGGTGTTAGATTTTCCTCCTCCATTTCCTCCTGTGTGCGGCCAGAGGTCCGGAGGCGCTGGTGTATGCAGTACTGTGTGCGGCCAGAGGTCCGGGGGCACCGGTGTATACAGTACTGTGTGCGGCCAGAGGTCCGGGGGCACCGGTGTATACAGTACTGTGTGCGGCCAGAGGTCCGGGGGCACCGGTGTATACAGTACTGTGTGCGGCCAGAGGTCTGGGGGCACCGGTGTATACAGTACTGTGTGCGGCCAGAGGTCCGGGGGCACCGGTGTATACAGTACTGTGTGCGGCCAGAGGTCCGGGGGCACCGGTGTATACAGTACTGTGTGCGGCCAGAGGTCTGGGGGCACCGGTGTATACAGTACTGTGTGCGGCCAGAGGTCCGGGGGCACCGGTGTATACAGTACTGTGTGCGGCCAGAGGTCCGGGGGCACCGGTGTATACAGTACTGTGTGCGGCCAGAGGTCCGGGGGCACCGGTGTATACAGTACTGTGTGCGGCCAGAGGTCCGGGGGCACCGGTGTATACAGTACTGTGTGCGGCCAGAGGTCCGGAGGTGCCAGTGTATGCAGTACTGTGTGCGGCCAGAGGTCCGGGGGCACCGGTGTATACAGTACTGTGTGCGGCCAGAGGTCCGGGGGCACCGGTGTATACAGTACTGTGTGCGGCCAGAGGTATGGGGGCACTGGTGTATACAGTACTGTGTGCAGCCAGAGGTATGGGGGCACTGGTGTATACAGTACTGTGTGCGGCCAGTGGTCCGGGGGCACCAGTGTATACAGTACCGTGTGCAGCCAGAGGTCCGGAGGTGCCAGTGTATGCAGTACTGTATGTGGCCAGAGGTCCGGGGGCGCCAGTGTATACAGTACTGTGTGCGGCCAGAGGTCCGGAGGCGCCAGTGTATGCTATACTGCATCTCAATTTGCGACCGTTGTCTTGCAAGATGAGCAAGATTCAAGCCGCTGGGGTGTGCAGTAACACATTTGGCCAGAGGTGTTGCGGAGTGTCTGAGTGTCTCCAGCGCCCCCGCACCTCTGGCCAAATGTGTTACTGCACACCCCAGCGGCTTGAATGTTGCTCATCTTGCAAGACAACGGTCGCAAATCGAGTCAGGATTTTAAAATAAATAAAAGCTCGTATTGCAAAACGCTTGTAAACCGCGTTACTCGCAATCCGAGGTTTCACTGTACTGGCAAATTGGGTTGCCCCCCGGAAGAGTCACGGAGGGCAAATCTTCCAAAGGGGACACTCGTTCTAGTGACCTGGGGGCCCCAATGGATTCCCCTAATTTGTGGGGAATTTCCTCTCACTTCCTGTTTCGGCCATGGGACAGGAAGTAAAAGGTAAAATATTCCCAACGGGACACAGATGGCAAAAAACTGACAGGGGTAATAACCCTTTCCTTACTCTGCTTAAGCAAAAAAAAAAAAAAATGTTGCCTATAGTTCTACTTTAAAGGCCAGGTTCACCTTTTGGAATATGTTACAGGTCACAACCGGATTTAGGGTGGAACATGCAACATGTTCCAGCTCCTGCTGCCTCTCCTTCCTCCCTGTGACAGTGGCTAGGAATTCCTTCACCCGCACTCGCTGTCACTATTTAAAAAACAGTGCGACTGTATGGGGCTCTGCTTACACGGTCACGTCTTTAGTCACAGTTTCCTGTGAAGGAACGAACTACAACGTTCGACCCTCACTGCAGACGACTTGTAGATCTAAATGAAGTGCAGGAGCGCTCCCTTTCATTCGCAAGCCCTGCAGCTTTCAGACAACCCATATGAAGGGACAGGCTGAAAAGCTGCAGGGCTTGTCTGCAGAAGCTGGGGACTGCACCCCTGATTCACTGCTCAGGGATGCAATGCTTTCCAGGCTCCTGCAGGGAAAAAAAAAAAAAAAAAATAGTAAATGCACTTTTTGTTTGGTTAAAACATTTGCATTTATTATTGTTTTTACAAAAAGGTGCACATATCCTTTAATTCCAAAAAAAAAAAAAAAAAAAAAATTTACAATCACTTAACCACTTAAGGGGGATTTGCACCCTTAATGACCAGGCCATTTTTTGCGATATGGCACTGTGTCGCTTTAACCAACAATTGCGCGGTCGTGCGCCATTGTACCCAAACAAAACGTAGGTTTTTTTTTCCCCAGAAATAGCGCTTTCTTTTGGAGATATTTGATCACCTCTGCAGTTTTAATTTTTTTGCGCTATAAAAAAAAAAAAAGCGTCAATTTAAAAAAACAAAAGAAATATATATTTTTTACTTTTTGCTATATTAAAATCCCCAAAGTATTAAAAAAACTAAAAAAAACAAACAAACATTTCTTCATCAGTTTAGGCTAATATGTATTGTACATATTTTTGGCAAAAAACAACAAAAAAAAAAAATAACGCAATAAGCGTATATTGGTTTGTGCAAACGTTAAAGAGTCTACAAAATAGGGTATAGATTTCTGGCATTTTTATTATTATTTTTTAATTTTTTTTACTAGTAATGGCAGCAATTAGTGATTTTCAAACGGGACTGCAACATTGTGGCGGAACAAAGCAGGCGCTTTAGAGGGACCATTGACATTTATACAGCGATCAGAGGTAAAAACAGCCACCAATTACTGTATAAGTGTCACTGGCAGGGATTAACACTAGGGGGCGATTAAGAGGTTAAGTGTTCCCTGGGAAATTTTTCTTACTGTGGGTTGACAGGACTGACTGGAGGAGGAGGAGGAGGAGAGAGGTCACTGTTCCTTATCACTAGGAACAGCAGATCTCTCTCTACTCCCATCAAGGGATCTGTCTGTCTACATTGACAGATCCCCGTTCTGGCTCTCTGTGGAGCCGGCCACGTGCATTGGCTCTAATATTGCGCCTCCTATCGCTCTTAAAAGAGGCCGAAGTACACCTAGGGCAATTCACCCGGGAGAGCCAACCTGTCGCAGTATAAGGACAGCAGCTAGTCGGCAAGTGTCTAAAATAGATTTTGTATAGATTTAATTTCTCCTATGAAGTATAGGGTTAGCATCATCAGGTCACAGGAGTTTAGGGTCTCACAAAAAAATAAAAATAATAAATAGGACACATGCCACTGGTTGAACTTGATGGACTTGTATTTTCTTTTCATTCTGACTAGGTAACTATGGTGGCACATGCTATGGCTAGAGAACCGCAAAGCTTGGCCTCCATAGTGATCTTACATCTAATGATTGCCAATGCAGTGCACCAGGTTTAACACACACTATATGACCTAACGTACGTGGACAGGCCTTCAAACTATTACGTTTAGGTGTAGAGACCCAGGTCCACAAAGACGTGGCTTGTTGAGCATGGCGTGGTGGAACTCAAATGGTCAGCACAAAGCCCTGACCTCAACTCTACTGAACACTTATGGGGTGAATTGAAATGCCCTATGCCTAGCCAAGTCTGCTTACTAAATCAGTACCTAAACTTTACAAATACTCTCTTGGCCCCTTTCACACAGGCTGGATTTGTTTTTGCTCAGCAGGGTACCCGTCTACTGATCCCCTGCATGAACAGAACGGCGTGGGCGGAAGACAGGTCTGTGCCTGCTCCTCTTATGCAGAGCACACATGAACACTGCCCACTCTGCTCTGTGGGCAGCCAGATGAAAATGGACTGGCTTTCCGTTTACACCTGGCTGCCCTCTAAACAGATCATCTGGAGGGCAACAGACCCCCTCCAGTTTCCCCACCCCCCCCCCCCCCCCGATTGGTGGCAGAGATGGCCGGGTGTAAATGGACACAATTCTGTTTACATCGGGCGCGCCACAGAGGAGAATGGAGGGTCCAATCGGGTCCGGCTGAAAAACTGACAGCTGGACCAGATCGGATATCTCATGTGAAAGGGGCCTTTGGCTTAAAGAGGAAGTAAACTCTCCCACTCTGATGCTTCTTTTCATTTAGTCCATTATAATAAGTCATTATCAGACTATAGCCACTGTAATCCAGTCCAAATCGCATATTACTTACTGTTTAAAGAAACTTTAAAAAAAACTTGTTTCCAGGGGTTAGGCAGCGCCATCTTGAGTATTGTTTTCTGAGTCCACAGTGGAGTGTATTTCCGCCCTTACATTGAGCACTTCCTGTACTGTTAACCAAGCCTCCTTCTCAATCCAAAGTTTCTATGGCAACCCTGCTTCCCTGTTCATAGCTTACTTGTTTATTTCATAGTATTTACTTGTGCCAATGTCTAATGTTTCCCTTTGTCATACTTATCAGCTTCAGCTGATAAGACTGCAGTAATGGCCAATATTTAGACTATGTGAGGTCACATGGTGTGTAGTAGGAAGTTCTGAGTGATTAGCAGAGTTCAGTGTTGTGCTGTAGGAAGTCCTGATAACAGATAGATAATACAGAGAGTGTGCCTTAAAGCGGAGGTCCACCCTAAAGTGGACCTTCCGCTCATTGGAATCCTCCCCCCCTCCAGCGCCACAATTGGCACCTTTCAGGGGGGAGGGGGGTGCAGGTACCTGTACAGTACAGGTATCGGCACCCACTTCCGGGATAGCTCTCTGCGGAAAGGGGCGTAGATTCTGCAGAATCTACGCCCCTTTCCGAAAGTCCCCCGCTGCCTGCTGGGAAACACACAGATCCCAGAGGCAGCGGGTTCATCCTTATTGAGCAGCACGACTCGCGCATGCGCAGTAGGGAACCGGGAAATGAAGCCGAAAGGCTCCACTTCCCGATTCCCATACCCAAGATGGCGGCGGCAGCACCCGAGAGACGATCGAAAGATCGGCTTCGGGTGCCGACATCGCGGGTGCGCTGGGCGGGTAAGTGTCACTATTTTAAAAGTCAGCAGCTGCAGTATTTGTAGCTGCTGGCTTTTTAAAAAAAAACAAACAAAAAAAAAAAAAACGGCGGAACTCCCGGCGGACTCCCGCTTTAAATCAGGGGAGATCTGGGCATGCTCAGTGACTTCATTCTACAGAACAACAAGGATTACAATACTAAGTCAGGAGATATCTACAAGCAGTGTTCATTAGGGTTTCTTTTACGCTGATTTACATGGGACAAAGTTGTGGGGGAGGGTTTACAACCACTTTAATAAAGTACAAAAATTCCATAGATGCAATGCAAATGTTGTGGAAAGCCTTTCCGAAAAGAGTGCAGGCTGTTACAACCACAAAGGGGAACCAAATTCAGATTATTGTCCAGGGTCATAGAATGGGATGTCCAAAAAATCTTACATATAGGGGTTGGACAAAATGTTAAAAAAAGCGCTACATAATTCGCAGGTGTGAAAGTGATAACATGGTCTCGCGTTGAAAATGGAAGTGACGTAACATTCTTTTGCTTCCGCGGTGTTATGAGATACCGAGCCAACAGGTGGGAAGCCTCACTTTCCTCATTCACCGATTGCACTGCCACTAATACAGAGCGATGTCAGAGCTTACCGAGCTTCAAAGAGGGCAAATTGTTTGTGGCGCTTAGTTGGCGCCTCTCTCATTGAAGTTGCCAATTTGCGGTGTCCAGAGGTACGGTATCAAAGGTTACGATACAGCTTTCCCGGGAAAACGTCGTCTGACGAGCATTAGCGCCGTGGACATGGTCAACTGACCGAAAGAGACAAAACTACATTGCACAGGCTTGCAATTCAGATTTTGGCACGATGAGTGGTATCGGATTCCATTATCCCCCATCCAAGACTTCTATTTGTCAATTCCCAGAAGAATTTCAGGTTGACTTGGATGCCAAAGGCATTTTGGGTAATGATTTTGTTCTTTTACCGTACTGGTTTCCATAATTTTGTCCAACCGCTGTAGATGTGATGGTCCACACTTTTGGTCTTACAACGTAAGACTTAACCAAAGTCCACTGTTAGGAGCTCAAGCAGACATTTGGAAGCTAGAATGCCTACTGGATTGTTTATTTTTCAGCTTTGTACAAGACATATTTATTATAGTAGTGCATAGAAGGTTGGGTACATCGGAAATCTTTCTAAACAATGGGAGGGCAGCGAGCTTGTGGATACTATAAAGGCAGCCTCTTTCAACCAGAGCTCCAGGGTTCCTCCAGAAGTTGCTAGGGGTTCCTTGAGCAATTTCTGCCTCTCGGATAAGATACCGAACTGACCTGTAATGGGGGGTGGGGGTGTGGGCTTTCTTACCAATGACCGCAAATGTAAGAAATATTCTTCCCAGTGACCCTAAGGCTTATGGACTGAGCTATAGAAAGTTTTAGCAGAGGTTCCCCAAAACCCACAAAATTACTTCAAGGGTTCCTCCAAGGGAAAAAAGGTAGAGAAAGGCGGGAATGCAATGACCATATCACAAACACTTCACAGCAGTGTAGTTTGATGACACAGGCAGCCAACAGGGAGAACAGATCCAGTATTTTCACGTCACGGTTAATTTTTGAATTGCATGATTTAAAAAAAAAAAAAAAAAAAAAATAAACATATTAATATGTTTAGCAACTCTAAATATTGCAGGATGCACACCACAAATAGAAAAAAAATAAAAAATCCATTTGTGGACTGCCCGCCGTCGACAGAATGGCACTCCTGCGCAAATCGCCATAGCCCTACAGTGGGAGAATTCCTAAGGAGCCGATGCGCATGCCTGGCGGACGTGATGTCCGCTGGGTACTGGCGCATCTCTCCTGACAGAGTGAGAACAGGGATTTGTGTCAGGTGTGAGGAGACTGATCTGTTGTTCCTAGTATATAGGAACGACAATTGGTCTCCTCCCGAAGTCAGTTGCCCCCCCCCAGTTAGAACACACACACAGAGGGAACACATTTAACTCCTTGATCGCCCCCTAGTGTTAAGCCCTTCCCTGCTAGTGACATTTATACAGTAATCAGTGCATTTTTATATCACTGTATAAATGTCAATGGTCCCAAAAAATGGGTCAAGAGTGTCCAATCTGTCCGCCAATGTCACTGTCATGATAAAAATCGCAGCTCTCCGCCACTACTAGTAAAAAAAAAAATAAAAAAAAAAAAAAAAAGCCATAAATCTATCCCCTATTTTGTAGACGCTATTTGCGCAAAACCAATCAATATACGCATAATGCGATTTTTTTTTTTACCAAAAATATGTAGAATACATATCGGCCTAAACTGATGACTTTTTTTGGGGATATTTATTATAGCAAAAAGTAAAAAATTTGTTTATTTCAAAATCGTCGCTCTTTTGTTTATAGTGCAAAAAGTATAAATCACAGAGGTGATCAAATACCACCAAAAGAAAGCTCCATTTGTGGGGAAAATGTTTAAATTTTGTTTGGGTGCAACGACGGACGACGGCGCAATTGTCAGTTAAAGCGGTGCAGTGCCGTATCACAAGAAAACGGCCTGGTCAGGAAGGGGGTAAATCCTTCCGGGGCTGAAGTGGTTAAAGTGGTTGTAAACCACAAAAACGTAGTTGGCTCTAATGCCGCGTACAAACGGTTTCTGAAAACAAAATGATCAATGTGAGCTTGTTGTCGGAAATTCTGACTGTGTGTAGGCTCCATCGGACATTTGCTGGCTCTCAAATACTCCCAACAACAAAATTTGTTGTCGGAAATCCCGAGCGTGCGTAGACGCACAAAATTCCACGCATGCTCGGAATCAAGCAAGAGCAGCACTGGCTATTGAACTTAATTTTTCTCGGCTCGTCGTATGTCTTGTACGTCACCGCGTTCTTGACGTTCGGAATTTCCGACATTTGTGTGACCGTGTGTATGCAAGACAAGTTCTTTGGAAATAAATCCACGGTTTTGTTGTCGGAATGTCCGATGGCGTGTACGCGGCATAAGTCTTCAAAAAGCAAAATCTATGGGTGTCATTTACTAAAACTGCATGGTGCAAAATCTGGTGCAGCTCTGCACAGTAACCAATCAGCTTTCAGGTTTTATTATCGAAGCTAAATTGAACAAGCTGAAGCTAGAAGCGGATTGGCTACCAAGCACAGCAGCACCAGATTCCGAGTGCTCCAGTTTTAATAGATCTCCCCCTATATGACAACTTGGTTTCACTATATCCCGCCTGTGGGGCTTGCCTTCACAACAATATAACCAGCATATCATAAGAAAATCACAACAAAGGCTGCTATATTATTTTATAATTCTAAAGCAAAACAGCACTCAGCAGGGAAGAGCTGTAGCTGACTTATTAACTCCGCTGCTCTGAATATAAAAACACATTTGTATAATAATAGGGTGAAAAAAAAAAAAAAAAAAAAAGTGATCTATGCTGCTGGATGATTTAGCAGAACAAAAAAAAGCAGTAAAGAAAAGGTTTAACAAAATAATTACTATGGGCTTTAAAAAGAAATGACTATTTACGCACTAGAACCTATCATAGTACCTAAGAGCAGCAATTTAGCAATTGGAAGTATATAGAACAATGGTGACCGTGGAACCTTAAAAAGTAGCGATTGCTCAGAAATGGGTATAAAAAGATATTTCCTATATATGTATACATAGTGATAATGAACACTACAACCTCTGGTATAAGAAAAATTCCTTTTTGGGGTATACGTGGGACTTTCAGGCACATACTGTATAAATATATATATATATATATACACACATATTATATTATATATATTTTAATTAATATATTATACATGTGCCTGATCTGTCCGCTGCAATGTTGCAGTCCCACAAAAAAAACAAAAAAAAAAATCGCAGATCACAGCAATTACTAGTAAAAAAAAAAAAAATATATATAATAAAATTGCCATAAATCTATTCCCTATTTTGTAGACCCGATAACTTTTGTGCAAACCAATCATACGCCAATTGGAATTTTTTTTTTTACCAAAAATATGTAGAAGAATACATATTGGCCTAAACTGAGGAAGAAAACGTTTTTTTACTTTTAAAAATAACAAAAAGTTAAAAATCTTTTTTTCCCAAAATTGTCGATTTCTTTGTTTATAGTGCAAAGAAAAAAAAAAAGAAAAAAAAAGAAAAAAAACGTAGAGGTGATCAAATACCACCAAAGGAAAGCTCTATTTGTGGGAGGAGGATGTCAATTTTGTTTCGGTACAACATCGCACGACCAGGCAATTGTCAATTAAAGCAACGTGCAAAGATTGCCGTATTGCAAAAAATGGCCTGGTCAGGAAGGGGGTAAATCATATTGAAACTATAAACCTACCAAGACATGGCCGTCCACCTAAACTGACCGGCCGGGCAAGGAGAGCATTCATCAGAGAAGCAGCCAAGAGGTCCATGGTAACTCTGGAGGAGCTGCAGAGATCCACAGCTCAGGGGGGAGAATCTGGACAACTATTAGCCGTGCTCTCCACACATCTGGACTTTATTGAAGAGTGACAAGAAGAAAGTCATTGTTGAAAGAACGTCATAAAGAAGTCCCGTTTGCTAGAAGCCATGTGGAGGACACAGCAAACATGTGGAAGAAGGTGCTCTGGTCAGATGAGACCAAAATTGAACTTTTTGGCCTAAAAGCAAATCGTTATGTATGGCAGAAAACTAACACTGCACATCACCCTGAACACACCATCCCCACCGTGAAACATGGTGGTGGCAGCATCATGCGGTGGGGATGCTTTGCTTCAGCAGGGACAGGGAAGCTGGTCAGAGTTGATGGGAAGATGAATGGAGTCAAATACAGGGCAATCTTATAAGAAAACCTGTTAGCCCTTGTACACACGGTCGGACATTCTGACAACAAAATCAGTCAGATTTTTTCCCACCGATTTTTCCTGAAACTGGTGTTGCATACACACGTTAGGACAAAGTTGTTGGAAAATCCGATCGTTCAGAATGTGATGACGTTTGTTCGTTGGACTACTACGTTGCGGCTAGTAGCCAATAGCTTTAGTCTCGTAATTTGATCTGAGCAATGTCTGATCAGAAATTCTCTACAAACGATCGGACAAAGTCCGATCGGACCATGTTGTTGGAAAATGTTATATCCAGCTCTCAAACTTTGTTGGCCGGACATTCCGACGGAAAAAGTCCGATGGAGCCCACACACGGTCGGATTATCCGACAACACGGCCCGATCGGACATTTCCGACCGTGTGTACAAGGGCTTAGAGTCTGCAAAAGTCTTGAGACCGGGGCGGAGGTTCACCTTCCACCAGGACAACGACCCGAAACATACAGCCAGAGCTACAATGGAATGGTTTAGATCAAAGCATATTTACGTGTTAGAATAGTCCAGTCACAGTCCAGACCTAAATCCAATTGAGAATCTGTGGCAAGATTTGAAAATAGCTGTTCACAGACGCTCTCCATCCAATCTGACAGAGCTTGAGATATTTTGGAAGTTAGAATGGGCAAAAAAATTTCCTCTCTAGATGTGCAAAGCTGGTAGAGACATCTCCAAAAAGACTTGCAGTGAATGGCGGTTCTACAAAGGATTGGCTGAACACAAATGCCTCCCACACTTTTCCCATATTTGTAAAAAAAAAAAAAAAAAAAGAAGAAGTAAACCCATTTATCATTTTCCTTCAATGTCACAATGATGTGTCACTTTGTGTTGGTCTATCACATAAAATCCCAATAAAACACATTTATGTTTTTGGTTGTAACCTAACAAAATGTTACAAATTTCAATGGGGTATGAATACTTTTTCAAGGCACTGTTCATAAAGAATAGTCAGAACATCTTGTTATAGTGGAACACCAGGGAACCCTTAAGCCAACCATACATGGATCGGAATTCCACCAGTTGAGCAGGAACCAGCAGAATTTCGATCCATGTATGATCTAGCTGGTTGTACATTGTCCGTTCTATCTAGGCATTGTTTCTATCCACATTGGAAAGTGCTGCACAGCGGTATGTTGTTTTAGGAATACTTTTTCAAGGCACTGTACTTAGAATTAAAAAACTTAACTGGGCAATCGAATCATTAGTCATTACCAATACCCAGAATTCTAGCTTGGTTCCTAGAACCGAACCTGGAACACCTTGCTTAAGAACTGCAAGCCCCGATGTCAGAGAAAGAGGTTTAATAATCAGGTCTGTGAACCGAAATCCGGACATTTAATCTTCTTCAGCTCCAGAAAGGTCATTTAGGACATCCAGGTAAAAAAAAAAAAAGTGTCTGCCATATAAATTTGTGCTGCCGTACAATGATATTGATTTAACTCCTCCCATAATTGGAGCTCAATATCGTTACCGAGAAAGCAATAACAGTCACAAGCCGTGACAAGAAAAAGGAAATGCAATGCATGTTTATAGGGCAGATGCTCCTATATTATTTCAGGAAAGGATCACTGAACGCGGGTAAGTCCTCCTGAATAGCGAGGTTTAAAGCGGGAGTCCGCCGGGACTCCGCGTTTTTTTTTTTTTTTTTTAAAGCCAGCAGCTACAAATACTGCAGCTGCTGACTTTTAAAATAATGACACTTACCCGCCCAGCGCGCCCGCGATGTCGGCACCCGAAGCCGATCTCTAGATCGTCTCTCGGGTGCTGCCGCCGCCATCTTGGGTATGGGAATCAGGAAGTGGAGCCTTTCGGCTTCATTTCCCGGTTCCCTACTGCGCATGCGCGAGTCGCGCTGCACAATAAGGATGGACCCCGCTGCCTCTGGGATCTGTATGTTTCCCAGCAGGCAGCGGGGCACTTTCGGAAAGGGGCGTAATCTACGCCCCTTTCCGCAGAGAGCTATCCCGGAAGTGGGTGCAGATACCTTTACTGTACAGGTACCTGCACCCCCCTCCCCCCTGAAAGGTGCCAATTGTGGCGCCGGAGGGGGGGAGGGTTCCAATGAGCGGAAGGTACACTTTAGGGTGGCCCTCCGCTTTAAACATCAACACTCTAGTTTTTTTTTTTTTTTTTTTTCCGGGCATTTTTCTAAGCTAGGTATTATATAATCTGTATTAATTCCTACTGAACGGACAGAAGGTGACCCAGTTTTCTCCGAATCAAACTTCATGAATTAATCTTCCTCTGACAGCAGTGTCTGGGAAATGTGCACCTCGCTGTAACGCCATACAGAGCCATTTATATTCATATCCACCAGCATACAGAAAATAAAACTGCATCCAAGCAGTCAGGTCTAGTTTACCCTAGCACAGCCCTCTGAAGAGCAATGCGTGTTCAAATCCCTCTTCAGCTAGCATTTGGGAGATGGAGAGGAGGCGTTATGGCACTCCTCACCACATAGTTTCATAGTTAGTTAGGTTGAATAAAGACACCAGTCCATCCAGTTCAACCTGAGTGAGTGTCTACCCCTATCCCTGTACATTGCACACTCACATCAGTCCCTACCCTCAAGGAGCCCACAATCCAAGGTCCCCATTCATATACTAGGGCCAATTTTGGACAGAAGCCAATTAACCTACCTGCATGTCTTTGGAGTGTGGGAGGAAACCGGAGTTCCCGGAGGAAACCCACGCAGGCACAGGGAGAACATGCAAACTCCAGGCAGGTAGTGTCATGGTTGGGATTCGAACCAGCGACCCTTCTTACTGCTTGGTGAGAGTGCTAACCACTACACCACTGTGCCACCCACATACTTTAACCCTGTAAACTAGGGTTGCATCAATACTAGCACTGGTACCAAGTATTTGCACAAGTATCGGTACTCATTCACATGCACAGATACCTGAAGCCGATACTTTCGGGCTCGGTTCTTTGAGCCGTCAGTGGGTCTCCTCTGTTGACAGCTGAAGTGTTTAACCATTTTGCTGACTTAAGACCAGACCACTTTTTGAGATTCGGCACTGCGTCGCTTTAACTGACAATTGCGCGGCCGTGCAACGCGGCTCCCAAACAAAATTGACGTCCTTTTTTTCCCCACAAATAGAACTTTCTTTTGGTGGTATTTAAAAACCTCTGCGTTTTTTTATTTTTTTGCGCTATAAACAAAAAAAAGAGCGACAATTTTGAAAAAAAAAAAAAGCATAATTTTTTACTTTTTGTTATAATAAATATTCCCCAAAAATACATAAAAAAACATTTTTTTTCCCCTCAGTTTAGGCCGATTCATATTCTTCTACATATTCTTGTAGAGAAAAAAAAAAATCGCAATAAGCGATTATTGATTGGTTTGCGCAAAAGTTATAGCGTTTACAAAATAGGGGATAGTTTTATGGCATTTTTATTAGTTTTTTTATCAATATTTTTTTTTTTTTACTAATAATGGCGGCGATCAGCGATTTTTATTGTGATTGCGACATTGTGGCGGACACATCGGACATTTTTGACACATTTTTGGGACCATCGTCATTTATACAGCAATCAGTGCTGTACAAATGCATTGATTCTTGTGTAAATGACACTGGCAGTGAAGGGG
>NW_027507903.1:10737318-10744818 GCF_037356315.1 Lithobates pipiens | reverse complement strand
AGAGTACATGTGATCAGCACAGGGCTAATCAGCACTGTCCAGACAGAGGGTCCGGGGTCATGCAGTCTCATAAAGCAGTCAGAAAATTCCTCCTACAAGCTTTAACCAGTGCTTAGCTGGACACTGATAAAAGTCACAAGACTGTTCTAAAGGCTGACGAGAAAAAGGTATTCAGCAGTTTTATATTTACAAAAATAATTGCATTTCCATGTTCTGTGTACTGTGGGAGACCAGATATAGTGAATGCAGGCACCTGGGTTTAGTAATGCTTTAAATACTCTTAGGTCTGGTTCACACCTATGCAGGTTGCAGTTTGCTTGCTTATTTCAGGTGCATTTTGCATTTTTTCAATACACAAAGTATCAAAAAGATACAAAGATCCATTGAAGTCTATGGAACCAAAAACAAGTCCCTGGCCTTTTCCATAAAATGCACAAAAGTGAACCTGACCCATAGGAAACCATGATAAATGGACTGTAGTGTTTTTCTGCAAAACTGAAATCGCACAAAAAAATGCATAAGTGTGACCCAGGCCTAAATGAGGACTGACTTTAAAGCCCAAGTTTAGTTATAAAAAATAAAAACAAACAAAAAAAAACACACAGTATTTATTAAAAAAATACATATATATACACACACACACACAGTTGTGCTCATAGGTTTACATACCCTGGCAGAATTTATGATTTCTTGGCCATTCATCAGAGAATAATAAACTTTTTTTACTCTTTTTAAATCATAATGACAACAGAAAATACCCAAATGACCCTGATCAAAAGTTTACATACCCTGGTGATTTTGGCCTGATAACATGCAAGTTGACACAAAGGTGTTTGTATGGCTATTAAAGGTACCATCCTCACCTGTGATCTGTTTGCTTGTAATTAGTGTATAAAAGGTCAATGAGTTTCTGGACTCCTGACAGACCCTTGCATCTTTCATCCAGTGTTGCACTGACGTTTCTGGATTCTGAGTCATGAGGAAAGCAAAAAAAGTGTCCAAGGATCTACGAGAAAAGGTAGCTGAACTGTATAAACCAAGGAAGGGATATAAAAAGATTTCCAAGGAATTGAGAATGCCAATCAGCAGTGTTTATAACTAACCAAGAAGTGGAAAATGAGGGGTTCTGTTGAAACCAAACCACGGTCAGGTAGACCAACTAAAATTTCAGCCACAACTGCCAGGAAAATTGTTCGGGATGCAAAGAAAACCCCACAAATAACTTCAGGTGAAATAAAGGACTCTCTGAAAACATGTGGTGTGGCTGTTTCAAGATGCACAATAAGGAGGCACTTGAACAAAGATGGGCTGCATGGTCGAGTCACCAGAAGAAACTCATTACTACACAAATGCCACAAAGTATCCCACTTGCAATATGCCAAACAGCACAGAGACAAGCCTCAAACCTTCTGGCAAAGATATTTGGAGTGATGAGACCAAAATTTAGCTTTTTTGCCACAACCATAAACACTACATTTGGAGAGGAGTCAACAAGACCTGTGATGAAAGGTCCACCATTCCTACTGTGAAACACGGAGGTGGATCGTTGATGTTTTGGGGATGTATGAGCTACAAAAGGCACAGGAAATTTCATCACAATTGATGGCAAGATATCATAAAATACTGGAGGAACATTTGCATTCATCAGCCAGGAAGCTGTGCATGGGACGTACTTGGACATTCCAACATGACAATGATCCAAAATACAAGGCCAAGTCCACCTGTCATTGGGTACAGCAGAATAAAGTGAAGGTTCTGGAGTGGCCATCTCAGTCTCCTGACCTCAATATCATTGATCCACTCTGGGGAAGTCTCAAAACGTGCCGTTCATGCAAGACGGCCCAAGAATTTACAGGAACTGGAGGCTTTTTGCCAAGAGGAATGGGCAGCTTTACCATCTGAGAAGATAAAGAGCCTCGTCCACAAATACCAAAGACTTCAAGCTGTCATTGATGTTAAAGGGGGCAATACACGGTATTAATAATTGGGGTATGTAAACTTTTGATCAGTGCCATTTGGGTAGTTTCTGTTGTGATTATGATTTAAAAAGAGTAAACACAGGTGACTGATAATAAACGGCTTCAGCCAAACACCGACCACGAGTGAAAGAAAAGTTTGTGTTATTTTTCGTATTCTCTGAAAAAATGGCCAAGAAATCATAAATTCTGCCAGGGTGTGTAAACTTATGAGCACAACTGTATATAGAGAGATAATAAATATATATAATATGTTGGCGCTATATAAATCGTGTATAATAATAATAAAATAAATATATATTTTATAGATAGATTCCAATGGTTGCAACTGCCAACATATCAGAGATAAAAAAAAAAAAAAAATGGGCCCAGACACACATCAAAGACTGTAGTACACACAAACCAAAGGAGGGCGGCACTCACAGGTCTTAAAAGACGAATGCACAGTGAAGGTTCTATTTTGATGAGGCACAAGCTCGTCTTTCTTAAAGCGGGAGTCCGCCGTTTTTTATTTTTTTTAAAAGCCAGCAGCTACAAATACTGCACTAAATAAAAAGACTAAGTTAGACTTACCGGTGACGGTATTTCTAAGAGCCTTTCAGGACAACCCCGGAGAGAGTGTAGCTCCACCTTGTAATCAGGAAACACATGCCCACTTTAAAAACACCTCCTCTTCCTCCATGGCTTCAGTTATTGTGGCCTTCCGACGCTGGAAAACAAAGCACAGAAAGCACAACACCATGGTAGAACTTAATACATTTACTAAGCATAACCTAGGGAGGGAAGTAACGGTTGTCCTGAAAGGCTCTTAGAAATACCGTCACCGGTAAGTCTAACTTAGTCTTTCTCAAATCGCCTTTCAGGACAACCCCGGAGAGGATAACCGAGAAACTTACCCTAGGGCGGGACTACTGCCTGCAGTACCTTCCTGCCGAAGGCCTGATCTGCTGCAGACAGTAGATCTAACCGGTAGTGCCGGAGAAATGTCGAATAACTGGACCAAGTGGCAGCCTTGCAGATTTGTTCAGGCGTTGCACCGGCCCTTTCAGCCCAGGAAACTGCCGTGGATCTAGTAGAGTGGGCAGCAATACCTGAGGGAGGTATTTCTCCTTTTGCTTTATAGGCTTCTGTTATAGCCAACTTAAGCCACCTACCCAGCGTACTTTTAGAAGCTTTCTCCCCCTTGCGTGATCCAGAAAATATCACGAAGAGGGCGTTTGATTTTCTAAAATCTTTAGTAACTTTCAGAAACTGTAATAGACACCTTCTCACATCCAATGTGTGAAAAACTTCCTCTCCTGCATTTGCTGGGGTTGCAGAGAATGTAGGTAACACTATTTCCTGTGATCGATGGAAAGTTGAGGATACTTTCGGTAGGAATGCTGGATCCGTCCTCAGTACCACCCTGTCCTGATAAATTCTAAGGAAGGGTTCTGTAATAGCTAGAGCTTGGAGCTCGCTGACTCTCCTGGCCGAGGTGATGGCCACCAAAAAGATTGTTTTTAAAACCACCTTCTGTAAAGAAGCTTCCTGTAAGGGTTCAAACGGTGCTCCCGAGAGACCCTGTAAAACTGTAGACAAATCCCAACTGGGAAAGTCTTTAAGGGCTACTGGTCTATTTCGAGCAAGAGCCCTAAAAAATCTAGAAATTAAAGTTTCTTTAGATAAAGTCTTTTCAAAGAAAACTGATAAGGCAGCCACCTGAGTCTTCAGGGTACTGGCTGCGAGACCCTTCTCCATTCCTTCATGGAGAAACTCCAAGACGGACACCGTGCTCTTGACCTTGAGTTCTCTAGAACTGCACCAGGAGTTGAACTTTTTCCAGACCTTCATGTAAATTGCCTGTGTAACTGCCTTCCTACTAGACAGCAGGGTCTTTACTACTTTATCTGAGAGACCTTTGGCTTTTAATAGGTCTTCCTCAGAAACCAGGCGGTTAGCTGTAGGAGTTCCACCTCTGGATGACTTACTGTCCCCTGGGATAACAGATCTTTTCTGAGTGGTAACCTCCATGGGGGCTTCGAGGCTAGGTTTCGGAGACCCGCGAACCAGGGCCTTTTTGGCCAAAAAGGAGTGACTAGTATTAAGTCTGTCCTTTCTTCCCTGAATTTCCTCAGTACTAGTGGAATTAGAGGAAAGGGGGGAAAGGCATAGCACAGCTGGTAATGCCAGGGGTGAGCGAATGCATCCAACCCTATTGCTGCATCTCCTCGGTGAAGAGAAAAAAATCTGTCCACCTTTGAGTTCTGCTGGCTGGCAAAAAGGTCTACCTGTGGAACCCCCCAGGCCTCGGAGATCATCAGGAACACTTCCTGATTCAGACTCCATTCTGCCTCTAGCAATTTGCGCCTGCTTAGGAGGTCCGCAAACAAATTCTGAGAGCCCTTCAGATGCACTGCCGATAGTGAGGCTGTGTTCTGTTCTGCCCAGGCTAACAACAGATTGGCCAGCTCCATCAAGCTCCTGCTTCTGGTTCCCCCTTGCTTCATAATGTAGGTAACCGCTGTTGTGTTGTCTGACAACACCTGGACATGGTGGCCTCTCAAACTCTGCTGAAATGCCACTAAACCCAGAAAGATTGCCTTCAACTCCCTCCAGTTGGATGATCTTTGAGCTTCCTGTTTGGACCAGACCCCCTGAGATGTCTGACCATCCAGATGGGCTCCCCAGCCCCAGGCACTTGCGTCTGTTGTAAGGCGCTTGTCCACAGGAAAGGTCCACACCAGGCCCCTTGAGAGGTTTGCCTGGTCTCTCCACCACCAAAGAGCTCGTTTCGTCTTTGACGAAATTTTTAGCTGTCTTTCCAAAGGATCCTGATGGGACCAGCCTGACAGAACCTCCCTCTGAAGGGGTCTGGAATGGAACCTGGCCCACTGAACAGCCGGGATTGCTGCCGTAAGCAGGCCCAG
Organism: Lithobates pipiens; assembly: GCF_037356315.1. Classification (NCBI taxonomy): domain Eukaryota; kingdom Metazoa; phylum Chordata; class Amphibia; order Anura; family Ranidae; genus Lithobates; species Lithobates pipiens. Next base: position 10,739,933 of record NW_027507903.1, on the reverse strand, counting down.
AACTGCCATAGCCGTCCTGACTGAGACTGTCTGGTTGCTCTGTATCCGCTGTACAGCTAGCTGTAACTTTTCCAGTTTTTCCAACGGCAGGAAAACTTTCTGGAGAATCGAATTTAATGTATACCCCAGAAATTTAATTTCCTGTGAGGGGGTCAGGATTGACTTCTCTAGGTTTAGAAGCCATCCCAGGCCCTCGAGGTGAGACTGGGCCCTCTGGAGATTGACTAGGACCTGCTCCCTGGAGTCTGCAAAAAACAAAAGGTCGTCCAGATAAGGAACGACTGGAATCCCCTTCAATTTCAGGGGCTCCAAGGCCTCTGCCATAATCTTCGTAAAGACCCTGGGAGAGGACGAGAGTCCGAACGGCAGAGCCCTGAATTGGAGGTGCCATACCGAACTCCCCACCTTCAATGCCAGGCGCAGGAACTGCTGCGATGCCTGATGAATTGGTATATGAAGGTAGGCATCCCTTAGGTCCAGGGATGCCATGAAGCATTCTGGGGTCAACAGCTTTGTGATGGAGAAAATTGTATCCATCCTGAAATGTTTGTACCGAATGAACCTGTTCAGAAATTTCAGATTCAGGATTAGACGGTACTTCCCAGAGGGTTTTTTCACCAGAAAAATATGTGAGTAAAAACCCCCGCCCTGCTGATTTACTGGGACTTGAATCAGAACCTCTTGCTGTATCAGCTCCTGTAACAAAAGCTTCATTGCAGAGGCCTTCTCCTGATCCCTTGGCAATGTTGTCACGTAAAACCTGCTCGGGGGTAGTTCTGAAAACTCCAACCTGTACCCCTGATCGACAACGCTCTTCACGAACAGATTTGGAGACAGCCTGTCCCATTGTTCGCGAAAAGCTGACAGTCTCCCCCCCACTGGGGAGATATTGTCACTTGCTCTTAGGGGACTGCTCTGGGGGAGATCTAAAGAGGACTCCACCCTTGCCTTTGCCCTTCTGTGAACCCCATCTGCTCTTGCGCTCCTGGTCTTTTTTATGGGACTGCTGAAAAGCACGAAAATTCTTTTTGGCAATCTGCTTTTTCTTAACTGGAAAAGCCTTCTTTTTATCGGCTGTTCTATCCAGCACAGACTCTAAATCGGGACCAAAGAGCAAGTCACCCGAGAAGGGAAGACCACACAGCTTGACCTTAGAAGCAGTGTCCCCAGACCATGTTTTCAGCCAAACTGCTCTCCTGGCTGAATTTACAAGAGCCGAAGACCTAGCGGCCAGTTTAACCGATTCTGCTGATGCATCCGCCATGTATTTGACTGCATTCAGGATCAGTGGAAAGGACTCTAAGAGATCCTTGCGGGGTGTCCCCGCCTCAATATGGCTCTTCAGCTTCTCTACCCAACATTCCAGATTCCTGGCTACCACCGTAGCTGCCATTGCTGGTTTTAGACTGACTGACGCAGCATCCCAAGCTTTTTTAAGGATGGAGTCAGCTTTTTTGTCCATTGGGTCTTTAAGGATCCCCATATCCTCAAAGGCTAGATCCGTTCGTCTGGATACCTGCGAGAAAGCTGCATCGACTCTGGGTTTCTTGTTCCAAACCTCTGAGTCCTTATCTTCGAAGGGAAACCTTCTCTTGAGAGCTTTAGAGAAGAAAGGGGCTTTTTCTGGGTCCTTCCATTCCTTTCTCACTGAATCTGAGAGGACCCTGTGGACTGGAAAAACTCGCCGTTTTGTTTCGTCCAACCCCTGGTACATTTTGTCATGAACTGACAGTTGTACTTTTTCTTCTTGAATTTCTAGAGTAGTGTAGATTGCTTTTAGAATATCATCTACTTCCTCTAGTGATAGCTTGAATTTGGAGCCCCTGCTATCTTCTTCCTCTTCCTCCTCCTCAGAATCCCTGAAGGAGATGAGAGTACTACCCCCTTCATCTCCAGACTCTTCAGTTTCCACCTGTCTGGATGACGACGCCCTGGGGCTAGGCGGTAAGTTCTGAGGCTCGGTCTGTGCGGGAGGGTTTTGTATCAGGATGGACCTGACTGAACTCAAGGAGTTTGTCAGCTCTTTAACCGAAGAAAACAAATCCTTATATTGTTGAGATGTTTCCTCTTCCACCAATTCTCTGATACAATTTCTGCACATTGCCTTCTGCCATGAATCTCTGAGGGGGGTTTTGCAAGAAGGACATTTTCTCTGACCTGGTCTAGCTTTTCCTAGTGATTTTTCCTGAAACGACATACAGGTTTAACTCACTAAAATCTCTCAACAACCAGTTGCTTAACACCAAGCCAGTGCAGAGACCCACTACCAAACAGACCACTAGTGAGACCCCAGAACTAGGCTGCAAAAGGTCCGAGCGAAGTCACCTCTGGCCTGCAGCGACAGGCCCCCAAGAGGGGGGAGCAGACAAAGACATAGCCCACAGTAAAGCAGAGGGTGCCAGTGCACCTTACGTACCTGGGCTGGACCGGTGCTGGGGGCGCCTGTCTCCGCCATAGCTGGCTTGCACTCTTCCATCGTTTGAGTGAGGCAGCTATTTTACAAACAGCTCTCATTTTAAATTTTCCCGGCCGCCGCGTCATCAAGGCCGGCCGGAAGCGGAAGCACACGGTCACCTGACCCGCCCCATGACCCCTGCGTTCCAGGCACTTGAACC
>NW_027507903.1:10647318-10732318 GCF_037356315.1 Lithobates pipiens | reverse complement strand
TATCCTGAGACCATTCATGTGTGGGGGGTTGATCCTCAGCCAGGGGGGTAGGCTCCCTCACATCTTTTTATTTTATATAAAATATATTATTTTATATTTTCAAAATAACATACTTTGAGAAAAAAAAAAAAAAAGGGAATAGAAAGACAAACAGTAAATGCCCAAGGGGCACATATATAGAACAGAAAGGCTATTGGGTTACCGGCGTAGAGAAACCTCTGAGGCCACGTACACACGGGCGGACTGTTCGCCCAACTTTGTCCGTCCAACAGTTTAGGCAAACAGTCCGCTCAAACTTAGCATGGACGGACATGGCCACACACGACGGACGAACAGTTTGCTGAAACCGTGCGCGATGACGTGAACGGCACGTACGACGGGACGAAAAATACGACGTCCTATACACTGCATTATAGCTTTCGGCGTGAAAATCCTTTCTGAGCATGCGCGCAACTTTGTTTGACGAACAAGCCTTCACACGGGCGGACTGTTCGCTCAAACAAGGTTTCAGCGGACAGTTTTTCGGAATTTCCGAAAAACCTTGTCCGTCCAACTGTCCGCTGAAACTGTCCGCTGAAAGCCCACACACGAGCGGACTGTCCGCCCAAACACTGTTCAGCGGACAAAGTTGGGCGAACAGTCCGCCCGTGTGTACGCGGCCTGATACATTCAGATAGCTTGACTCATATGACTTCATCAAGTTACACCCCAACCACAAGGGGGCTTGTGAGTACTTTGACCACTGTATCAAATTCTGGGTTGCATTCTCCTATATAAAATACAACACCTCACATGTTGCATCCAACATAACCCAAAGTGAGATGGTGGGAAAACGTGGAAAGGGGGGTGGGGTGGGGCGAATGGACATACCTGAGAACAAAGAACAGAACGATCAAACAGCACAAAAGCAATAGGTGTGAGTCAGTAACTGTTGTAGAAAACCTAGGGGGATTGAGGTGCTTAGGTCTCAGCCTCCATGTAATTATGTACCATCATCCACTAATCCGCTTGCCCAGGGGTGGCAGCAGATGATGTCTGCGTCATATTGGACACTTAAAGCGGTAGTAAACCCGCAATTTTTTTTTTTTTTTTTTTAAACCTGCAAAGCAAAAGGCATAATGAGCTAGTATGCACCGCATACTAGCTCATTATGAAATACTTACCTTAGAACGAGGCCCCGACATCTCGCCCGATCCACGCCGAGGAAGCCGACATGCTCCCTCGGCGTCTCTTCCGGGTATCGCGGCTCCGGCGCTGTGAGTGGCCGGAGCCGCGATATCGTCACTCCCGCGCATGCGCGCGGGAGATTTAAATCCGGCCGGACGAGCGCTGCCGGATTTTCACGGAGAGAACCCCCTTGTGCGCATGCGCCGCTGCAGTCAGCGGCGCATACCGAGGGGAATATCTCCTAAACCGTACAGGTTTAGGAGATATTTTTTTTACCTACAGGTAAGCCTTATTATAGGATTTCCTGTAGGTAAAAGTTAAAAAAGTGGGTATACAACCACTTTAATGTTTCCAAGTGGCCCAGACAGCATAAAATTTATCATACCTGTCCCTTGCACTTCGCCATCCACTCCTCCACCGCCATGATAGAGTTGAGCAGACACGCCCAACCGGATGAGTCTGGGACATGGGCAGACTTCCAATGTACAGGAATCAGACGCCGGGCAGCATTTAAATAGGTGTGGGAGAATGGATTTGCGATAAAAGCTTAGAGGAGTGTATGGCATGTGCAGTAGGAACTCCAATGGGGAATCTTGCAAATCTACATTCAAGATAATTTTTATCTGAGCCCCAATATCCTGCCAAAAGGGCCGGAGCGTTGGGCACTCCCACCAAAAGGTGTAGGAAGGTGCCTCGAAGCCCACAGCCGCTCCAACAGGCAGAAGCTGCTGGATATATCCTAGCCAAAGTCGCTGGGACTCTGTACCACCGAGTCAGCAGCTTTAAGCTAATTTTCTTGCGTACACACGACCAGACTTTTTGACAGCAAAGGTCTGACGGAACGAGTCCGTCGTGTGTGGGCTCCATCGGACCTTTGCTTGGCAAAAATCTGGCGGAATTTAGAAATAGAACATGTTTTAAAATTTTCCCGCCAGAACTCAGCCGGACCAAGAAATTCATTCGTCTGTATGCTAGTCCAGACAGACAAAAAAAACGACGCTAGGGCAGCTATTGGCTACTGGCTATGAACTTCCTTATTCTAGTTCAGTCGCATGTCATCACGTTCAAATTCTTCAGACTTTGGTGTGATTGTGTGTGTGTCCAAGTCCGTTCATTCAGAAAGTCCACCGGAACTCCGCCGAAAGTCCGTCGGGAAGACTGACGGACCTAGTCCTTCGAAAAAAGTCCGGTCGTGTGTACACGGCATTAGTGTCCACTGAGCTCTTGTGGGCAAGATGATATAAATGCTTCAATTGAGCCTCTGTAAATGTATGCTGCAGGTCTCTCTCCCATTCTCATATGTATATTGGCTTACCCCTCACATCTTTTGCCTAAGAACACCACCATGAATAAAGAATGGCACAAAAAAACATCCTCCAAGAGAAACTTCTCCCAACCATACAAAGAACAGTTTGGTGAGGAACAATGCCTTTTCCAGCATGATGGAGCACCTTGCCATAAGGCAAAAGTAATAACTGAGTGGCTTGGGAGAACACCACATTGAAATTTTGGGCCCATGGCCAGGAAACTACCTAGACCTTAACCCAGGGCCGGACTGGGACAGAAATTTGGCCCTGGACTTCATCCAGAACGGCCCACTTATATTTTGAGTGTCCCATCAGCACCCCTTTACATCAGAGTGTCCCATCAGCAGCCCCCTTACATCAGAGTGTCCCATCACCAGCCCCCTTACATCAGAGTGTCCCATCACCAGCCCCCTTACATCAGAGTGTCCCATCACCAGCCCCCTTACATCAGAGTGTCCCATCACCAGCCCCCTTACATCAGAGTGTCCCCATCACCAGCCCCCTTACATCAGAGTGTCCCCATCACCAGCCCCCTTACATCAGAGTGTCCCCATCACCAGCCCCCTTACATCAGAGTGTCCCCATCACCAGCCCCCTTACATCAGAGTGGCCCACTGAGCCATCGGCCCACCGGGAAACTCCCTGTAGTCCCGATGGCCAGTACATGCCTGCCTTAACCCCATTAAGAATTTATGGCCCATCAAGAGGCGAGTGAACAAAAAAAAAACCCACTAATTCTGACAAACTCCAAGTATTGACTATGCAAGAATGGGCTGTCAGTCAGGATGTGGCCCAGGAGATGATTGACAGCATGTCAGGATGAGTTGCAGAGATCTTGAAACAGAAGGGTCAACACTGCAAATGTTGACTCTTTGCATAAACTTCATGTAATTGGCAATAATGAAATGCTTGTAGTTATACTTCAGTATACCATAGTAACATCTGACAAAAAGACCGAAAAACACTAAAGCAGCAGACTTTGACAAAAAAAAAAAATATTAATTTTCACATTCTCAAAACTTTTGGCCACGGCTTTACACACAACTTGGCATACAGTTGTCAGTTATAATTTGCAAAGAATGCCAAAACCTTTCCGACTGCAACTGTTAATCTGAGATAATAGCAAAGAAAAGCATGTGTCAAATCACATCACATTGTCATTTCATTTCATTGTCTGAATTATGGAGAAAGTGTATTAAAGCTTAACAGAAGAGACAGGTGAACTTTACCAAGCATCACCCGAGAGAAACGAAGCACAATGGTTTAACATTTATAAATGATATGATGGAGATTACCGCTGCCTTGCAAGTTTTGAAAAAAAAAAAAATAATACAAAACATCCCCAGTAATAGAAGCTCCAAAAGTTTATTTTCGGGAACATACCTTCTCAACGCAGTCATCGAAAAAGGCCAGGCTGGCGTCTTTATCGCTAACGAATGAGCACTCTTCAATGAAGCGGATGAACATCTGCGTTTTAGTCATCATATTATAAAATTTGTGGTGAGAACGATCACGGCTCTTTAAGAAATCTGAGAGAGAGAGAAGAGAGAAGAGAGAAGAGAGAAGAGAGAAGAGAGAAGAGAGAAGAGAGAAGAGAGAAGAGAGAAGAGAGAAGAGAGAAGAGAGAAGAGAGAAGAGAGAAGAGAGAGAGAGAGAGAGAGACATTACTTTTTTTTTACTTTCTGCTGTTATAAGGCCTTAATCACACAGGAGTACTACAGCGTACGGTACGATGGGTGTCCAGTAGAGCTGCCACGACAAGTCGACTTAATCAATTACATCAACGTGCGTGCAGGGCGTCGATGCGTCACACTGCTCCGTGTCCCCCTCTCTTCTCCCCCTCCGTGCTGCCGCCCCCCCCCATCTTCTCCTCCTCCGTGCCGCCGCCCCCTCTCCCATCTTCTCCCCCTCCGTGCTGCCGCCCCCCCCCATCTTCTCCTCCTCCGTGCCGCCGCCCCCTCTCCCATCTTCTCCTCCTCCGTGCCGCCGCCCCCTCTCCCATCTTCTCCTCCTCCGTGCCGCCGCCCCCTCTCCCATCTTCTCCTCCTCCGTGCCGCCGCCCCCTCTCCCATCTTCTCCTCCTCCGTGCCGCCGCCCCCTCTCCCATCTTCTCCTCCTCCGTGCCGCCGCCCCCTCTCCCATCTTCTCCTCCTCCGTGCCGCCGCCCCCTCTCCCATCTTCTCCTCCTCCGTGCCGCCGCCCCCTCCCCCATCTTCTCCCCCTCCGTGCCGCCGCCCCCCCCATTTTCCCCCTCCGTGCCGCCGCCCCCTCTCTCTCCCCCTCCGTGCCGCCGCCCCCTCTCTCTCCCCCTCCGTGCCGCCGCCCCCTCTCTTTTCCCCCTCCGTGCATCTGTCCCCCTCCGTGCATCTGTCCCCCTCCGTGCATCTGTCCCCCTCCGTGCATCTGTCCCCCTCCGTGCATCTGTCCCCCTCCGTGCATCTGTCCCCCTCCGTGCATCTGTCCCCCTCCGTGCATCTGTCCCCCTCGGTATCTCAGGATGGAGAGCGGAGGTAGAAGCTGGTAAACCCGGCTGCTTCGTTTTCAGAATGGACTCTGTCCATTCACATAACTGAAACGTTGTAACCTCCTGTGATTACGATGTCTCAGTTAATGAATGGAGAGAAGCCGCTGTCTTCTCTCCATTCATTATCAGTGCAGCAGAAGCTGCAGAGAAAGGGACTGTCCCCAGTCCCTTTCCCTGTCTCAAATGGGAGATGTCAGAGGTCTGTTTAAGACCCCTGATATCTCACCATAGCGCCCCCCCCGCCCCCCAACAGGGCTGATAAAAAAATAAAAATTGTAAAAAATAATAAAAAAACAAAAAACACACTGGCACTGTCCCCACACACCCTCCTTCTTAAAAAAAAGAAAGCATTGTAAAAAATTAATTATAAACATTCATGAACTTCTGAACAGAAAATAAAAAGCTAAGATAAAAGTATATATACACTTTTATCTTAATGTTACAAAAAATAAATGGTAAGATAAGAGAATATATATATATATATACACACACACACACATACACACACACATACACACGTGTGTGTATGTACTAGTTATATTATTTTATCTTACTTTTTTTTTATGTACTTATTTTTTTGTAAGGTTATCCAAAGGATTAATTAGCTAATCAAAAAAAAAAAAAAAACACTTGATTGAGGCGATTCAGTTCCCATTGTGCACTATACAAGTATTTCATTTATTCAATAAAAAAATCAAAAAAAATCGTATAGTCGATGACGAATCGAAAAAAATAATCGGTAGATTAGTCAACAGACAAACTAATCGTTCGTTGCAGCTCTAGTGTCCAGTGTACCCCTGAGTGGAGAAACATCAAGGTTCCCAGCTACATCTCCATTGGTATACCAGCAGGACTATTGAGCCACTTAAACAGCCTGATCTGACCACCTTTTTAGAGAGGTCATGGTGGTTCAGTGAGAAGGCATTTCACTCACATCCACCGGGTGATTTATATGAAGTTTTGCCACTGGCGATGGTGTAAGGATTGAAGTTTCATCTTAAAAAGATGCACAGACTTTGTTTTGATCAAATATTTGATTCACTGTCAACAATATAAATTTAGCACTGGAAAAGTATTATTAATGAACGGTTTATATTATTAATTAGCACCATGCACTTTGTCCATTTACCAAGACTGCTATTACTGAACACTAAAACAGCACTATTCACAGCACCCCCTATTACCAAAGACCCCAAATCAGACAAAGCATTCTGCACATTCAGGGGAACAGCTCATTTATTGAATTAATTACATTTTTAAGCACTTTATAATAGGGCTGTGGAAATGAAAGACGAGTTCCTCGATTAAAAATCTTTTGATCGGTACTCACCTCTCCGACGTCGGAGATCCGGTGACGTCACACACACATCGACGTCACTGGACTCCTCCCCCCTTCCCCAAGTGCCTCCGTCTGCCAACAAAGGGAAGGGGGAGGAGTCCGCCAACGTCAAAGTTCTGATTGAATGTAACTCGTACGGGGGGAGGAGCTACGCATGAAGTCATCCGCTGCTGCCCTACGGAACTAACACGATTGTCGGCTTTACATGCTGTGTTTTTATCATCTTCATGTGAGTAGTTTGTGTTTTGAACACAAAAATGAAATCTTATACTTAAGCGGTGAGCACTTTGATCTTTTCTTTCTACCCATGACCTGGCGTCCTTGCTGAGATCTAAGGAGACGTGAGAGAAGTTTATGGTTCGTGTTAACCCCTTTTGATACCCGCTTGCATGACCACCTGTTTGCACAGGGGTCCATGCCATAAGGTGAGAGTGATTAGTTAGACCGGAGGTGGAGGGATTGTCACACTACTGTGGAAAAAAAAAATTACTTCTGTAATAAAAATCTGTAATGTAAAATCTATATGTGCGTTATAATTATACGAAAATAGTCAATCGATTAAAAAAAATTGATTAATTGAACACGAAAATTTTAATCAATAACAGCCCTACTTTATACTACTTCCATAGCACGAGGTTCCTTCACTTTTACAATCCATGTCCTTAGTCTGCTTGTCTTTAGCAAACTGTTTGTGGGCTTTCTTGTGCATAGTCTTTAGAAGAGGCTTCCTTCTGGGATGACAGCCATGCAGACCAATTTGATGCAGTTTGCGGTGTATGGTCGGAGCACTGACAGGCTGACTCCCCCACCCCTTTAACCTCTGAACAATGCTGGCAGCGCTCATACGGCTATTTCCCAAAGACAACCTCTGGATATGACGCTGAGCACGTGACCTCAACTTCTTTGGTCGACCGTGGCGAGGCCTGTTCTGAGTGGGACCTGTCCTGTTAAACCGCTGTATGGTCTTGGTCACCCTGCTGCATTTCAGTTTCAGGGTCTTGGCAATCTTATAGCCTAGGCCATCTTTATGTAGAGCAAAAATTCTTTTTTTTTCAGATCCTCAGAGAGTTCTTTACCATGAGGTGCCATGTTGAACTTCCAGTGACCAGTAAGAGTGAGAGCGATAACACCAAATTTAACACACCTGCTCCCCATTCACACCTGAGACCTAACAAGTCACATGACACCGGGGAGGGAAAATGGCTAATTGGGAGTCTGTGATTGGGAAGTCTGATATAAAAAGGGGGGAGGGGGGTCTGTGATGTGAAGGGGGAACTGGTGACACTGAACTAAGGGCTTGTCAACACTTGTGCAGAGATCTATGTTTTTCTGCACTAGAAATTATACCAAGACACTTCTATGATAATAGGAGCGGGAAGAACATGTTTGCAATGTGTGGGCTCGATGGTTGGAGGACCCCTCTACAGCAGTGGACCAGGGCTCACAATTCTGCCCAGGAAGCGGTCCCTAAGCCGCCTCACTATTCTCACTTGCTCCTGTTTACTTCAATCTCTCAGGGAACATTCTGGAACCAACTTTTGAAATAATGTGGACTGCTATGCAATGTTTGCTCTCTATTCCTTTTTTTTCCCCTTTTTATTTCATTTTGTCGAACCTAACTTGTTTATCATCACAAGTGTTCTCCCCTGCGTAGGAAGCCCACTTGGGTGTCTAACTTTTTTCTACTCTCTGAGAATAAAAAAAAACGTTTTATAAGAATAAAACAAAAAACTCCAAAGTATCAATAAAGAACATTATATTTTGCATACCTTGCAACTCAAAAAGAGAGCTTGCATCTGTGGCTGTCTCAGATGGAGCCTGTGTGATTGGTCGCAGGTAGACTCTGTACCCTTTCAAAATGGATGCCATGAAGCACAGAAAAGCTTCCTGAATCTCCATGTCCAGTTGATGCATTTTCTTCCCTGAACTGGAGTCACAGTCATTCATAGCAAGTTCCATCAGCGCATCTTCTCTAGGCCTTTGCTGTACTAAAAAGGTAAAATGGACACGTTGTCAGAGCCCACGTTTTACATAAAAGTCATAAAAATCACAGATCTCTAAGCAAGAGCAGAACCTAAAATGCAAAACTAAAACTGCATAAATATTATACAGTTTGTGCAGCACTTGAAGTTACATTTTGTTTTCTTAACTCAATATTTTTTTTTTTATTAAAATGAAAACACACAGCAAAAATATACATGCAGAGGTAGCACCGAATATGTAAGTGTAGGGCTTCTTGGAGTTGTGCTGGTTGCAGTTCAATGGGCTGCTGGTTAGCTGCAAGGTGTGGAGTGAAGAAAAGAGACGAAGGAAAAAAAAAAAGAAAAAAAGAAAAAGGAGTGTGTGTGGGGGTGGGGATAGGGGGAGCTGCGTATAGGTCAGAGGGTTTAATTATAGAGCCAATAGGCACAACCATGGGCATTTGAAGGGGAGAACGATTGGCCCAGTATTCCCATCATTTTCGGTGGATGGATATTCTATCTTCATCATTCTTGAAAACTGCTGCCAAACTTGGTTTGGGTTAGGCAGGCCATACACGGGTCGAATTTCGTTTGTATCTAAGAATTTTTGTTTGTATTTCGCACCATTAGTGGGCTGCAGCAACAGACTATTTTCAAGCGGCAATCAAATAGGAGTAATCGGACATGTTGGAAAAAAAAACGATTTTCTAATCAATAATGGGAGAATCGTGCGAGAATTATAAAATCGAAAAAGAAATGCGCGTGCAAGAAAATTCACAGAAAGAAAAGAAGATTCCTAGCCACAAAAATTATTTTGTGTAACATGAGGTGAAATTGAAGGCTCGGTCCGCCGAATTTCGAATTCAATGGTGGCACCATCGGATCACAAAATGCATAAATTACCTGATTTTCAAAAGAAAATTATTTTGAAATTCGACCATGTATGACCAGCCTAAATCATGTTTTAGTTTTTTTATTGGTATATATATATATTTTTTTTAATGTTGAGTCAGGACCTTCCAGATCTTCGCAATGGCTTGTTTGCCGATTGTGAAAAGATGGGTTAGGTGTAAGGTGTCTTGGTCAACCTTGTTGGGTTTGTGATAGGTTTTACATTTCTAAACTTTACAACCTTTTAAATATCTCATGCTATGTTTCAGGTATGTTCAAGCAGGTACTAGGTTGTGCCAAAATGCTGTAGAACAAAAGTACTTATTCTACAGTAGTGGCTTGAGTATCTACTCCATTTCATTCAATATAATAAAAATGGAATGTGCCGAGTTGATTTAGGCCAAGGCACATAGAAATTTGCTGCTGGAGTTTGTGACAAAAAAAAAAAAAAAAAACTGAAGCTGCCCAGAAGCTCCCTCAATATCCTGGCTCTAGAGAACTTTTATAAAGGGTTTACTTCCTCTTTCATTCCCTGCAAAGGTAAAGCATAATGGACTACTGTGCATGGCATAGTATTCCATTATGTGTCACTTACCTGACACAGGAGCCAGCGAAGTCACCGCTGTCCCCTGTAGTCCGGCGCATCCATCTTCTCGGTGGATCTCGCCACTCCGCCGTTGTCATTTGGGAAGCCGCGATGACGTCACTCCTGCGCATGCGTACGGGAGCCGCCACTCGCGGCATATCGCCGCTGACCGCGGCGCGCTCAGTGTACCTGCGCGCCGCTGTCTACGGTGCATGCGCCGTAGACAGCGGTGCCTGTCTTTCGCCAAATATCTCCTAAACCGTGTAGGTTTAGGAGATATTTCTTGGACCTACAGGTAAGCCTTAATCTAGGCTTACCTGTAGGTCAAAGTTGGTTGTAAGGGTTTACAACCACTTTAAGTGCCAGTTCACACTAGTGCGTATCACACCTGAATCGCACAGTGGTCCACACTGAGATCTGCGCACCGCTGTGGGCGTCAATGTAAAGTTAACGACACCCCCAGGTCGGTTTTGCAGATGGAACTGTAAAATGGTGCAGGAATTGGATCTCAGAAGCATCCAATGACACAGACAGTAGGACTCGGCTCCACCCCCTGTCTCCCGCGGCATTGGATTTGATTGACAGCAGTGGAAACCAAATGGCTGCGCTGCTATCAATCTATCCAATCAGGACCAGAGACACCAGCTGGAGCTGGTGTGCTCAGTCCCATTGCTGGAAAGACCAGGTTCAGTTAAGTAAAAGGGGGCTCTGGAAGGCAGCTGCCTCAGAGGTTTTTCCCTCTTACTGCATAGGATGGATCGAGGGTTTACAACCCCTTAAAAGAGGAGGTTCACTCTGGGGAGAAAAATTTTTTTTGAAAGTCAGCAGCTACAAATCCTGTAGCTGCTGACTTTTAATAAAACGACACTCACCTGTCCAGAGATCCAGCGCCGTCCTCCCCAGGGCTGGTTCTTCACTAGCCTTCCCAACTGTGGGCAGCCGGCTATGCTGTTTTTTGGCTTCCCACTGCGCATGTGTGAGCCGCGCTGCACTGTGTGAATGGTCCCGCAGTCTTTTGGTACCGGCGACGCGTCCCAGAAGACTGCAGAAAGAAGCAGAGGAGAACTTCCACTTGAATCACCTAGGTCAGCGATGGCGAACCTTGGCACCCCAGATGTTTTAGAACTACATTTCCCATGATGCTCAACTACACTGCAGAGTGCAAGAGCATCATGGGAACTGTAGTTCCAAAACATCTGGGGTGCCAAGGTTCACCATCACTGACCTAGGCAATCTGAGGGGAAGTGGGTACTTGTCATAACTAAATACCTGCCACCCCCCCCCCCAAAAAAAAGTCATGCCAAAAGTGGCAGCGGAGGAGGACTTAAAAGTAGAAAATAAATCTACAGTATGGAAGAAATCAAACGTGACTCACATATTCAGCTTATATATTCACTCACATTATGATAAAATATGAGCCATTGTAATATTTGCATGGTCTGCATTGCCACCATCACATGGCGTTTAATAAAACATTGCTATCAGCAGTAGCACTGCACAGTCCAAAAACATAAAAAGCTACTTACACTCCGCCAATTGCCGATACAGATTACTGAGCGTGTTCAGGAGATTCTTGCAGGCTTTCTTAGGCAGGATCTTCCAGCTGATATTCCGTTTGCAATCAATTCTGCCATTTTGGAAAGATTACAGTGATGCTTAGGTTCAGCAACTTGTGAGGGTTATGCTGGTCATATACTATTTGAAAAATCAGCAGAAAATCAGTCATTTAGACCGTTCGTTCGTTTTTCGGCTCGTTAACGGGCACAAAAATCGATAATCGGTTGGGACGCTTTTTTTAGCCAAATAAAAACCGAAAGGACAAGTTTGGAAATTTGCTGCTGAACGAACGATAAATTGAAAGGTTAACGTGTTTCCCTTCCAAACTTTCTGCACTAGGTATGTGTTAAAAAAAAAAAAAAACAAGCAAAAAAAATGCATTAAATTTATGTCCACTGAATGATTTATTGGTCATTACAAGAAGGCAATATCATTTGCGCTCACGGCCGAATGTTTGTTTTTCGAAAATGGGTTTGGCTGATTTTTTGTATAGTCTATGGCCAGCAAAGGAATAGACAACAATAACATAACTGGATATGTGCAAAAAAACAACACACACGCCCAATGTTCAGCACTAATTGCACAGAACTCCTATCTGCCAAAACTGTCCACAAAGGGGTACATGGTACAGGTGAGAACTGGGGGGGGAGAATGATCATGCAGCTTCTAGATAGATCTGAGACCAATCCAATCCATGGTCATGTAAAAAGGCAGAAAGACAAGATGCATGGACCGTTAAATAGTACCCATTTACTCCACAAAAGACACACAGCACACTTACATGGAGTAAAACTGTTAAGCAGGCAGTGCCTATGGCTGTCCTGCATGCACCTCATTTTGCAGCAACAAGGAAAGTGTCAAAGGGAATGGTTGTGCAGCAACATGTTTCAGGGGCCATGCCACTTTCTCAAGCTTAAGGGCTGGGCCACTGAAACACCAACTTCTATCTGTGTGCTGGGTTCGGCTCTCATACCATGGAGGCTTACTGATTAAAGCTAGGATTCCATCCTTGGCTACACATCTACATGATAATTTTACCTCTCCACTGTATGCCGATTACAGTTTTACTCCGCTCCAACCCATGGGCATATAAAAAAGAAAAAAAAAAAAAGAAGAAGAGGAGCAGAAAGGCAGGGCCCTGCCACCTTTCCCAAGATTGACAAAGTGGGTGGGGCCCCTGAAACCTTTTGCCGCCTGACCAATCCCTACCATCTGTGTGGAGAGTCTGACCCTCATACCACGGAGACTTACCAATTGAAGCTCCGATTCCATCCTTGGCTAAATCCACATGTTCTTCCCTCTGCACTTCATGCTGATCACAGTTTTACTCCATGTAAGTGTGCTGTGTGTGTTTTTTTATGGAACAAAGGGGTACTTTTTAACCGATGCGTGCATCCTGCCAGTCTCCTTTTTTTAAATGAGTAAGAATAGAACCTGACTAGAACAACTAGGATGATGAGCAACAGGAACGTGGGTGATTTTTATTCTGTGAGATATTTGAGGGGAGGAGAGGTTTCTTCCCATTGGAGGCCCCCCCACCAAGAATATACAATTATAACCGAAGTCGTAGTTACTGCACAATGATGTGACATTTTATGCACCAAGACAATTAGTCATCCTGGGTACAGAACGTTCCCAAACTACTTAAAATAGCAACCAAGAATTTATACCAGGGATATGCAATTAGCGGACCTCCAGCTGTTGCAGAACTACAAGTCCCATGAGGCATTGCAAGTCTAACAGCCACAAGCATGACACCCAGTGGCAGAGGCATGATGGGACTTGTAGTTTTGCAACAGTTGGAGGTCCGTTAATTGCATATCCCTGCTTCATACGTTTAACTCCCTTTCCTGTCCACCCCGGAAATTCCTTTATACAAAGAGTTCTAAACGACTGGGGAGAGGGAAGGATCAGCGAATCATATAACCAATGTCACAGTGGTCACATGATTGGAAGCCTGGCTACCGGTCTTTAGTCTGGACCAAGCACGGTCTTTGTGCTGGAAGCACATTCTAAGCGCATAAACATCAGCTGCCCAGCCATCCATGGGTGTGGCGTTAAAGCCCACTCTTTTGCTGCCGCACATAAGTGTGTTAAAGTGGTTCTAAAGGCAGAAGGTATTTTATCTTATTGCATTCCATGCATTAAGATAAAAAAAAAAACCTGTGTGCAGCAGCCCCCCTCCCCCCAAATACTTACCCGAGTCCCATCTCGATCCAGCGATGTCGCAGGAGAACCTCTGCTGCCTGGGGCTCTCCCTCCTGATTGGCTAAAACACAGCAGCTCCATTGGCTCCTGCTCCTGTCAGTCAAAATGAGTCAGTCAATGAGGAGAGGGGGGTGGGGCCGAGCTGTGGCTCCATATCTAAATGGACATAAGGAACAGTTGTTCCCCTGCCCCCATAGCAAGCTGCTATGACAAAGACGAAGTTCACCTTTTTTTCTTCTAAATTCCATCTCCAATGTACCAATATAGCATTAATATACTTATTTTCCAAAAATAAAACAGCTTTCAATTAATTCTACACACTTACCTCACTCTTTTCATAGCTTTTAAACACAATGTTCAATTACTTCTGCCTTACTTCCTGGACAGACTTTAGTTCATGACACAGGAAGGAGTTGACCAGCTGGGGGTATATAATGCAGGGTGTGTGCTAATGAGATCAGCTGGTCAACTCCTTCATGTGTTATGACCTAAAATCTGTCCAGGAAGTCAGAGAGAAGTATCATATTTAATCTGCGTATAACACACACTTTTCCCCCTTTAAAATAGGGGAAAAGTGTGTGTGTGTGTGTGTGTGTGTGTGTGTGTGTGTGTGTGTGTGTGTGTGTGTGTGTTATACGTCGATATAGGCTGCCTCGGAGGGGGGAGGGAGGGAACGAGCACCTCCGAAACACAGAGTCACAATCTCCTGTGTACGCGGCTCGCAGTCCTGCCCCCTGGACAGCTCCTAGTGTTGATGTCCCAGCATTGGACCGCTGTTATGTCCATCATAGAAGCCGAGCCAAGGGGCGGGACTGTGAGCCGAGCCGAGTACACAGGAGATCTGGGTTTGTTTATCCTGGCATAGACAAGGCTGCAGATGGGCACTGATTAGCCTGCAAGTATGGACAAGCCTGCAGATGGGCAATGATTAGGCTGTAATGATGGGCAAGGCTGTAGCTGGGCATTGATTAGGCTGTAATGATGAGCAAGGCTGCAGACGGGTACGGATCAGCCTGCAATTATGGACAAGGCTGCAGACGGACAAGGCTGCAGATGGGCACTGATCAGGCTGCAATGATGGGCAAGGCTGCAGAAGGGCAATGATTAGGCTGCAATGATGGGCAAGGCTGCAGAAGGGCACTGATTAGGCTGAAATGATGGGCAAGGCTGCAGAAGGGCACTGATTAGGCTGAAATGATGGGCAAGGCTGCAGAAGGGCACTGATTAGGCTGCAATTAGGGGCAAGGCTGTAGCTGGGCACTGATTAGGCTGCAATGATTGGCAAGGCAGCAGATGAGCACCGACTTATTTTGCTTCAAAATTCTTTATTCAAAATTGAAGTTTTCTTGCTAAAACTTCACTCTTATAATGAAGGTGCGCGTTAAACGCCTGTGCATGCTATACACCGATAAATACGGTAATTGAGCAGTGTGTTTAACCACTTGCTTACTGGGCATTAAACCCCCCTCCTGCCCACACCAATTTTCAGCTTTCAGCGCTGTCGCACTGAATGATAATTGTGCAGTCAAACAACACTGTACCCAAACTACATTTTTACCTTTTCCCCCCAAATAGAGCTTTCTTTCGGTGGCATATGATCACCTGTGCAATTTTTATTTATTTTTTTTAATTAAAAAAGACTTTCTTTAAAAAAAAATTATAACGGGTAAATTTTGTCAGTCATTGATGTATGCCGATGAGGCAGCACTGATGGGTGGCAGTGATGGGCACTGAGCGATTACAATGATAGGCAGCACTTCTATGTGGCACTGATTGGCGGCACTTGTGGGCATCGATAGGTGGCACTTGTGGGCACTGTTGATCAGTATAAATGAGGCATAATTGCGTCTTCCTCTTAGGGACCAACTTCCCTTTAAGATAAGCCAGTGATCGGCTTTTTTTTTCTCCTCCGCTGTCAGCACGAGGAGAAAAAAAACAAAACAAAATGATCACTCAGCTTTTGTTTACATCGTGTGATCAGCTGTCATTGGCCGACAGCTGATCACATGGTAAGGGGCCAGGACCGGCCCCTTACTCAGATCGGTAATCACCCGAGTCTCGGTGACTACAGCGCACGCAGGGAGCGTGCACAGGGGAGGCCGTCATAAGACGGCCTCCCGGGAAATCACATCCGCGCTGTGGCCGTCATTCGGCCATAGCAGGGATGTCAGGTAATTAAATAGCTATAAAGAGAGTGAGGCAAGTGTTTTTTGTTTTTTTTTTTGCAAAATAAGTACATTAATGCTATATATAGGGGAGCGGGAATGTAGGAGAGGAAAAAAAAAAAAGTGAATTTCGCCTTTAATATCACTTTAAGTGGTTGTAAAGGGGTTACTGATCCATGCAAACCTCATTCTCGATTCCCACCATTAAAATTAGATTTTCAAATATGTATTTATGAAATGTACATTTTCTATACGTTTTGTGCACACCACTCTTAAATTGGCTGCACACATTTACAAAGACAAAAGGTAATAAAAAAAAAAAGTAAAAAAAAAGGACAAAAAACATGTTAAATACTGGACACAAAATGTAGAGAGGAAATATTAAATCATTTATGCATCAGACTATGTGATCTCAACAGTCTTAGACCAGTAACATGAAATACAGCCTCATCCTTCCAGTGCAATAGGAAATAGATGCTTCCCATTACTGGTAATGAAGACTTTACTGCCCTCCAGCCAGAGAGTTGATGTATTTTAAACCACCACGGCAATCACCTTTTTTTTTTTTTTGTTGTCACAGAACAAGTTCTCATGGAGGAATACTTACTGAGAAATGGTGTTGGTATCTAGGTCAACACAGCTCACATCCGGAGGGGGCTCGTACAAATCAAAGTAGCGAGAATCAATTCCCACAATGAAGGGGCAAGGGGCACTCAGCACGTCTGCCAGGGCCAGGGGGCAAAGCGGGATATACGGACAAGGCCAATGGAAAGGGAAGATCATCTTGCAAAAGAAAATGAATGTTGTTATTGTCAGTTAGGTATCAGTTATTAAAGCAATGCTAGACAATGCAATTATACAGTAAGTGGAACAAAATACAAAAAACGGTCAACATTATCTGTCAGTCACTTTACTCAAACCAATCCGATCGCCGTTATTTGGTATACAATTTAGATTGTCTTGGCATATTTCAAAAGTAAAGAGCGATTTCTAACTGCTTCCAGTCCGTGCCTTTTATGGCACTTTTTGTTCACATGCAACAAATTGGTATTTTTTTTTTTGCAAGAAAACTACTCAGAACCCCAAAACACACACACACACACACACACACACACACATATATACATACACACACTTAGAGGTGAGTAAAAAAAAAAAAAATATTTTTTTTTTGGGTGGAACTCGAAAGTTAAAATCAATATTTTTTGCTAGAAAATTACTTGTAAACCCCCGAACATTATATATATATATATATATATATATATATATATATATATATATATATATATATATATATATATTCCCTCATGTATTTAACTGTACTGTAATTGTGCCGTCTCCCCCTCTACATGGTAAAGCACTGCCTAAACTGTTGGCGCTATAGAAATTGTGAATAATATATATGTATATATTTATTAATAACAATAATAATATATATTATGTATATATTAATATCAATAAAAATATATTATATATGTATATATTTATTAATAATAACAAATATTACATATGTATATATTTATTAATAATAAATATTATATATGTATATATTTACATTTATTTATTTTAATTTTTTTAAGCAGTGGCCCTAGAGAATAAATTGGTCGGAATTGCAATTTTTTTCTGTGTCACGTGCTATTTGTGCAGCGGTTTTTCAAATGCAAATTCTTTGTGAAAATATACACTTCTTTGAATTTTAATGCCAAATACAATACAGCCAATTTTTGGGTAAAATATAAAAGATGATGTTACACTGAATAAAAGATACCCCAACATGTCACGCTTTAAAATTGCACATGCCCGTGCAACGGGGACAAACAATGTAAATTTTACTTTCCATAGGCGACACTTTAAAAGCCTTTACTGGTTATCGCTTTGTATTTACAGGAGGTCTGGTTCTAGAACTATTGCCCATGATCTGATGTTCACGGCGATACCTCCCATGTGTGTGGGATAATCGCTGTTTGCGTGCGTGCAAGAGAAAAGTGTGCGTTTGCCTTTCTGCACAAGCACGGGAAGACCGGGGCACTTTATTTTTACACTGTTGCTTTAATTTTTTTTAACCACTTTTATTGCTGTCACAAGAATGCAAGCTTCCCTGTGACAGTAATAGGCAGCAACAGGTCCTCTCTATGGAGAGATCGGGGGTCTATAACACCCCAAATCTCTCCTCTGCTCTTAAAAGCATTGAAAAACACCAAGATCTGCGTTTCTGAATCCTTTTGATTTTCAAAAAAAATGGCGCCGATGGTTTCCAAGTAAACCGGAAGTGATACCATGTCATCACTTCTGGGTTACTATTACAAATAGCCGATTAAAGCTGAATCCGGCTTTATTCAGCTGTCTGGCCAGAAGTCCGATGCGCCGGCTGGTCGCTCGGGTCTCTCGGTGGGATGGGAGAGCCACAGAAGGTAGAGGGGGGGGGAGGGTATCCCCCTCCCACTGCTTGTAATGACAATAAAGTGGCTAGTGAGCTGCTCTTATTGCTTTTACAAGTGAGCCGACCACCGGGTCTAACAAAAAACGGTACAAGGGGTGATGCCTATCATCCCGGTACAAAAACGTCCAGTCACATACCATTACGTCGCTTGGTGGAAAGTGGTGAATATCAAGGCCAAAGGATAAACTAATCCGAGCAGACATTCATTTAGGTTTATTTAAAGTGATATTAAACCCAAAACAACCAAAAAGGTCATCTATTGCAGCTTACCAATCATTAGATGTGGTGGCTGCATTTGTTTTCCCTTTAGGCTTTTCCCATGTGTGTTCACCTGCTGATCTGGCGCGCTCCCCCCCCCCCACACACACACACACACACTCTGGATGAAGGAGCACAGGGGGCATCCTTTGGACAGAAGCACTGTCAGTCTGGGAGATGTGGAATGTTAGATGTTGTAGCAAATTTAAATACACTAACAAATCGAACCTGAACTCCAGCTCACACTTTACAAGCAGTTACAGCAGACAGTTTTATTTTTCCATTTCGGATAAAGGTATTAGAGCAATATATAAAAGCTGATCATTGTAAGCACCCCTGATAGTTTGTCTCATCCATGTAAAACGGATACATTCTTTTGGAGAAATGTAACTGTAACTTATGAATATAATATACCATTCCTCTGGAAGCTGGAAATCACTGTATAGACACCACTGCTCCAGCGATCTCTACTAGATGTCGGGTTCCATGCCGAGCAGCCAGCACGATGCATTGTGAACACAGGAGGTCGGCTAATCAGCACAGGCACTATCCAGAGAACACTTCGCATTTTCTGAATCGCGTGGGGTGTACTCACTTTTGTGAGACACTGTACATAGTTACATTGGTCCAAACCTTTTTTAAAGCCTGGCATTTTCAAGTGCTCCGGAGACACGGGTGCCACATCCAACCCGGCAAAATCTACGACAGGAGGAAATATGTGGTGGCTGGATGCTGTACCAAGTGGTTCTTGCATCTAGGGCCCCCATGCATCCCGGAATGTAGGCTTCAAAATGTAGACTTCACGGCTGGACACACATCGGGGTTGATTTACTAAAGGCAAATACATTGTGCACTTTGCAAGTACAGTTGCACTCTGATCGTGCACTTGCTCCAAAGTTTAGTAAATGAGATGACGCTTTACTTTGCAACGAATGCCCAATCACAAAAAACTAAATCAAAAAAAAAAAAAAGAAGAAGAGGAAAACAAAAAGAAAAAAAGAAAAACAAAAGAAGACAAAAAAAGACAAAAAAAAACATAAATAAAAAATTTTGCTTGCGCAGGATTGGATGATGAAAGTCAGCCCAACTCCCCCTTATCCAATAAGCTCTGGAGCAACTGCACTTGCTAAATATACAGTCAATTTGTCTTTAGTAAATCAACCCCCAAGTCAGAGGCGTAACTAGAACCTCAGGGCCCGGCCGGCCCTCACACTGACCCCGGGGCCCTTCACTCCCTTTAGTACAGTCCCACAGCAGGCCACCTTCTTGCAGTCTTGGGGTTCCCCATGGTGGCGGAACCTCAAATCCCAGTTGCAAGTGCAATTTTTTCTACGCTGGTAGTTCTTTCTGCCACTGGTTTCAGTAATTATTTTTGTTATTTTATTTTTATTCTTTACAATTTTATTATTATTTTTTTTTTTAGGACCGGGGCTTTGATGAAATATGAGCTGTATTTTGACACACAGCCTTCTCTCTTCTTCAAGTATTGGAGACACCCCTGACTGGCCCCCCACTTTTAGTATATTACTTTATATGTTATGTAGTTGGTGTGTTATTTATGCTTCAAGGCAATTTTGTGAGTAGCCAATGAATTTTCATGCAATTGTCTTGTATACTTTTTTAATAAAATTAATTTTTCATTTATACATGTGTTATGCCTATAAAGTCCATCATCTGCAAACCTATTCTTGAAAAAATCTTGACAAAACAGACCCCTGATGTGTTACTTTGGAGACAGCGAAAGGTACTAGTGACAGATTCATCAGACCCTCTCTCTGCAGTCTCAGCTACACCAAATGAATGAACAGGAATAGCTCTGCACAGAGCGGGGGTCTCAAACCAGCGGCCCTCCACCTGTTCCAAAACTACAAGTCCCAACATGCCTCTTGTCTGTAGGAGTCAGGCTTGTAACCGTCAGCCTTGCAATGCCTCATGGGACTTTTAGTTTTGAAACGGCTGGAGAGCCGCCAGTTTGAGACCCCTGGTACAGAGCTTTCTGTTCATTCACAAACTAAAGCATAGTAAACATAGTTTACCTTGCCCCAGCGAAGAATGATTTTTTTAATTTATTTATTTATTTATTTACAGTCAGTGACCAATACCAGTGACTAATCATTAAGACAAGGAAGGGGCAAGTAAATTACACATTTACTGGCTCCTTCCCCCGCTCTTCATCCTGACAGATCCTCCACAGCAGCTGGCAGGAGGTGGAAAGAGGAAAACTGTCATTGATGCCGGGGGGGGGGGGGGGGGCAGGGACACACACAGAGGGGTCCGGGGTGGCATGCAGAGGAACCAATGCCCCCCATTTCCCTCCTGCAGGCGCTTAATGTGGGGAAGAGAAGTGGGCATTCAGCAGCGACATGGAGGGATTGGTTTCTCTACATGCCGGCGACCCTCCTATTCAGGTGTACAGGGGGACCCCCTGGAATATGGGGCTGGGTTGCAATGGTGACCTCTGTTCGTATGCCCCTGCCCTATGTGTGTAGCCAACATGGGTGTGCACTCCAAAGCTCAAAAGTGCTGATCACTTATTGTGTTCATTCCGAAAGGGAAGGGGCCGGCAAATTACATATTTACCAGCCCCTTTCCCCACTTTTCTAAAACATCCCCCTGTGTGTGCCTGCAGCAGCAGCCAATGGGAGAGAAGAGGAAGGAAGCTGGCAGTCTGGGAGGGGGAATCTGCTCTGCACGGGGTGAGTAGGGCGTGTCCAGGCACACCTCGGCACACCCCATGCACACGCCTGCGGTAGCAAGCCGTGATCACTGCAGGTGATCACAGGCAAGAATAGCTGCAGCCGCTGACATTGCATTCTACAGGCTCGCCAGCCACAGCTATCTAGTTGCAGCAGTCAGACGCAGCAGACAGAATCAATAGATTCTTGCCACTGGGATTTGCACAGTGGAAAAAAACGCCCGTGTAAATGGAGCCTAAAAGAAAACACAGAGGGCAATAAAAACCTGACAGATGTTCTGGCACTTCATCATCTCATCCAACGCAAAAGATATTTTTTTTCCCCAGTTTTAGTAAACTATCTCCTCTGTAAAGCCAGAAAAAATAGCAGTGAAAAAAAAAAAATAAATAAATAAAAGTTTCCTAATCAGCTTCATAGTTTGAGTAAACGTTTGCTGTCTGCAGGCTCGTCAGACCTCGCCGGGTTTTGGACTAAAGCTTTCTACTTTGGCTCACTGGATAATATCTGCGATTTCCACGAACTCTCCGCAATATGCTCCTTCATCGGAAGTGGAATGGCAGACCAGCGATAAGCTTCTCGGCCATATGCCCCATTCTCTCCTACTTTACAGGCTGGCTCTGAAAAGCTGCATTTGGATTCGGTTCAGTAACGCGAGCTTCAGGATCGGCCTGTTCATGTAACGCAAACCACGTTATGTGGCATCTCAATCTGCTTTCACTATTTCCACACAGCCGGGAAACCTGGAACACGGGGGGGGAATCAAGAGCACTTGGCATTTTCATGGCTTAGGATGCTATAACAAGCCAGTAAAAAAACCAAGCATTGATTTTAATGGCAAAAAGGAATCACAAAAAAACAAAAACATAAAAAAATAAAATAAAATAGAAAAGCTGTGTTAAGAAGGATATATTATTTAAAAGCTAAATTAACCTTTAAAAAGCATAAGTTTACCTTTTAGCAAAAAAATAAAAAAAAATGAAAAAAAAAATAATAAATGCAAAATTATTTATAAATTGCAGGTAAAAAAATAAAAATAAAAAAAAAATAAAATAAAAAATATTTAAAAAAAAAAAGTGGATTTATTATTATAATTTTTTTTCACTGCAAGGCATTGCACCCGTGAACAGATATGGGGTGGGGATGCAATGGCTGTATCCTGCAGACACTCAGTAAGAATAGTTTTTCCTTTCAATGAGGCCTATTCAAAACAAATGGGTTGTGGTTATGACAGCCCACCGACACATACAAGAGGGTATCCTGACACACGTTTTACCCCAGTGTAGTGTAATGCAGACAGAATTAACCTATTTCTTACCAGTAACTTAAACCCCCCTTCCTGCCCAGACCAAATTTTCAGCTGTCACATTTTGAATGACAATTGTGAGGTCATACAACACTGTACCCAAATTAAATTTTTATAATTTTTTTCACACAAATGGAGCTTTCTTTTGGTGGTATTTTATCACTGTTTTTTTTTTTAAAGTGTAAGTTTGTTATAAAATTTTGAAAGTAGGTAATTTTTCTCCTTCATTGATGTGAGCTGATGAGGCTGCACTGATAGGCCCTGGTAGGCTGCACTGATGAGATGGCAATGATGGGTGGCACTAATGGGCACTGATAGGTGGCACTGGTGGGCACAGATGAGGCAGCTGCGGGTCTGTGTGGGGGACCGATGTTCTTCTGACAGAAGCCAGTGATCAGCTTTTTTTTCCCCTCACGCCGTCAGCATGGGGGAAAAAAAATTAAATAATATTACCGATCTTCTGTTTAGATCAGGTGATCAGCTGTCATTGGCTGACAGCTGATTACATGGTAAGGGGCCGGGATCGGCCCCCTAACTCCAATCTGTGATCAGCAGAGTCTCAAACTCTGATCATAGAGTGCGCCCCACAGGGGGCACGCAGGCAGCTCATGCACGGGAGGATGTCATATGACGTCTTCCTGGCAATTAAGGCCCGTGCTGCAGCCGTCATTTGGCTATAGCATGGGCAGGAGGTGGTCAGAGTGGTTGGAAATCCTCACAAATCCCCAGTGAAATGACTGGTGATGCACAGAGATGAAGCAAATGCCCCTACATAAGTTGTACCTGGTTTATCTGCAGCACACTCTTCTCCACAGCCGCTCAAAGATCAGAATTTATACAGCATTTCTGATCTCCAGGAGGCAGGGGTCTGATGTCACACACTGCACAGAGCTGAGTGTAATCTCAGACCCGAGTTGAGGGAATGGATGGATGGATCCCCTTCTCCACAGTCTCATAGGAAAACTTGCGGAGTTAAGGCTGTCAATCACTTGCCGTGTCCTGGAGCACTGGGGGGGGGGGGGGGCAGAATCCCAGGGTTGTCTGCTGTCAGACTTTGTTAATTTTTCATTTCAAAGGTTTACAACCACTTTAAGGCCCCCATTCACATGCAGTGATTACTTGTGTGCCCAGATTAGGGCTGCCTCTTGCCGGCACGAGGGATACACAAGTGTTCTGTGCATGCCTGTGCTGGCAGTCCCATAAATGCGTGTTGGGATGCATAGCGGTACGGACACAGCTATAGTGTCCCAATGGATTTTATTTACTAAAGCTGGAGAGTGCAAAATCAGTCTCACTTCTGCAGAGAAACCAATCAGCTTTTAACCTCAGCTTGTTCAATTAAACTTTGGCAATAAAACCTGGAAGCTGATTGGTTTCTATGCAGAGGTGAGACTGATTTTGCACTCTCCAGCTTTAGTTAAAAAAAACAAAAAAAAAAGCCACACACACACCACACACACACACAGACCAACATACGACATCCATGTGGGTGTGGGGTCGTGGACACCGCACAGAAGCAGTAGCTGTGTCCATGCAGCCACATGTCCCAATAGAAAACTGTAGGGCTGCCAGCATGGGGATGCACAGAACACCCCATGCATCCCCACGCCGGCAAAACACAGCTCTGCACGAGGCACACAAGTCATTGCTCTGTGTGAAAGGAGCACTAAAGTGGTTGTAAACCTCCGAGGTTGAAAAATGAACAAAGCATGTCCCTTCCATAGTGTATACTTACCTCTGTTCAAAGCACTAGGATTCCGCCCCCTTCCCCAACAGCACACAGCAAGTGTTCGATTGTCTCAGCGGTCCCAGTTTCCCCATGAGACTTTGCATCCATTCCCTCCACTCAGGTCCCTTGGGAGGACGCAATTTGGCATGTTTGCCCTGGGCTCTAGATGACCTTGTCTGGCGTTGCCCTCTATCATGTGTTTACCTTAAACACTTAAAATTTTGTTTATACTGCACTCCACTGGGGTAAAAGGCGTTTAAGGATACCCACCAATCAGGGCTGGGACAAGCATTACAAGGAGATTAGAGGGGTGGGGATTTGTGTTGACAGGGGGAATTTGGGTTGGCGGCAGGAGGTAAGAATTGTTCTAGATGGGGAAATTTGGGGAGGTGTGCTAGGAGTGGGGATTTGTGGTGAGAGGGGAGATGCTGGAAAAGGATTTATGCTAGGCTGGGGGATTTGTGCTAGAAAAAGTAATATGATGGGGGGGGGGGGGAAGAATTTGTGCTAAGAGGGGGCATTTTTGGGGGGTGATTTTTACTGATAGGGATGACTGGGGGGCGTTTGTGCTAGGATGGGGAAATTTGTGTGGGGGGTGGGGGGGGGGGGGCTGAGGACGACAATTTGGCATGTTCGCTCTGGGCTCTAGATGACCTTGTCCAGCATTGCCCTCTACCATGTTTTTAGGC
This sequence comes from Lithobates pipiens, assembly GCF_037356315.1. Classification (NCBI taxonomy): domain Eukaryota; kingdom Metazoa; phylum Chordata; class Amphibia; order Anura; family Ranidae; genus Lithobates; species Lithobates pipiens. The sequence goes on along the minus strand of NW_027507903.1, from coordinate 10,707,498 downwards.
AAACCACTTTAATTTTGTGGCGAGATGGGGGGGGGGGGAACTAGGAAGGGAGATTTGTGCTAGAAAGGGTAATATTATTGGGGGGCATTTGTGATAGGATGGGGAAATGGGGGGGGGGGATTGTGCTGGGAGCATATGTAAAATAAGAGCTATATATGCAGATTAGCACTTTGCCATGTTCGCCCTGGGCTCTAGAAGAACTTGCCCGGCATTGCCCTTCTATCGTGTGTTTTGGTGAACCTCGATTACCGCAAGCCATTTGTTTTGAAAGGGCCACAATGAAAGAAAAAAACGATTCTGCAGTATTTTTTCACCACAGCCTGCATCATGTATTGTGGTGGACTGTAGTGCAGATGCCTTACATATGTTGGACCACATGGAAAAACGGCCTTCCCTCTAGGCATACATGGATTCCAACACCCATGGGACCAAAACAAACAAAATGAACGTATTTTTCCCCGATACTTCTCTTCAGTCCCATTTTCGGCACTGTCCCATATGTATTAAAAATGCAATATGTCAAAAAAAAAAAAAAAAAAAAAAAAACATAAACAAAACAAAAATTTTCTCTGTAGTGCTACTCAACCCATGTCAACCATCCTCGTTAAAAACAAAAATATAACAAGAGAAAGCTGAGAGGAGCAAATGCCATTTATTGTGGTCAACAAAATCTTCTATTATTATTATTATTATTATTATTCAGGATTTATATAGCGCCAACAGTTTGCGCAGCGCTTTACAATATGAGGGCAGACAATACACTTACAATACAAATCAATACAGGAGGGATCAGAGGGCCCTGCTCGTTAGAGCTTACAATCTAGAAGGGAGGGTCAAGTTGAAACAAAAGGTAATAACTGTGGGAGGTGAGCTGATGGAGAAAATGAAAATACAGTTAGGTGTGGGTGGGGTAGGCTTCTCTGAAGAGAAGGGTTTTCAGGGATCGTCTAAAAGCTAATAAAGTAGGAGATAAGCGGACAGATTGGGGTAGGGCATTCCATAGGATTGGGGAGGCTTTGGAAAAGTCCTGGAGGCGATGATGAGGGAGCTAGAGAGCAGGAGGTCTTGAGAGCAGGGCCGCTGATAAGCCAGTACAATTGGCCCTGTTGTACCGGGCCCCGCCAGCAGGGGGGGCCCGGGCAATCTGAGCAGAGAATGATAGAAAAAAAATATATATATTTCTCCAGCCAGCACGAGATGAGTCTGACCACCGGAGAGGTGAGGAGGGGCAGGCACCACTCAGAGGCTGGAGAGGAGGAGGAGAACACTTTCCAGACAGTAAGTAAACTGAAAGCAGGGGTTGCCTTCAGTTTAACAGCACCGACGGCAGGTAGCCTGCATGTGTGACTTGCTCACATTCCACTCACATCTCTGCTCATGTCCCTTGTGTCAGTGAGGAGAACAGCACCATGGAAGCCTCTCCTACACTGCTATCTACAGATTTCTGCCTCCCAGCAGGATGTCAAACCAATTGGTCTGCTGCTCTGTCATTCAGAGCTGCACCGCCTCCTCCTGACCTCCAGACTGTGCAGGAAATACAATGTGCAGCCTGGAGATTTAAATGTCTGCTGAAGCAAGAGTGATAAGAGCCAGTGGTCTCACTTGTTACAGCTGTACACTCAACCCTGTTTACCATCAATGGTGTACTGTGATGGAACATGTGAGCAGAGGGGTGCACTGAGGGAAAACGTGTGTAGCGATGACACATATGTACATAAGGAGAAAGCAATGGAACATGTGTACAGTGATAGAACATGTGTGCAGAGGTGTACAGTGATAGAACATGTGTGCAGAGGTGTACAGTGACAGCACATGTGTGAAGAGGTGTACAGTGATAGAACATGTGTGCAGAGGTGTACAGTGATAGAACATGTGTGAAGAGGTGTACAGTGACAGCACATGTGTGAAGAGGTGTACAGTGATAGAACATGTGTGAAGAGGTGTACAGTGACAGCACATGTGTGAAGAGGTGTACAGTGATAGAACATGTGTGAAGAGGTGTACAGTGATAGAACATGTGTGCAGAGGTGTACAGTGACAGCACATGTGTGAAGAGGTGTACAGTGACAGCACATGTATGAAGAGGTGTACAGTGACAGCACATGTGTGCAGAGGTGTACAGTGACAGCACATGTGTGCAGAGGTGTACAGTGACAGCACATGTGTGCAGAGGTGTACAGTGACAGCACATGTATGAAGAGGTGTACAGTGACAGCACATGTATGAAGAGGTGTACAGTGACAGCACATGTGTGAAGAGGTGTACAGTGACAGCACATGTGTGAAGAGGTGTACAGTGATAGAACATGTGTGAAGAGGTGTACAGTGACAGCACATGTGTGAAGAGGTGTACAGTGATAGAACATGTGTGAAGAGGTGTACAGTGATAGAACATGTGTGCAGAGGTGTACAGTGACAGCACATGTGTGAAGAGGTGTACAGTGACAGCACATGTGTGAAGAGGTGTACAGTGACAGCACATGTGTGCAGAGGTGTACAGTGACAGCACATGTGTGCAGAGGTGTACAGTGCCAGCACATGTGTGCAGAGGTGTACAGTGACAGCACATGTGTGAAGAGGTGTACAGTGACAGCACATGTATGAAGAGGTGTACAGTGACAGCACATGTATGAAGAGGTGTACAGTGACAGCACATGTGTGAAGAGGTGTACAGTGATAGAACATGTGTGCAGAGGTGTACAGTGACAGCACATGTGTGCAGAGGTGTACAGTGACAGCACATGTGTGCAGAGGTGTACAGTGATAGAACATGTGTGAAGAGGTGTACAGTGACAGCACATGTGTGAAGAGGTGTACAGTGACAGCACATGTGTGAAGAGGTGTACAGTGACAGCACATGTGTGCAGAGGTGTACAGTGATAGAACGTGTGAAGAGGTGTACAGTGACAGCACATGTGTGAAGAGGTGTACAGTGACAGCACATGTGTGAAGAGGTGTACAGTGACAGCACATGTGTGAAGAGGTGTACAGTGACAGAACATGTGTGCAGAGGTGTACAGTGATAGAACATGTGTGCAGAGGTGTACAGTGATAGAACATGTGTGCAGAGGTGTACAGTGACAGCACATGTGTGAAGAGGTGTACAGTGACAGCACATGTGTGAAGAGGTGTACAGTGACAGCACATGTGTGAAGAGGTGTACAGTGATAGCACATGTGTGAAGAGGTGTACAGTGACAGCACATGTGTGAAGAGGTGTACAGTGACAGCACATGTGTGAAGAGGTGTACAGTGACAGCACATGTGTGAAGAGGTGTACAGTGACAGCACATGTGTGAAGAGGTGTACAGTGACAGCACATGTGTGAAGAGGTGTACAGTGACAGCACATGTGTGAAGAGGTGTACAGTGACAGCACATGTGTGAAGAGGTGTACAGTGACAGCACATGTGTGAAGAGGTGTACAGTGACAGCACATGTGTGAAGAGGTGTACAGTGACAGCACATGTGTGAAGAGGTGTACAGTGACAGCACATGTGTGAAGAGGTGTACAGTGACAGCACATGTGTGAAGAGGTGTACAGTGACAGCACATGTGTGAAGAGGTGTACAGTGACAGCACATGTGTGAAGAGGTGTACAGTGACAGCACATGTGTGAAGAGGTGTACAGTGACAGCACATGTGTGAAGAGGTGTACAGTGACAGCACATGTGTGAAGAGGTGTACAGTGACAGCACATGTGTGAAGAGGTGTACAGTGACAGCACATGTGTGAAGAGGTGTACAGTGACAGCACATGTGTGAAGAGGTGTACAGTGACAGCACATGTATGAGGTGTACAGTGACAGCACATGTGTGAAGAGGTGTACTGTACTTCATATAATGGGGGCCCCCTGTGTGTCCTGAGAACAGTGTACTCATAATGGGCGACCCCCTGTCATGTCATGTGGATGGGGGAGATTTAAAGCGGGAGTCCGCCGGGACTCCGCATTTATTTATTTTTTTTAAAAGCCAGCAGCTACAAATACTGCAGCTGCTGACTTTTAAAATAGTGACACTTACCTGTCCAGCGCGCCCGCGATGTCGGCAACCGAAGCCGATCTCTCGATCGTCTCTCGGGTGCTGCCGCCGCCATCTTGGGTATGGGAATCAGGAAGTGGAGCCTTTCGGCTTCACTTCCCGGTTCCCTATTGCGCATGCGCGAGTCGCGCTGCGCAATGAAGATGGTCCCGCTGCCTCTGGGGTCTGTGTGTTTCCCAGCAGGCAACGGGGGACTTTCGGAAAGGGGCGTAATCTACGCCCCTTTCCGCAGAGAGCTATCCCGGAAGTGGGTGCAGATACCTGTACTGTACAGGTACCTGCACCCCCCTCCCCCCTGAAAGGTGCCAATTGTGGCGCCGGAGGGGGGGGGTTCCAATGAGCGGAAGGTCCACTTTAGGGTGGACCTCCGCTTTAACTCTTTATATTGAGAGACCCCTGTGTGTCTTAAAGCGGGAGTCCACCGGGACTCCGCGTTTTTTTTTTTTTTTTTTTTTAAAAGCCAGCAGCTACAAATACTGCAGCTGCTGACTTTTAAATAGTGACACTTACCTGTCCAGCGCGCCCGCGATGTCGGCACCCGAAGCCGATCGCTCGCTCGGCTGCCGGGTCCCGCCGCCATCTTGGGTATGGGAATCAGGAAATGGAGCCTTTCGGCTTCATTTCCCGGTTCCCTACTGCGCATGCGCGAGCCGCGCGGCGCAATCCGGACGGTCCCCGCTGCCTCTGGGAGCTGTGTGTTTCCCAGCAGGCAGCGCGGCACTTGCTGAAGGGGGCGGGCGCTTGCGGAACGGGGCGTAACGTACGCCCCGTTCCACAGAGAGCTAGCCCGGAAGTGGGTGCAGTTACCTGGATTATCCAGGTAACTGCACCCCCCTCCCCCCTGAAAGGTGCCGATTGTGGCGCCGGAGGGGGGGGGATTCCGATGAGCGCAGGTCCATTTTAGGGTGGACCTCCGCTTTAACTCACTGGGAAGCAGCCAGGGTTGGGGCTGAAGGAGGGACCAGGGGCAGGACCAGGGGTGGGGCTGAAGGAGGGACCAGGGGTGGGGCTGAAGGAGGGACCAGTGATGGGGCTGAAGGGGGCCCCGTCAGGTGGGCTGTAGGGGGCCCAATGATTTCTATCAGCGGCCCTGCTTGAGAGGAACGAAGAGGACGAGTAGGTTGGTATTTTCTATCCTACAGCTGTAACTAATGAGGCTCAACCTTTCCCTGAGCGGTGAGCAGATCTCCGACCAGGATGCAGCGGGTTATTCTCTACATCAAACCACCTCTTATCATCCCGGGTTCCAGAATCGACCACAAAGAAATTAACGCCGTCAAGTCGCTGTAAAGCTTTTTTTTTTTTTTTTTTTTTTTTTTTTTAACTAAGCCAAAAATTGTCATCCATTTAAATCTGAAAAATTCAGACTGTGAAACGAGGATTTTACAGGAGTATCCTGAGGAGACTCGTGAATATGACAGTAACATCGGCCCTCATCGCTTCCCAGAGATATAAAGCTTTTATCAAAATACAGAAGAAGAATATGACCCCGGTTAGCTGTAGAATGGAAAACAGAAAAAAAAAAAAAGGGTACTTACAGAGACTAAGGCTTCGGTGACACTGGTGAGGACGGACGGGCGTAATGAATGGATGAGGATTTTGTGCTCTGTGACGGCAAAGACCAGCAGAGTCACTGCATTCTCGGGGCCCAGATTCTGCAGCAGTGTAGAAAATTTCCCTCCACTGTTTGGAAGATAAAGTTTTACATAAGCAAAAAATAAAAAGTATACACCTCTTGAAATGCAGAAATTGTAGGACAATTCTCAGTCAAAATTTCAGAAATTGAATTATGAATATTTTATGTAAGTGAAAAACACCACTCTCCTGACCAGCCAAGGTGACATAAAAGTAAAGAATGGCTTCAGCCTACAGGTCTCCGCCAGAAGACACTCCGCCCCTACGTGTTTCGTCACGCCCTCCAGGGCTTAGTCATAGCTTCTAGGACTATAAACTCAAATGTTGAATATTGGCATGGTTCCGATATTAGTCCCCTGTGTACAGCAGCCTGCCTGATAGAAACCGGGTTCTGTCGAAGGGGCATGACCGGAAAAGATCTGCCGATCAGCATCCGATCAGCGCTCTCAGCCAATAGCGGAGAGCGCTGATGGTGTGTTCAGGTGAAGGGGGAGCTCAGCATTGAGATCACTGTACTAACATCAAAACGAATAGTGTGTACCTGGCTTAAGCCTCGGTGGGTGGAGCGAAACACGTCATGGGGTGTGGGTTATTGATGGAGACATGGAGGCTGAAGCCGTTCTTTACCTTTATGTCACATTGGCCTCTTCGGGAGAGCACCATTCTCCTTCACTGTACACACTGCTCCAGATGAGCGCATGAGCACACCTGCACCCCTTCATTCCTGTGAATCACGGGAGTAGTGCCCCCGGCTTCGATTGGCACTCTAAGCTTATTTTTGAGGTCTCTATGAATATTTTATGTACCATTTAAATGTAGCTACATTGCTAGTCCATATAGGTGCCAGGGTGGGGGGGGGGGCAACAGTTGGCCACACCACTCTACGGGCTCAATCTTATGTGCGTCACAGCCATTGCCACTCCCCTGCAAAGTGATCCATTTTCAGAGGGTGGTTGGAAGATGATAGAGCAGCTCTTCAGCTCCTGTTTAAACCCTAACTTTAATGGGTCTCGTTCGGTGGTGGTAAAGCAAAACGCTGCAGCCATGCCATGTGTGCAGCCCTAAGCGGCTCAAGATTGGAAGAAGATTGGAAAAACGTTGTCTAGTCTGATGAGTCTGGATTTCAGTTGTGACATACAGATGGTATGGTCAGAATTTGGCATAAAACATAAAAGAATGGATCCATCCAGCCTTATATCACAGGTTTCAGGCTGGTGGTGGTGGGGGTGTAATGGTGTGGGCGGGATATTTTCTTGGCACACTTTGGGTCCCTTAATATCATTGGAGCATGGTTTAAGCACCACGGCCTACCTGAGTATTGTTGCTGACCATGTCCATCCCTTTATGACTACAGTGTCCCCATCTTCTGATGGCTCCTTCCAGCAGGATAATGCCCCATGTCACAAAGCTCCAATCATCTCACCACTGGACAATGAGGTCCCTGTACTCCAATGGCATCCAGTCACCGGACATTGCATAGATCGCTGCATAAGATTCCAAAAATCTTACGAGGAAGTGGGAACGGATACCTGGTTTTGACAGGTATCCGCCGCCCCCCCCCAGAAGCAAATGTGACAGCGGAGGGAGCAAACAAGTGGAGCTTCCCCTTTTGGGTGGAGCTCTGCATTAAGACAGTTTTGAAGGCAAAAGGGGGTCCAATCCGGTACTAGCAAGGTAAAGTGGTGGGTGAGTGTATATGTGTAGTACATGGATTAATTTCCTTCACTTATCACTGTTCTTGTAATTTGATCATTTCAGCGCAAAACTTTTACTGTTTTTACATTCCAGGAAACAGCTAAAGGAAGACTTCACATATCAACGTACATATTGGCCAACACACCATGGACCTTCAAATAACATTCAAAAGTTTTACTCAAAGTGATCACATCACAGCGAAGAGTGCAGCATTTCAGGGCTTTGCAGGAATCCATGGTCGGGCATGTGAAAACCTTTGGACCTTATTTAAAGTGCCATGATGTGCCGACAAATAGTGGGAGGAGCTCAAAGTCTCTAACCTCCACCAGCACCGTGATGTCATCATGGATGAGGGGAAGAGGACTCCAGTGGCAACCTGTGAAGCTCTGGTGACTTCCATGCCCAAGAGGGTTAAGGCAGTGCTGGAAAATAATGGCGGCCACACAAAATATTGACACTTTGGGCCCAATTTGGACATTTTCACTTAGGGGTGTACTCACTTTTGTTGCCAGCGGTTTAGACATTAATGGCTGTGTGTTGAGTTATTTTGAAGGGACAGCAAATTTACACCGTTATACAAGCTGTACACTCACTACATTACATTGTAGACAAGTGTCATTTCTTCAGTGTTGTCACATGAAAAGATACATTTTTGTAAATCTTTTCTTCTATCTTTTCATGTGACAACACTGAAGAAATGACACTTGTCTACAATGTAAAGTAGTGAGTGAACAGCTTGTATAACAGTGTCAATTTGCCGTCCCCTCAAAATAAGTCAACACACAGCCATTAAAGCAGAGGTCCACCCTAAAAAGTGGACCTTCCGCTCATTGGAATCCCCCCCTTCCGGTGCCACATTTGGCACCTTTCAGGGGGGAGGGGGTGCAGGTACCTGTACAGTACAGGTATCTGCACCCACTTCCGGCGTAGATTCTGCAGAAGGTACGCCCCTTTCCGCAGAATCTACGCCCCTTTCCGAAGGTCCCCCTGCTGCCTGCTGGGAAACACACGGATCCCAGAGGCAGCGGGTCCATCCTTATTGCGCAGCGACTTGCGCATGCGCAGTAGGGAACCGGGAAATTAAGCCGAAAGGCTCCACTTCCTGATTCCCATACCCAAGATGGCGGCGGCAGCACCCGAGAGACGATCGAGAGATCGGCTTCGGGTGCCGACATCGCGGGCGCGCTGGACAGGTAAGTGTCACTATTTTAAAAGTCAGCAGCTGCAGTATTTGTAGCTGCTGGCTTTAAAAAAACAAAAACAAAAAAAAAAAACAGCGGACTCCAGCTTTAATGTCTAAACCGCTGGCAACAAAAGTGAGTACACCCCTTAGATTTTTGTAAATATTTTCTTCTAAGGGGTGCACTCACTTTTGTGAGATTCTGTAACAGGAAGCTAAAGGCCATCAAAATTGGACAATATAAGATTGGAAAAACTGTTGCCTGGTCAAAACTGCAGTGAATGATTGAGGAAGAATTAGAGATATATTGAGACCGGTGACCAAGGCAGCAAAGGTCAGTGCAGCTTACTGATTAATTATTCGTGATACACTGCTCTCCGTACTTTGTCTGTGAAGGTCATGGGACTTTGCCAGGAATGGCAAGCCAAAAAAAAAAAAAAAAAATAATTATTCAATCGCTAATTAATTTTCCCAGTAATTACATGTAAATGTTGCTGCAATTATGCCCAAGCAGAAAATACAATCTATACAAGCCACAAATCACTCGCTTTTTTTTTTTCCCTGGTGCACTAATGAACCTGAGCAAAAAAAAAATAAAAAATAATCTGAAACCAGTCACAGAGCTGGCAGTCGTTTCCCCCGTGATACACAGAAAAAGGAGAGAGAGACGTCGCACTGCGGGAGAAGAGGTTGCCAAAGTAACCAAAACCGTGTTTGCGCCGGCAGGCTTAGAAAACACGCCTGTCACATGACAGCACCCATCATGTTCAATTAGCTTTAGCTGTGCAGGGTTATGCAATGCTAATCCCGAGGAAGCTGGAATTACACTAGTCCACCTGTGTTGTCCCTGAGCCCAGCGGGACTCCCCATCCCCCCCCCCCCCCCAGGAACAAAGTGGTCCCAGTTTAAAGCCAAAAAAATAAATAAATAGATGTGTACTTGCCTCAGTGGAAGCGGTGAGGACACGGGCTGGCTGAGGATCAGGGTATCGTGCGGAGAAAGCTATTCGGAGAGACAGCAAATTGTGTTTACTCAGCAGAGCAAAAAAAAGGGGGGTTAGATATACACAAAAGATGAATCATACAAGCCGACACCCCCCCCCCCCCCAAATAAAGACCAGTTTATTTGTGCGGATCCTGTCACAGCATATCAAACATTACACCAAACAAACCGCACAGGTGTCCCCTCTGTGCTCCATCTTCAGCTAAGCTCTATAGCTAGAGGGGGAAACACCAGACACCAGCCGCTATGGACCAGCAAGATTTTACCCTGTGGCCTTTTTATTCCAAATAAATGTAAAGCTGGTCATATACTTACACTAGTGGTCCCAAACTGTGGCCCTGTGCTTGCTTTCATATGGCTCTTGGGGCACTATTCCTGCCACTGACACCAATGATGGGGCACTACTCCTGCCACTGACACCAATGATGGGGCACTATTCCTCCCACTGACACCAATGATGGGGGCACTATTCCTCCCACTGACACCAATGATGGGGGCACTATTCCTCCCACTGACACCAATGATGGGGGCACTATTCCTCCCACTGACACCAATGATGGGGGCACTATTCCTCCCACTGACACCAATGATGGGGGCACTATTCCTCCCACTGACACCAATGATGGGGCACTATTCCTCCCACTGACACCAATGATGGGGCACTATTCCTCCCACTGACACCAATGATGGGGCACTACTCCTCCCACTGATGCCAAACATTGGGCACTATTCCTCCCCCTAATACTAAAGATAAGGCATTGTTAAAGCGGAGGTCCGCCAATATATATATTTTTTTTAAAGTCAGCAGCTACAAATACTGCAGCTGCTGACTTTTAAAATAAGGACACTTACCTGTCCTGGGGTCCAGCGATATCAGCACCCAAAGCCGATCTATCCCTCGGGCAGTCGGGTGCAGCCGCCACCATCTTCAGTGAAGGAATCAGGAAGTGAAGCCTTGCGTCTTCACTTTCTGGTTCCCTACTGTGCATGCGCGACTCGTGCTTCACTATCCCACTGGTCCCTGCTGTCTTCTGGAACCTGTGCGCCTCCCAGAAGACAGCGGGGGGACGGGGAGGGAGAAGGCACTAGAAGTGGGGTAGATACCCATGGGTGGCTCGGGTATCTATGCCCGGAAGTTGGAGCAAAGTACCTGTATTAGACAGATATCTGCTCCCCCCTCCACCCTGAAAGGTACCAAAATGTGACACCGGAGAGGGGGGGACCGGAAAAGTGGAATTTCAATTTTTTTTTAGCTTTTACTCCCACTGGCCACAGTTCAGCCCCTCTAAGGTCTGAATGGCAGCAAACTAGCCCTTTGTTTCGAAATTTGTGAGACCCCTGCACTATACGAATTGAAGCTGGTCCCTGAGCCAAATGTCACCAGTTGGGTGGCTCTGTTTAAATTGTTACCATTGCAATTTAGTGTTAACCTGTGTTTGGAAAAAATAGAATTTTGTGCATCTAGGATCTGACTAGAAACTCTAAATATATGTAAATGTGTCTAAACCGGCATTAAAGAAGAATTCCAGGTATGGATTCTTTTTACATAGTTACATTGTTTCAGCTTGGACCAAAGCAGCTATGTAAATACCATACAGGTGGGATCCCCCACAAGGGTGTCAAACTCCATTTAATTGCAGCTGCATCAGCAGTATGGTAGCCCTCAAAGTAGTGTCAAGAGCGCGCCCCGTTCGGTCAAGAGCGCGCCCCGTTCGGTCAAGAGCGCGCCCCGTTCGGTCAAGAGCGCGCCCCGAACAGAGCGCAGGGTTCAAAAGTGCATTACGTACAGAGTGCACAGTTCAGGACTATGCAATGTACAGAGTGCAGAATTCAGGAGTGCGTTACGCACAGCGTGCAAAGTTCAGGAGTGCACTATTCACAGAGTGCAGAATTCAGGAGTGCGCTATGCACAGTGTGCAACCTCAACCCCACTGCCTCCAAAGCTTCCTCGTATCTCTCCCCTACCTTGTATCACTGTAGTACCTCCCTGTGTACAGGTGCCATACGAAGAATGCGTTGAATTTTCTCAGTCAATGCAAAGCGTTCTCCAATTGGATGAGGGGGTAAAGCAAGTGGTGATGTCACGCTCTCCACCTCAGATCCAATCAGAGAATGCTTTGCATTCATTGAGAACATACAACGCATTCTCTGAATGGTGCCTGTGCCGAGCCTCCTATGTTTACAATGCAGCCGCTCAGCGGAGGGCCCGGAAGCTGGTGGAGGGTTGGACTGAAATTCTTCTTTAAAGCAGTAACATCTAAATGTAGGAAAACGATCTGGGAAGCAAAAAATTTGTTTATACAGGTTGTTTAGCATACCTGTGTCCCTTTTAGATATACAAGTGACACGATTACTTCTTTTTGGAGAGAATAGCTAAAGTAGAACTATAGGCAACAGAATAAAGGGAGAGTTATAACCCCCTGTAAGTTTATTTTTGCCATTTTTGTCCCATTGAGAAGATTTACCTCAACTTCCTGTCCCATAGCCAAACAGGAAGAGGAAACCCCTGCAAATTAAGGGAATCTCTTAGGGGGCATCCCCGAGGTCATCAGAACTAGTATGCCCATTGGAATATTTCCTCTAGGATTTACCATTCTGGGGACAACCCAAAATTTGGTATTTTATTTTACTTTCACGTTTAATAATGGTAAAACAGGAAAAATAGAGAGGCTCAAGCTCCTTAAATGGGTGCACATACAGCAATAAAAACTGACCGGTGTTCTAACCCCTTTCTACTTGGTCCAAAGTATAAAAAAAAAAAAATAAATTGCCTTTAGTTATACTTTAAGCTCTATGTAAAAACAGAAGGAGAAGATACACCTTTATTTAAACTGGGCATGTATGTACACTTGTGTTATGCATATAATGTACCGTAGCTCATTACTTCTTAATTTGCCCCATCATGTCCAATTCAAAAAAAATTATTAAAATGATATTAATTTATTAGGACAAAACAGTGTTTGAAGGAGCGTTCAGAATATCATTTGAATATTCTACCGTGTTTCCCTGATAGTAAGACACCCCCGATTGTAAGACGTATCGGGAGTTTCAGAGGGGTCGGCTAATATAAGCCGTACCCCGAAAGTAAGACATATGTCTTACTTTTGGGGAAACACGGGGGTATTGCCGCCTCCAGTGGCGTACTAAGAGTGGGGCGGGGGGTGCGGGCCGCACCGGGTGCCACACCCTGGGGGGGGGGGGGGTGCCAGGCCAGCGCCCTCCCCCTCCGACTGAAGAGACAGCGCCGTTCTGATCAGTCTCGGGCAGCGGCTGTCACTCACAGCCGAGCAGAGTGAAGCCGCCTCCCCCTCCTCTTGTATGGCTACACAGTGCTGTCCATGAAGGAGAAGGAGGGGGAGGCGGCTTCGCTGAAGCCGCCTCCCCCTCCTCCTCCATACACAGCACTGTGTAGCCATACAAGAGGAGGGGGAGGTGGCTTCACTCTGCTCGGCTGTGAGTGACAGCCGCTGCCCGAGACTGATCAGAACGGCACGACGCAACCACAGAGAAGGGGATTATTGCGCCAGGTCCCGGATCATGCCGACAGGTGTCACTGGCTCTGTGTCCTCCCGGTACAGGTCAGTGCTGGTCATACAGAGAGAGACCAAGGAGGGGGGGGGGGAGGGGGAGGGGGGGTGTGAAGAGATTCTCTGCAGCTCTTATTATGTAACCGCAAGATGCATACAATACTGTTCAGGTTGTTAATAAATGTTAATTTTATGGTTAAAACAAAAAATTTGACAATTTTTTTCCAATATAAGACATACCCCGAAAGTAAGACATAGTGGGGCTTTTGGGGATAAAAAGAAAGTAAGACACTGTCTTACTTTCGGGGAAACACGGTAGTATACAGTATATCATGTGAGGCTTATTGCCATATCCTGTTCATACCACAATTTTTTTTTTTTTTTTAAAGAAGAATTCATAGACAGAAGTCTTTGCGTTCAGCCACCAGGTAAAAAGTTATTTACACTTTTAAGGAATATTTACCTGAACTAATATTCTTGGTCTTTGAGGAGAAGGAAATGGAACTTTATGCATAAAGTGGGAGATGTGTCTGGATGAAGGAGGGAAAATATAAAAATGATCAAGCAAGCATTAAACACATAACAAGTTGAAGATATTGTTAAAAAATAAAATAAATAAATAAAATAAAAATAAAACAACAACAACAACAACAACAACAACAAAACACACATAACTGGACTGTCCATTCCAGAATGCGGTCACGGATCCCAAGAATCTTACCACGGTGGATCGAAATCAGAACCCAGGAGTGGCCCATTTATTCCATATCACAAACAGCGATCAAACTACAGGACTTCACTTAAGATTCACCTTTTGAAGGTGAAGGAAGGGCCTGCATTCCTCTCCTGTGGAAGCAGAACACCCCATAACTTCCAACAACTGCGGTGCTCAAAAAAGTGACTGGCATCCTCTTAGAGAGGACGTAAACTCTCCCACTCTGATGCTTCTTTTCATTTAGTCCATTATAATAAGTCATTATCAGACTATAGACACTGTAATCCAGCCCAAATCGCATATTACTTACTGTTTAAAGAAACTTTAAAAATCTTGTTTCCAGGGGTAAGGCAGCGCCATCTTAAGTATCGTTTTCTGAGTCCATAGTGGAGTGCATTTCTGCCCTTACATTGAGCACTTCCTGTACTGTTAACCAAGCCTCCTTCTCAATCCATTTATATGGGAACCCTGCTCCCCTGTTCATAGCTTACTTGTTTATGTCATAGTGTTTACTTGTGCCGATTACCGTATTTATTGGTGTATAACACGCACCCCAAGTTTAGGAGGGAAATTTAAAGGGAAAAAAAAAAAAAATTACATTTAAATGCCCATCAATGCAGCCTTATCAGTGTAATTTGCAGCCTTGTCATTGCAGCCTGTGCATCGTTGTCCCTTCAGTGTTAGGTTTTATTTTTAAAAATGGCCGCCTTCGGCCGCAGGCCACCGAGAAGGGCCGAAGGCGACCAAAAAGCCGCCCAGAGCCCAGAAATCCCCTGATTTTAAGGGGAAAAAAGTGCGTGTTATACGCCGATAAATACAGTATCTAATGTTTGCCTGTGTCAGTCTTACCAGCTTCAGCTAATAAGACTGCAGTAATGCTGTCGGATGCCCAAGTTTACACTCCATGTGACGTCACATTGTGTGTAGGAGGAAGCTCTGAATGATTCAGCAGCCTCCTGGGATTTCAGTGTTGTGTGCCGTAGGAAGTCCTGATAATAGACAGACAAGTACACAGAGTGTGCTGTAAACCAGGGGAGATCTGGGCATGCTCAGTGATGTCATTCTAAAGAACAAAAAGGATTACAATACTAAGCAAATAAGGGGGATATCTACAAGCAGTGTTAGGGTTTTTATGCCGATTTACATGGGGCAAAGTTGTGGGGGAGAGTTTACAACCACTTTCATGGAAGATCTAACCTTGACGCTACACAACTAGAGGGAAGAATCAGGCTGACTTGGAAGCCCTGGCTACGCTTCTAAAACTATTGACCCCTACTTACAAGCTGTGCACCAAAATTCCCCTTTCCTGAACCCAAGGATCATCATATGATAGCTTGGTTACAAGCTACAACAAAATAGTTCCACCTGCACTGCCTGGTGTTACATAGTTAGTCAGGTTGAAAAAAAAAAAGACACAAGTCCATCTAGTTCAGGGGGGTCTCAAACTGGTGGCCCTCCAGCTGTTGTGAAACTACAAGTCCCATCATGCCTCTGCCTGTGGGAATCATGCTTGTAACTGCCAGCCTTGCAATACCTCATGGGAGTTGTAGTTTTGCAACAGCTGGAGGGCCACCAGTTTGAGACCCCTGAGTCTAGTTCAACCATTAAAAAAAAAAAAATATATATATATATATATATATAAAATCATACAATCCCATACCCACAGTCTATCCAGAGGAAGGCAAAAAAAAAAAAAAAAAAACCCAGAAAAGCAAGATCCAATTTGCTACAGCAGGATTTTCCCTTGATCAACTTTACCTATAAATGTCAGTACCCAGTTATATTATGTACATTTAGGAAATAATCCAGGCCTTTCTTAAAGCAATCTACTGAGCCGGCCAGAACCACCTCTGCAGGGAGTCTATTCCACATTTTCACAACTCTAACTGAAGAAACCTTTCCATATTTGGAGATGAATTCTCTTTTCCTCTAGATGTAAAGAGTGCCCCCTTGTCCTCAGTGGTGACCATAAAGTGAAAAACTCAACACCAAGTTCACTATATGGACCCCTTATATATTTGTACATTGTGATCAAATCCCCCCTTAATCTCCTCTTCTCCAGAACGAATAAATTCAGTTCCTCTAATCTTTCCTCATAGCTGAGCTCCTCCATGCCTCTTATCAGTTTGGTTGCCCTTCTCTGCACTTTCTCCAGTTCCCCGATATCCTTTTTGAGAACTAGAGCCCAAAACTGAACTGCATATTCCAGATGAGGTCTTACTAATGATTTGTACAGGGGGACAAAATGATATCTCTCTCTGGAGTCCATACCTCTCCTAATACAAGAAGGGACTTTGCTCGCTTTGGAAACTGCAGCTTGGCATTGCATGTTGTTATTGAGCTTATGATCTACTAAAACCCCCAGATCCTTCATCGATTCCCCCTAGTATGTATTTTGAACCACAATCTCAAGGGCTGTTCCTTCTTTCCCCTCCTGGTTTTACTCATGACCCCCCCAATAAAAGACCAGCTAACCCAGGGGCATCAAACTCTATTTCATTGTGGGCTGCATCAGAATTATGGTTGCCCTCAAAAAGAGCTGGTTGTGACATTAAATCTCTGATCAAAGAAATCACAGGCATAGATATTCCTCTGTCCCCGATTCACTTCCTGCTACCCATTCCTCCCATGCCAGTGAGCCAGTACAAGAAGAGTGTGCTGCCTCATTTGCTAAATGCAGCTAAGCGGCTGCTCCCTATTTTTTGGAAGCGTCCGCAGGTCCCAAGTAAGGAGGAGTGGCGCCGCAGGGTGTGTGACATCCGGGAGGCAGAGGGGTGGATTGCCACTTGCAGAAGGGCCCATGACCGCTTCACTGCGATTTGGCAGCCCTGGCTAGTGTATATATCGAACCCTGGACACATTTCATCCAGTTTGGATGTGGCCCTCCTGGAACTGGCGGAGCCATCCCTAAGGGGACGCCCCCAGGGCTTACAGATGGGGACCAGGCGCTGAGGAGACTCCAACACTCAATTTAACGTTTCATTAATCAGGGGCGAGGAGACAGGATGCTATTCTCTCTCTTCACTCACCCCCTTGATCATCCTACATGTATGGAGAGGTTGACGGGGCTCGGAGAGGAGGCGGAGTCGGAAGAGAGGCTTCAGGTATGCTCTAAACCACTTTTCTTTTCCCTTCTTTTTCTCACTTAACTACTTTCTAATACTTTATGACTTGAATAGTTATGGCTGCCTACGGGCAGATGGTTGATATGTTGAGTGCCAGGTGACGGGTGAGGAATGGAGGACTTGGGTGGCCCAACAAAAATTTGGCGACCTGACACCATGGGACAACCTGACTTGAACAGGGAAATGGCACTTTGGTGCCGCTATTATGCAGGACTGCCCCCCTTCCCCCAGCACGCGGTCGTCTAGGAAGCCGTCGGCCCCACGTGAGTTACCTTGAACGTTAAAGCTGACCAAGCGTATCACGCGTGAGAACCCCTTACAAGAGAACAGACCAGTCCTATACTGCACGAACTAGACTGCGGACTGGGATTACTCAGCCCAACAATCAGTTGACCTACCGTGCTGACCCGTCACCTGGTAAATACTCTCTTAATAACCTGATCAGTACGAAGTTAATTTATGACTGTTGACTATTCATGTTCTTGTTCCCACTACAAGTGAAAAACGAAAAAGGAACGACTGGAGTATTACGTATCAGCATTACCTGCAGCAAATGTTTATCCTCTCTGTTTATTTTCATTTTTTTTCATTCTTTTACTGTATATCAAGCTGTAATACCCTATCTCCTATAAATAAAGATTGTTTAAAAAAAAAAAAAAAAAGAGCTGGTTGTGTCTGTAAGACTAAATAAATATATCCAGGTCTCTTTTTTTTTTTTTCCCCCTCAGAGAATAGGTGCTTGAACTCAACCATACCCTGCCCATTACAAGAGTCATACTACCTAGGAAACACTCCAAGGTCACACAGTGAAATCCTATGGCATCATAGCTGTTATCTCAGGGCCTACCTACATCATGTTATACAAAGCTCTTATAGTACTCTGAATTGTTGGTTCATAGTCCCCATATTGTCTGTTCTTTTTTGCTCAATATTGGAAATAGTCACCTGAATTTCATGTATACACTCAAATTGACAGCAGTTGTGACTAAACGCGTAGGGCGGAGCTGACTTGTTCAACGTCGTCAAGCACCCGATCCTAGAAGCGTTTCGCCCCAGTCCTGGGTTATAATTTTTTATACATATGCGCATATGAAGACTTTGAGTTAGTTATTTTAGTTAGACTTTGAGACTTTTAGACTTTGAGTTAGTTATTTTAATAAATCATCAGTTGTCACGGATTCATGCTATGTGGTCTCCCGGTTCTCTTTTACTATTGCGGTCACGATTGTTACCGTGTAATGAAGGATATCGGAGCGCATAGATTCCATCCTTCTGCAGAGTAATATGCTTTTCTGTGAACACAGGCACATGTTGACATCCTATAATTTGGAAGTCAAACCCATCTGGTAAGCATATTAGGGAGTGGATGGTGAAGGTGCACTAAAACGGTGTCCCCATTCATTTCCATTTCCAAGCATGGGCTTATGTGGATGTGGCTTTGCTGCTTTTAAAGGGGCCTCATTCTCACAACTAGTCACTTGGCATTACAGTTCGGAAAATCATATTTGGACTTCACTGGATTGGACACTGTATAGCAATTTTTGTTTTTTGTATATACACTATATTACCAAAAGTATTGGGAGGCCTGCCTTTATACACACATGAACTTTATTTGCATCCCAGTCTTAGTCCGTAGGGTTCAATATTGAGTTGGCCCACCCTTTGCAGCTTTAACAGCTTCAACTCCTCTGGGAGGGCCGTCCACAAGGTTTAGGAGTGTGTCTATGGCAGTGGTTCTCTACCTCAGTCCTAACGTACCCCCAACAGGCCATGTTTTGAGAATTTCTCTTAGATAAAAAGCTGTCCAAAATACCAATCCATTGACCGATTTAAAGCACCTGTGCTAGATGAAGGAAAACCTGAAAACATGGCCTGTTGGGGGTACTTGAGGACAGGGTTGAGAAACGGTGGTCTATGGGAATGTTTGACCATTCCTCCAGAAGAACATTTGTGAGGTCAGGCACTGATGTTGGATAAGAAGGCCTAGCTCGCAGTTTCAGCTCTAATTCATCCCAAAGGTGTTCTATCGGGTGGAGGTCAGTCAAGTTCTTCTACCCCAAACTCGCTCATCCATGTCTTTGTGGACCTTGCTTTGTGCATTGGTCCAAATGGTTTGGTGGACGGTGGATTATAATGTGGGGTTGTTTTCTCTGGGGTTTGTCCCTTAGTTCCAGGGAAGGGAACTCTTAAGGCATCAGCATACCAAGACATCTTGGACAATTTCTTTATCCCAACTTTGTGGGAACAGTTTGGGGATGGCCCCTTCCTGTTCCAACACGACTGTGCACCAGTGCACAAAGCAAGGTCCATAAAGACATGGATGAGCGAGTTTGGGGTGGAGGGACTTGACTCGCCTGCAGAAACTCGCTCATCCATGTCTTTATGGACCTTGCTTTGTGCACTGGTGCGCAGTCATGTTGGTACAAGAAGGGGCCATCCCCAAACTGTGCCACAAAGTCGGGAGCATGAAAATGTCCAAAATGTCGTTGCATGCTGATGCCTTAAGAGTTCCCTTCACTGGAACTAAGGGGCCAACCCCTGTGAAAACAACCTCACATCATAATCCCCCCTCCACCAAATGATTTGGACCAGTGCACAAAGCAAGGTCCATAAAGACATAGATGCACGAGTGTGGGGTGGAGGAACTTGACTGGCCTGCACAGTCCTGACCTCAACCCGATAGAACACCTTTGGGATGAATTAAGAGTTGAGACTGCGAGCCAGGCCTCCTTGGCTAATATCAGTGCCTGACGTCACAAGTGCGCTTCTGGAAGAATGGTCAAACATTCCCATAGACACACTCCTAAACCTTGTGGACGGCCTTCCCAGAAGAGTTGAAGCTGTTATAGCTGCAAAGGGCGGGCCAACTCAATACTGAACCCTACGGACTAAGACTAGGATGCCATTAAAGTTCATGTGCGTGTAAAGGCAGGCGTCCCAATACTTTTGGTAATATATTGTGTATGTTGGACTTATGCCTTTCACAGTTTGAAGTACTTTATATCGTATTACTCAGTTTAGATATTTAGTGCTGCTCTTATTATTTCTATATACACTCAAACTGTTGGAAATGTGGCGATATAAAAAAAGAAAACAAAATCAACAGATTGCTAGCCATTCTTTTACTGCTGGAATCGATACATGGGCATTAAGAGTCAACCCTAAAAGACAGTCACACTGCAATGGTTTACAAAGGAGGTCTGAAAGACAATCTGCTCGGAGCGCGCAGTAAGTAATAGCTTGACACTAGATGTCAGAGCGCCGTGGTGTGTGCGTATCCGAGCGAACAGGCAGAACAAGAACTTGTCCGTTAATTATTTATAGGCTCTCGCACAGATGACTTACTTTTCTATGGGGAGCACATGGGGTCCAGAGATGGAATAACGGTAGAGGAAAGTGAGAAATTTCTTGAAGGCGTCAAAGAAAGGCCAGTGAGACAGAAGACAGATGCACTTGCTGACGTGGATGGTTTTAGAAGGATGCATTTTTCCTTCGGCGTTGGTTAGCATTCCCAACTGCGATTTCTGTTTTTCCGTGAGCTGCTCTGGAGCATACGGCTCATAGAACTGCACAGCGGCTCCGTACACCTACGAGAAACAAGAGGTCATGTCTGTTAATATGAGAGAAAGGGATGTGGCTCCTATACAATACATTATGGCATCTTAAGGGGCCTTTTCACTACCCAAGTTGGACTCTTCGGTGTAGAAATAGGAGGGACCCCCCCTTTGCATCAGGGGTCACCATCAGAATCCCCCCCCCCTTGGATCCAAGCTTGGATGCCAACTTCTAAAACAACTACACAATCCACGTCTGACTACTGCTTACCATACTCGCCAGACGCAAGTCCATATATTCTGGCACGATGGCGTCAGTACAGCATCAGACATCGGATACAGCCGATGCACAAACATGTATGACGCTGCAGATCTAATCTGTAAGAGCGATTTTCCATCTTAGTTAGGATTGCCCTCTGCAGGGATCTGTAAACTCTGACGTACGAGATTTTACATATAGTCACGGGCACAAAAAATCTGTATTATATATCAAAAGATCTCTTACTTGGATCTGTTTTTTGAATTAGCATAGGATATAATTCAGAATACAAGCGAGAGAACTCCAGTCCCCCTTGCATCGGGCTCCCCTATCAGAATCCCCCCCCCCTGCATCAGGGGTCATCATCAGAACCGGGCCCCCCCTTGCATCAGGGGTCACCATCAGAATCGGGCCCCCCCTTGCATCGGGGGTCACCATCAGAATCGGGCCCCCCCTTGCATCGGGGGTCACCATCAGAATCGGGCCCCCCCTTGCATCAGGGGTCACCATCAGAATCGGGCCCCCCCTTGCATCAGGGGTCACCATCAGAATCGGGCCCCCCTTGCATCAGGGGTCACCATCAGAATCGGGCCCCCCCTTGCATCAGGGGTCACCCTCAGAATCGGGCCCCCCCTTGCATCAGGGGTCACCCTCAGAATCGGGCCCCCCCTTGCATCAGGGGTCACCCTCAGAATCGGGCCCCCCCTTGCATCAGGGGTCACCCTCAGAATCGGGCCCCCCCTTGCATCAGGGGTCACCCTCAGAATCGGGCCCCCCCTTGCATCAGGGGTCACCCTCAGAATCGGGCCCCCCCTTGCATCAGGGGTCACCCTCAGAATCGGGCCCCCCCTTGCATCAGGGGTCACCCTCAGAATCGGGCCCCCCCTTGCATCAGGGGTCACCATCAGAATCGGGCCCCCCCTTGCATCAGGGGTCACCATCAGAATCGGGCCCCCCCTTGCATCAGGGGTCACCATCAGAATCGGGCCCCCCCCTGCATCAGGGGTCACCATCAGAATCGGGCCCCCCCTTGCATCAGGGGTCACCATCAGAATCGGCCCCCCCCTTGCATCAGGGGTCACCATCAGAATCGGCCCACCCTTGCATCAGGGGTCACCATCAGAATCGCCCCCCCCTTGCACCAGGGGTCACCATCAGAATCCCCCCCTTTACATCAGGGTCACCATCAGCAGAGAGACTTCCTGATCTGGATCCTCAGTCTGTGCACATCAGGTGTGGGCCTGATAAATCCTTGTAGCCCGTGGGCCATAGTAGTTTGGAGACCCCCCCCCCCCCCCCGCCCCCACTCTACAGAGACATTTCCAAGCAGATAAAGGTTGAAGTAGACAACCTTTCTAGAGGCTATCTACCCGATGTCTGCACCAGGCTGCCCTCAGGCTGTTTGTCATATGTATAGGTGCAACGTATATGAACAGACTGCGCGCCTATTCAGATGCTTTTTCCAGGCAGAGAGACAGCGGTTTGTAGGATTTGGTGAAACCTATAAGCAGAAAAGGGGATCGGGTTCTCCGGCTGCGCTGAAAGCTTTGCAGGCCAAGCTCTGATGGTCTCCTAAAGCGTCTTCTATACAACCAGAAGGTTACGGGGAAGATCCCTTTTTAATGTCATTGATTAGAGGACTTTCTAAAACTAAGAGCATATTCATAAATCGAACATCATGAACAGCCGATATACAATATTTAAATTAGTTATGAGATCAGTTCTATGTAAAGACATGTAAAGAAAGTGCTGAAAAGGGCTAATTTACATAACCAAAGAAAGCAATAACCACAGAATAATACATGTAACCGGTTAGAAAATGTAAAAATCTATCATAAGTAGGAATCAAACATTTGTTCTTTCCTTGTTCATGGTGAGACATTGATGCAAAATTATGTCACACACCCAAGGAGTATTCATGGTAGGAGGGGCTTTATCAGCTAAGCACACCTTCCTGCCTGCATGACTGAGCCAAGGGCAGATGGATTCCAGGAAGTAAATGCTGCCCTCAGCTAGAAATGCTGGGGGGGGGTGTTTCACAAAGTAACTTTTTAGCAAAATAAGTGCATGCAGACATGAATGGATGGGGGGAGTTTGCGTTGAATAATAAAAAATGAATTGTATATGGTGTGCATATACAGTTGCATTCCACTTTAAGCAGCAAGAACGTGTGACTATAGCGGCTGATCTACAAATCTTCCAGAGCAAATCGTGTAAAAAAATAAAAAATAAATGTTACATTTATTTCAAGGTTTACAATAACTCCTACTGAAAATACAACATGAAAATTAAATGTTCATTTTACAATTACAGTAAAACCTTGGTTTAAGAGTGTTTTGCAAGGCAAGAAAACAATTTTAAATTCATTTTGACTTGATATACAAGCAGCATTATGTCACACTTAAGTATAAAAGAGAAGGGAGGCTCCTCTAAGTGTAGCAATATGGTTACATTTAATGAAGGTACGACATTTAGCAAGTCACATGGTTGAGTATTAAAACAGGCACATCTAAGTATGGAGGCATCCGGGGTAAAGCTGTCCACATAGACCATCCTCCACACCGGCGCCAACGTCATCCCTTCCACACTGCACTCCACGAGCGCTTCAAGGCTCGCTTTCAAAATCGCTCTACTGCAGGGTAGTCTTCCCGGTCACGATTGAAGACAACAGCGGTGTGGAGTAAAATCTGTGCACAGCTTTACCCCGGATGCCTCCATACTTAGATGTGCCTCTTTTAATCAACCATGCGAGTTGCTAAATGTTGTAACCTCATTAAACGTAACCATTTTGCTACACTTAGAGGCGCCTCTCTTCTCTTTTATACTCTGGAGCCCCTGCTGGACTTTGCTTCTAATCCCCTTGTGGAGGCTTCCATTTGTGGACTGAAATTTTATGGATACACCACCTATCACATCGCTATAATCTTTTATACGGACTATAAACTGAAGGACTTCTGAATAAATGATTGTGGAACGAATCATCTGAGTATCCATCCTTTCTTATGGGGAAATTCGCTTTGATATACAAGTGCTTTGGATTACAAACATGTTTCCAGTGGCGGCCCGTGCATCAAGGGCCCCCTCTCTCCTGCCCCCCCCTCCCCTTATCACCAATAGATTCATGCAATTAAAGCGGCCGAAGGGGGGGGGGGGGGGGGGGGTTTAAGCACTTAGAGCCATAGGGCAGCACAGTGGTGTAGCGGGTAGCACTTTCACTTAGCATCAAAAGGGTCTCTGGTTTGAATCCCAACCATGACCCCATCTGTTTGGAGTTTACATGTTCTCCCTGTGCCTGCGTGGGTTTCCTCCGGGTACTCCGGTTTCCTGCCACACTCTGGAGCCAATGAACTAACCAGCATGTCTTTAATCTAAATTAGCCCTAGGCAAGAGCGTCGGGACCCTTCGGGGTAGGACCGCGCTATATCAAGATACCGCTCAACTCAACTCATAGGCTTCAAAAAATAAATAAATAAATAAAAAAAAGTGTCACTCAGCTGTGTTAGAAAAGTGAATGACTATTCGCTTGCCTAACACTAAACCGCCTCTTTGCCAATCAGGTGCTCGGGTCTGTTACTTGATTGGCTGAAACGATAGGCGCCGCTACTGGACGCCTTTCAGGAGGAAAGGACGGGAAATGAGGACAGGAGGAGACGCATGGAGGACCCCGCTCATCGCCGTCACCCGCTGCCCCACCAAGACACGGGGGTCATGGGCACAGTGGCAGGGTTTGAGGATTTTTATTTTCAAAAAGTTTTGCGCCAAAAAAAAATGGGCACCAGCCAGAACAAATTATGCTTGCAATCCAAGGTTTTACTGTACTCTCAACACCACGCTATGCATCAGATGTAGTACGGTAACATGTCTTAAATTCTGGTACCTTTTCAGCAGATGCTCCAGTTAGGACAAACGTAGAAAAAACTGGAAGTGGATAGTTACTATTGGATGGCCAGCATTCAATGGTTGCCCCCATGGGCAAGCAGAAGAGAGGCACAGATTCCGGCAAAGGAAAGGATTCATAATCTTCTTCGGGATACCTGCATATTAAACCTATGGAGACAAAACAGAGGCGAAACTCCATCACCACAACACACGCAACAGGTTTCTTTTGATTTATTTATTTTTAGTGTTGAAAATATATTTTTTTTTATTGAGAGTTTTGCAGAAAACCCGAACATCAGGAAAATACACATACCAGGGACAGTCATATTGGTCATTGGGAGTCATCCTAATGGCTATCGCCCACAGCTGGGCTCCTGCTCTCTAGTAATGTTACACTAACAGAGAGGAACGTTCTCTGGTACAGAGGAAAATTCTGGTTGATGAGCCTTGATGTTCACAATAAAAATTAACATATATAAGTTTAGAAATAAGAGGGGGAAAAAGAAAAACCAGATTGAGAGGTTGGATAGGGAGGGAAGGGGATGAAAAAAGGAAAGGAGAAAGGGGGGGGGGAATCGGAGAAGAGCGAGAGAGCTGCTGGGGAGACCTTCTCTTGTGGCAGTAGATATCTGGGTAGACGTTGGCGGCTTAGTATACTCGTGACCTAGTGCATTTCATGGGTAGGAATCTCATGGGGATATTCCCTGCAAGTTCGGGAGCAAGTTCATGAGGGTGTCTGAAGTGGAGCCAAATAGACCACAGTAGCACGTACTTATCGTACGAGTCATTATCGAGTGCCAACATCTCCTCCATTCTCAGTGTCGTTCATGATTGAAACCCAGTCGAGACAATGGAGGACTGGTGGCAGTCTTCCAATAGGCTGGAATGAGCGATCTTGCCAAGGACATAAAAAAAAAAAAAAAGTTCCGCTTCGGTGTTATGGACCCAGGGACTATGGAGAGGAGAGCAATCTTTGAGAGGGTCAGTAACATTTCATCATAGAGTTTATTGTAACATTCAACTACCTGGATCCAGAAAGATCGGATCCTCTCACATTCCCACCAGACGTGTAGATAGGTCCCAGTAGGGGAGTTACATCGCCAACAGGAGGCTGGGGCAGATGGGAAAATTTTGTGCAGAGTTGCGGGGTCCCTGTACCACCTTGAGAGGATCTTATAGTTCCTTTTCCTGAGAGTAGCAGGATATCGGCGATTTATGAGTAAAGTGGAACGAGGTCTGCCAATCCAGTCTGCAGATGTCCTCGTCCAAGTCTGCTGACCACATCCTGGTGTAAGGTGGCAGGTGATCGTGTGCTAGGGCTTGTAATGGGTCATATAGAGATGAGAGGAGGTAGGTGTCTAGGGGTTTCAGGTAGGGAGCATAGGTCTTCATATTGAGAGGAGGGGCGGTGAATTTGGGAGGAAGAGTGTAGATTTTTGGTAAACGTAGCTATGTGTAGGGAAATCGACAATTGGTAACCGGTGTCCTATTAGATACTGTCCCCCATCACATAGTGTCCGCCGAGAAGCCGAACATCTCCGAAGAAGAACGGCGTCTGAGCATTGTGTCCAAGTTCAAGCCCCACCATCCAAGTGGACATAGAGTTAGAATATAAAAAGAGCCGAGCGAAGCAAGGCCGTGCCTGAAGCGTGGCGAGCGAAGCAAGGCCGTGCCTGAAGGGTGGCGAGGGGCCCTGTTACTATGAGCAACCCTATGTCCACTTGGATGGTGGGGCTTCGACCTGGACTCAGTGCGCAGGCGCCGTTCTTCTTCGGAGATGTTCGGCTTCTCCTTGTCCCCCGTACTGCGCAAGAGCTGCGCCTGCGCAGTACAGCCCGGACACTATCCGATAGGCGGACACTTTGTGTCAGAACACCGGCGATCCTTGTTGAGGATTTACAAAAGAATGTGCTTGGGGCCTTTATTTTATTTTTTTTTAAACATTTTACACAAGCCCTCTCTCATTTGACCCCAAGGTTATACAACATCTTTACAGCACTCTCTGCATCCTGTTCCCACTCCCAATAGTGCTCTGAGCTCCTTGGGTGAGACTTCTAGCCTGGACTTCTGTACACATGAGGGCAGGCTATTATAGTCAGTTCAGCTGGTAGCACATTTGCAATCAGACAATCCCAACCCAAAATCACAGCTTACCAAAATCTTGTATAAGCTGGGGACCATCTACCTTTCTACCAGGTAAAAGTAAAGAAAGACAGCTTCTATCATATTTGATACTGTGTGCTATAACTGCAATGTGTTTAGAGATTGGCCCAACATGGTCACATGGGGGGTGGGGAGAGAGGGTCCCAAGCCCTGTGTATGCCCTAGCTAGAGCGATCCACAGCAACTTACAAAAGGCTCTCTCCCCTCGATCTGCTAGAGGAAAATACACTATACTGTCAAAAGTATTGGGACACCTGCCTTTACACGCACATGAAGTTTAAAAAAGTGGATGTAAGCCCAATGTCTTCCTTTCTAAACTACTGCCATAGGGGTTTTCTATAAGGATATACATGCCTCCTGCATGTATCTTTACTGGTCAATTGTCTCCCCTCTGTCTGTCATGAGACCCAAAAAACTGCAGATTCTGTAGGTGGTTCTGATGTCTGGAGCTCGGTGGGTGGAGTCGTGATGTCAATAGACTCCCGCCCACCTCTACACTCCCCTTGTCAATATGCATTTTCTCCTGTGTATTTCTTACACTGAACTTCTGCTATGATCTCCAACATCCAGTGAACAGACAGGAAAGTAACCACATGACACCAGCATGCCCAATCATGCTGAGGTGGGGAACATCCAATCCTGGCAGAGCAGCAGAAGGAAGGAGTGGGAGGGATTTTAAAAATAATGCATGTCTCTTAGGCCAGTGCACGAGATATGTAAATCACTTGTCACTCACAGCAAGGGGGAGGATTTGACAAAGTTTTTCTCTGTTTGTCAAGATATCTCACTGAACAATAAAAGAGGATTGCTCAGAGCTGGATTAACTCTCTGTGGCAAGACTGGGCTCAAATGATAGGAAATCGTATACTCTACATTATGACACCAAAAAAATAAAATAAAACATTTTCGGGTTTACATCCAATTAAATGGAATGCCTGTACACACGGTCGGACTTTCCGACAGAAAAGTATCGGATCGTGTTGTCAGAAAATCCGATCGTGTGTGGGCTCCATCTGACGTTTTACGTCTGAATTTTCGACACACAAAGTTTGAGATCTGGATCTAAAATTTTCCGACCACAAAATCCGACCGTTTAAATTCCGATCGTGTGTAGACAATTCTGACAAAGTGCCACGCATGCTCAGAATAAATTACGAGACAAAAAGCTATTGGCTACTGGCCCGTTTATAGTCCCGTCGTACGCGTTCTATGTCACCGCGTTCAGAACGATCGGATTTTCTGACAAATTTGTGCGACCGTGTGTATGCAAGACCAGTTTGGGCCAAAATCCGGTGGAAAAAAAATAAAAATCAGACTGATTTTGTTGGCGGAAAGTCCGACTGTGTACAGGGCATTAGTCCGTAGGGTTCAATATTGAGTTGGCCCACCCTTTGAAGCTCTAAGCCCTTGTACACACGGTCGGAGATTCCGACGACCAAATCCGTCTGAGTTATTCCAACGGATTGATTCCGGACGAGGTCCGGAAGTGATGTTGCATACACACGGTCGGACTAAGTTGTCGGAAAATCCGATTGTACATAACGTGATGACGTT
This sequence comes from Lithobates pipiens, assembly GCF_037356315.1. Taxonomy (NCBI): domain Eukaryota; kingdom Metazoa; phylum Chordata; class Amphibia; order Anura; family Ranidae; genus Lithobates; species Lithobates pipiens. Next base: position 10,679,173 of record NW_027507903.1, on the reverse strand, counting down.
ATTTCGTTACAACGGGATTACGTTCAGGCTAGTAGCCAATAGCTTTGGTCTAGGAATTTGATCTGAGCATGCGTGCCACTTTGTCCGATCGGAGAATTTTGTCGGAAAATATTTCCGGCAAGTTGGTCCGACGGATATTCCGACGGAAACAGTCCGATGCAGACCACACACAGTCGGAATATCCGACAAAACGCTCCGATAGGAAACATTCCGACGGAATCTCCGACCGTGTGTACAAGGGCTTAGAGCTTCAACTCTTCTGGGAAGTCCGTCCACAAGGTTTAGAAGTGTGTCTATGGCAGGGATATGCAATTAGTGGACCTCCAGCTGTTGCAAAACTACAAGTCCCATCATGCATCTGCCTCTGGGTGTCTTGCTATGCCTTATGGGGACTTTTAGTTCTGCAACAGCTGGAGGTCCGCTAATTGTAGGGCTGAAACAACTAATCGATTAATTGACAACTAATCGATTATGAAATTAATCGATTACTATTTTCATAATCGATTAATCGGCCAGCAACAAAATGGGGTTAAAGTTAATGAGTCTGATGATATTTACCAGATTGACCCTTTAATAGTATATCTCTCCTCTAATAGTATATATCCTCTAATAGTATATACACTATATCTCTCCTCTAATGATATATGCAGTATATCTCTCCTCTAATAGTATATACAGTATATCTCTTCTAATAGTTATACAGTATATCTCTTCTAATAGTTATACAGTATATCTCTTCTAATAGTTATACAGTATATCTCTTCTAATAGTTATACAGTATATCTCTTCTAATAGTTATACAGTATATCTCCTCTAATAGTATATGCAGTGTATAGCCTCTAATAGTATATACAGTACATCTCTCCTATAATGGTATATACAGTATATCTCTCCTCTAATAGTATATCTTCAATCGTTTACACAGTATATCTCCTCTAACAATATATACAGTATATATCCCCTCTAATATACAGTATATATCTCTTCTGTCTTATTCTCAGAGTGGATTAGATATTTTGCTCCCTAACCATATAGTTGGTTATTTATAGTTACCATTGCATATAGAGATATTTAAGAATAAATTGCCTTTTTTTTTTAAACTTTACATAAATAACTAAATTATACACCACACTTTTTTCTAAGGTTATTAACAGATGAATCGATTAATCTAAACAATAATCGGCCAACTAATCGATTATGAAAATAATCGTTTGTTGCAGCCCCAGCTAATCCCTGGTCTATGGGAATGTTTGACCATTCTTCCAGAAGCACATTTGTGAGGTCAGGCACTGATGTTGGACAAGAAGGCCTGGATCGCCGTCTCCGCTCCAGCTCCTGTCACAGACTGTGAAGCGTGAGCTGGCGCAAAGCAGAGGTGCGCTCTGCGACAGAGCTGGTTCGGGAGCAAGCAGGCGCAAGCCGCTTGCTATGAGGCCACTGGGCAGAGGGGAGGAGTATGTGACCCAAGAAGAGGAGGATCGGGGCTACTCTGTGCAAAAAAACTTTTTTTTCAGAAGATCCGACTGCACATAGCAATAAACTTGACCAAAATGAAAAAAAGAAAAAAAAGGAGAATCAAAAATAATCTTCACGGAGAAAAGGATGAACAGGTCTCAGGAAATTGCTTGCAGATAATTTATGTGAGCTTACATGTGCCAGGTGAGTAATGTTTCAGAGTCAGAAAGTAAGAACATAAAACGTACCAAGTATCATTAGGTGATTACTTCGATTTACAGTAACAGGGAATTATCTTCTGGCAGGGAAAGGCTCCGAGATCGACTTTACTTACAGGGTAATTGGTACTTTGTCTGACAATCATATTATATTTGAGCTTCCAAAATTCTATTGGCATAAACAGAAAACTGAAATGAAAGGTTTAAGTCTGAATTAGATCCAGCTTTGACTCACAGATGTCCTCCAGATGACTATCCGGCCATGTACAGACCGCAGAAACCAGACAGACGCTCGTCCACAAACTTCTTCTGGCCGAGTAGGAACTCCTGTGACCGGATAGTTACCACGTGCCACGGTGTGCTTGTATTTACTACACAGGAACATATTGGTGGCCCTAGAAAATGTGTCCGTCTTCCCGATTGCCTCGTCAAGCAATACAAAAAAGGTGAATGTATCTTTTTTTTGTGTGAACTTTTTTCTTTTTTCATATGAAAAAGAACTTCTTTAAACACTTTAAAGCGGGAGTCCGCCGTTTTTTTTTTGTTTTTTAAAAGCCAGCAGCTACAAATACTGCAGCTGCTGACTTTTAAAATAAGGACACTTACCCGCCCAGCGCGCCCGCGATGTCGGCACCCGAAGCCGATCTCTCGATCGTCTCTCGGGTGCTGCCGACGCCATCTTGGGTATGGGAATCAGGAAGTGGAGCCTTTCGGCTTCATTTCCCGGTTCCCTACTGCGCATGCGCGAGTCGCGCTGCGCAATAAGGATGGTCCCCGCTGTCTCTGCGATCCGTGTGTTTCCTAGCAGACAGCGGGGGACCTTCGGAAAGGGGCGTAGTTTCTGCGGAAAGGGGCGTAGTTTCTGAGGATATCTATGCCGGAAGTGGGTGCAGATACCTGTACTGTACAGGTACCTGCACCCCCTTCCCCCCTCAAAGGTGCCAATTGTGGCGCCGGAGGGGGGGGGGTTCCAATGAGCGGAGGTCCACTTTAGGGTGGAGCTCCGCTTTAAGACTAGGCCTCTTTTTTAGATGTGGTGTTTACAAGTTAAAAACAGTTTTTTATTTTTTTTTTGCTAGAAAATTACTTAGAACCCCCAAACATTATACATTTTTTCCCCCCTAACATCCTAGAGAATAAAATGACGGTCGTTGTAATACTTTCTGTCACACCGTATTTGCGCAGCGGTCTTACAAGCGCACTTTGAAAAAAAATTAAAAATATACTTTTTTTAATTAAAAAAAATAAGATAGCAGTAAAGTTAGCCCAATTGTTTTTATGAAAGATACCGTTACACCGAGTAAATTGATACCAAACATGTCACGCTTCAAAATTGCGCCCGCTCATTGAATGGCGACAAACTTTCATCCTTAAAAATCCATAGGCGACATTTAAAAAAATTCTACAGGTTGCATGTTTTGCGTTACAGAGGAGGGCTAGAGCTAGAATTATTGCTCTCGCTCTACCGATTGCGGTGATACCTCACGTGAGTGGTTTGAACACCGTTTTCATATATTCGGGGGGCTACTCACGTATGCGTTCGCTTCTGCACGCGAGCTCGGCGGGACGGGGCACATTTAAAAAAAATAAAAATAAATAAAAAAATTATTGTTTTTTTTTTTTTTTTTTTTATAAAAGTGTCACTTTTATTCCTATTACAAGGAATGTAAAACATAGAAAAAAAAGCATGACAGGATCTCTTAAATATGAGATCTGGGGGTCAAAAATACCTCACATCTCATATTTACACTAAAATACAATATAAAAATAAAAATAAAAAAAAATAAAAATTGTCCCTTTAAGAGCTATGGGCGGAAGTGACATTTTCCAGGAGACAGACGCGATTGCCAGCGCCGCTGCCGACAGCTCCAGTAAGCGGTGGAGGGCACCGGGTGGGGGGGCCTCTCCCGCCTCCGATAAAAGTGACCTAGCGGCGAATCCGCCACAGAGACCACTTTCAGCTTGGACCTCCGGCCGAACACAGGGATACAGTGGTTATGGCAGGTAGATGCTGCCATAACAACGATATTTGTTCCCAAAGTAGGGACGTACATCGGCGTGAAGCGGTCCGGAAGTGGTTAAAAAGGGCAACTCCTTATTCATATATAAAGAAAAAAAAGACACGCTACAAGGGAGACAGAGACCGGGGGGACACGCTACAAGGGAGACAGAGACCGGGGGGACACGCTACAAGGGAGACAGAGACCGGGGGGACACGCTACAAGGGAGACAGAGACCGGGGGGACACGCTACAAGGGAGACAGAGACCGGGGGGACACGCTACAAGGGAGACAGAGACCGGGGGGACACGCTACAAGGGAGACAGAGACCGGGGGGACACGCTACAAGGGAGACAGAGACCGGGGGGACACGCTACAAGGGAGACAGAGACCGGGGGGACACGCTACAAGGGAGACAGAGACCGGGGGGACACGCTACAAGGGAGGCAGAGACCGGGGGGACACGCTACAAGGGAGGCAGAGACCGGGGGGACACGCTACAAGGAGACAGAGACCGGGGGCACGCTACAAGGAGACAGAGACCGGGGGCACGATACAAGGAGACAGAGACCGGGGGCACGATACAAGGAGACAGAGACCGGGGGCACGATACAAGGAGACAGAGACCGGGGGCACGATACAAGGAGACAGAGACCGGGGGCACGATACAAGGAGACAGAGACCGGGGGCACGATACAAGGAGACAGAGACCGGGGGCACGATACAAGGAGACAGAGACCGGGGGCACGATACAAGGAGACAGAGACCGGGGGCACGATACAAGGAGACAGAGACCGGGGGCACGATACAAGGAGACAGAGACCGGGGGCACGATACAAGGAGACAGAGACCGGGGGCACGATACAAGGAGACAGAGACCGGGGGCACGATACAAGGAGACAGAGACCGGGGGCACGATACAAGGAGACAGAGACCGGGGGCACGATACAAGGAGACAGAGACCGGGGGCACGATACAAGGAGACAGAGACCGGGGGCACGATACAAGGAGACAGAGACCGGGGGCACGATACAAGGAGACAGAGACCGGGGGCACGATACAAGGAGACAGAGACCGGGGGCACGATACAAGGAGACAGAGACCGGGGGCACGATACAAGGAGACAGAGACCGGGGGCACGATACAAGGAGACAGAGACCGGGGGCACGATACAAGGAGGCAGAGACTGGGGACACGCTACAAGGAGGCAGAGAATGGGGACACGCTACAAGGAGGCAGAGACTGGGGACACAATACAGGAGACTGCAGACAAGTAAAAAAAAAAAAAACACGCTAAAAAGCTTATTGTCATTTATTAAAAATTTAATTTCCCATTCAGTCTGCAGAGCTTTAGTTTCCTGTGAAATTCAATGCAATATGGCAACCTGGAGGTGTTCCGTAAACCGATGGAATATGACCCCCCACCACCACCACATTCCTGCTTGTGCGATTGGTTTAATGCTTTTCCCAGAAGTCTGCATTAAGATACTAATCATATATTTTAGGCATCCTCTATAACAGGAAGTTCGATTTGATAAGATACTCCCCAAAGGTCAAATACATCTAAAAAGGGATGCAGACCCTGCAGCTTTCCTCATTAGAACACAAAGGGTGCACCAGCTGATTATATCAAACCAGACCCTCCTTTTCAGAATCAATATCTAAAAAAAGGACATATGGGAACAAACAGCTATTTCTTCAGAGCAGGAAAAGGTAGGAATCTGCAACCTTGCAATGTACATTAGTCATCTAGATTGATTTTTTTTTCCCAGGCCCCCCCCTCCCCCTGGATCATACTGCTGCATTATGCACACACAATACTCCGGCTCTGTGACCCCTCCCCCCGCACTCTGCATTACACGAAGGGTGAATAAAAAAAAAAAAAATAATAAATAAAAAACCCACACATTTAAATCTGATTTTTTTTTTTAATCTGATTTTTATCAAATTTATTTTAATAAAATGCTTTTTGAGTAAACATCTAAATCTAAAGATAGTTTGCTTTCTGCTGTATTGATCTTCCAAACGGTACCAACACTGCAGATGTGGATAGACCAAATGGGCACAGTACTTGGGTATGAAAAGTTGATATATACGTATAGAGGTAACCCGCACAAGTGTGACGGGGTATAGGGGAATTGGTTGTCTGTGCCAGGCCTATCCCCAGTAGTCTTAACATTGGATAGATTATTACTGTGATGTGCCAGCAGACCATGTAAGTAAATCAATATGACTGGGGAACTTCCCGGTAGGGTGATGGAAGGACGGCTGACAAGATAATGTTCTTTCCTTGTCATGGTGCATGTGAGGTAAACGACTACAGCTATTCTGTGTTGCTAAATGTAATCAGATATGACTTTGTACTTCATTTGAGATGATATGGTATAATGTGCATGGACTCTCTGGAAACTTTCTATGTTATCTGGTTTGTTGACTTTCTTCAATAAACTTATACCCGATTAAAAAAAAAAAAACAAAGAAAAAAAAGATAGTTTTATAACTCCAATTACATACATTTATTCAGCATGAAATGGAGCTTAGTTATGTAGCATAAGGCTGTATATTCTGCAATATTTACATTTTTGGTAAACTCATTCAATGAATCCAAGCTGAGATAACATGCACTGCATTGATGCATTCACACAAATTTCACAGTAACCACGAGACCCGTATCCCATTGTTTTGCAAATCTATGAACACTATGAACCGTTTGATTGAATCGGTTCCGATATCGCCATTTTACTAACCCGACAGCTTATTATTCTGAATAGGAAACCTTAATTTTGTTTGCAAATATTAAAGATGCTAATTACCAGCAAGAAGTCATTGCATTTAAAGAGCACCTGTCATTCTAGATCTGTCATGGCAGCTCCTGTTAGCGGGCATCCACTCACCTGCTGCCACCACATACCTCACCTTGTTGTGCCACTGAAGCATCACCGGCCGTCCCATTAAAGTGAATGGGACAGACGACAGTTGCTCTTTAAAAATTAGGATTTAAATCAAGCGTTTTTACTAGTGGTTTAAATCAAATCCACCCTGATCAAACTGCTGCCTTAAACACACACAATGCTCCGGCTCTCTGCCCCCCAGATCACACTGCTGCCTTCTATACACACACACACACACACACACAATGCTCTGGCCCCCACCCTGGATCACACTGCTGCCTTACACACACACACACACAATGATCTGGCTCTCTGCGCACCCCCCCACCCCACCCAGATCACACTGCTGCCTTATACACACACACACACACACACACACTGCTCCAGCTCTCTGCCCCCTTCCTGAGGATCACACTTCTGCCTTATTGCTTTCTGACCCCCAATTTTACAGGGAAAATGTTTATAAATCAACCCAGACATGTAGCAGTGCCCAGACAAACTATAGGACGCTCTGGCTCTCCGACGCCACCCCCAGATCACACATACACAATGCTCCGGCTCTCTGCCCCCTCCCCTGGATTACACTTCTGCCTTATACACACACACACACACACACACACACACACACACACACACACACACAATAGTGAAACGCAAACCAACTGGTTCCATTTTTTTATAATTTTATTATATCATATTAGCAAATTCTATTCTACTTTTTTTCATTTTTTTATGATTATACTCGAAATGTGTCAAAAACGATACCTGTCCATCCAACCACCCTTTATCAGGTATAGGCATGTTTAAAAAAAAAAAAAAAAAAAATAAAATAAAATGGTGAAAAAAGCAAACCAACTACCGGTAGTTCCTTTTTATTATAGTTTTGAATGAGATATATATTATATTATAATATAATATATCTCTATCTATCTATCCATACACCTTTTCTTTTTTTTTTTTTTTTTTATTATCTTTTTATATACAGGCGCCTTAGACTTTCAACCACATTATGGTGAACAGAATACATAATGACAGATATAAATAATCCCTCTGACTATTCCAATATTAGAAAGCTCCCCAGCTAGTTACCTACAATGACTGTCGGGGGAAAACATCTCAGAACCAATGATCTCTCAGAGAAGAGACCGGAGCTCTGGGGACCTCTTCTATTTCTAAGGAACAGTTCACACCCCCATGAACCCTCATCCAACAATCGTCTCTGCAGAGCCACGATCCCCAACCAGAGAGGAGGCCAACAGATGTGATGATGTGTAATGCTGCCTCTGGAATCTTCTCTGTACCCGTCTGTCAAAGTATCTGGTCAAAGGACAGTTTTACATTTAGTGAAATTGCCCTTTTTTAAACACTTAATGACCAGGCCATTTTTTTGAGATACGGCACTGCGTTATTTTAACTGACAATTGCATGGTCGTGCGACACTGTACCCAAACAAAATTTACATCCTTTTTTTTCCACAAATAGAGCTTTCTTTTGGTGGTATTTGATCATTTTTTGCGCTATAAACAAAAAAATGACCGACAATTTTGACAAAAAATAAAATAAAAAATGTTTTTTTACTTTTTGCTATAATACATAGCCAAACATAAAAAATAAATAAGTAAAAAAAAAAAAAAAAAATCTAAAATTTCATCAGTTCAGGCCAATTTTTACATTTGCATTACATTTGTATAAGCATATATTGATTGGTTTGCACAAAAAGTTATAGTGTCTACAAAATAGGGGATAGATTTATGGCATTTTTTTTTACTAGAAATGGGGGTGAGCAGTGATTTTTAGCGAGACTGCTACATTACCACTTATTTGGGACCAGTGACATTTATACAGTGATCAGCGCTATAAAAATGCACCGATTACTGTATAAATGACACTGGCTGGGAAGGAGTTAACATTAGGGGAGTGAACAAGGGGTTAAATGTGTTCCATGGGAGGCGTTTCTGTGGGGGGAGGGGACTTACTGGAGGAGGAGAGAGATCACTGTTCCTAATCACTAGGAACAGACGATCTCTCTCCTTCCCTGTCAGAATGGGGATCTGTTTGTTTACATTGACAGATCCCTGTTCTGGCTCTCTGTGGAGCGATCACGGGTGGCCGGCGGACATCGCGGCCGCTGACCACGAGCATCAGCTCCGTGGCTGTGCAGCACGCGTGTGTGCCTGCTATATCTGTTAAAAAGGGACCGACGTACAGCTATGGCAAATTGGCGGGAACAAGCCGACCTGCCGCAGTATGACAGCTGCGGATGGTCAGCAATCGGTTACATTTATCCCCAGCCCACCAAAAATACTACTACTTACCCTTTTTCCCAAAACTAGAGAGATTTCATTAGACAGGGTCCCAGCAAACTCCTCTTCATACTGTGCAAGTGTAATGTGGCCCCATTCATTCCTTCTGATAAAGTGTTCTCTGAGAGGTCAGTTGGAGGCCACCATGCGTGCGGCCTGCCCATAATGGGGCAGGACAGAAAAGCACAGGATGGAAGGGGGGGGGGGGCGACTTTGACCTTTTCAGAAGAACATGAAAGGTGATCTCCATCATTTACACTTTAGGACCCCTAAACGTGTCATGAAAATTTGGACCCCAAAGTTGCAAGACAAGTCACACCCCATGTTCCCCAAATGAGTACCATTCAATATCTGAGTGACTACAAGTCAAAGCGGCTTTAAAAAGTAGTTCCTTATTGGTCATAATTACATGCGACTTGAGGGCCACAGACTTTAATGCAGCTTTTGAGGGTTTACATTGAAGTCACACCTGCATGATATACATGCGACTTGTGTGCAACTTTGTAAAGCAGGAACAATCACAAAGTCTGCTTTACAACCCCTACCCCAGCTCATCCCTTGTGCAGAGATGCCCCTCCTGAGAAAAATTGTCCATCCATCCATCTCTGTTCCTTGTATCTCCTCTGCAAGAGAAATGAGCTCTAGCCCTAGCCCCAAATCTAGCCCCAGATTAAGGCCCAGATCTAGCCCCCGGGCCCAGATCTAGCCCCCGGGCCCAGATCTAGCCCCCGGGTCCAGATCTAGCCCTTACCCAAACCATAAGCCTAGGCATAACTATAACCCAAACCATAACCCTAATTCATGCAGCAGGAAAAAGACAGTGTCACACCATGTTATCATTGGTCGTACTGTGAAGTCTCAATAGAAATCGCACGATTCAGAAGTCATACAAGAGTGAATGGAATCTCAAAGTTCATGTACTACTTTGTTCCGACCTTCCTGCAACTGGAAGCCATAGACTTCAATGTCAACCCTTAAAAGTTGCATGAAAATCATACCTGAATGTTTTACACGCACCAGTGGGTCCCACTTTGCAGAGGGACAAGAAGTCACAACCAACTCACACAAGTCCAAAGTCGCTGGACTTTGGAGTCTTACAAATGTGAATGGGGCCTAAGTGAAGTAAATAGTTCATTGGGAAACATGCACATCCGAGGCTGTCAATCACCTGCTGTGTACTACAAGATGCAGTGGGCCGTCAGCAAGCATTGCCTGGTGTCTGTAAAAACTGAAGTGACTTATGCAGATAGCAGCAGGAAGAAGAGAGCAGACAGGATCCACCCCAAGTGCTATAGACTGAGGCAAGTACACACTATAGAAGGATATGCTTTTTTCCTTTTTCTTTTCAGAGGTTTACAACCACTTTAAGGTTATGTTCATTACAGTGTTATACGGATTCTACAAATATGTACAAAAATAGTTTTTGCTTACCAGCTTTATAAGACACTGCGTTGGTTTTAGCAACCGACTTTTTGTAGCAGAGGTACACAGCTGAGCCCCACTGAAAACAGAGGAAAACACCACAAAATAAAGTAAAACAGTAAATGATGAGAATATCCATTTAACAAGCAGACTCCTGCTATTTATAGCTACACAAAGCTTTTATAGAAAAAAAAAAAAAAAAAAAAAAAAAAAAAAAAAAAAAAAAAGGCATTGCAGTTCTATCCAGCAGACACAATTACAGTAGTAGGTTTTCCTGGCAGCAGCTGCACAAGTCACTGAAAAAACAGAAAATGCTGAAATCTAAGATATAATGTCACCGATACGACATTCCCAGACAGTGCAGAGAAGATCCACGTTATGAATTGTAGAGATTTCACTTTCTAACAGGAATATATAAAAATACGCCGAATGTCAATTGTACTCTATATTCTGTGCAGTCAGTTCTCGGTTCACGTGAGTGACGCTCTTGTACTACATTTATATTTTATTTACACCGAGATCACAGAAGGGTCAGCAGTGCTCAACTATCAAATCACAGAGATCCGTGTCTAATAAGGTGAAGAACAGCAACAGAGTCATCCGAAAGAAGAAAACAGAAAAACCGACTTATGGGGAGTACACCTTCCAGGAACACAAGGTGGTATATATTTAAAAAAAATTATATTATATTATATACATACACACACACACACACACACACACATATATACTGTAGAAATTAAAGATTAATTCCTCGCTTAACCAAATCATTTTTTTGGTACTCACCTCTCCGCTGGAGAATATATATATATATATATATATATATATATATATATATATATACACACACATATACACACACATACATACATACATACATACATACACACACACTGTTACTGATTAAAATTTTCGTGTTCGATTAACCAATTATAAAAACGCACATACAGAGCCAACTACTTTTAGCTGATCTCCTTGCATTGCAGCTCTGCATTAGTCAGTGGTAAATGTACACTATATACAATCACCCGACACTAGTTAGTTTCCACAATCCATGACTCAACTACACAGTTCACACAAATACGGTTTTAAATGTCAACTGTAGCACTGACGCAAGTCATTTTTTTCCCCACAGTAGCGTGACGATCCCTCCACCTCCGGTCTAACTAATCACTCTCACCTTATGGCATGGACCCCTGTGCAAACAGGTGGTCATGCAAGCGGGTATCAAAAGGGTTAACACGGACTATAAACTTCTCTCACGTCTCCTTAGATCTCAGCAAGGACGGCAGGTCATGGGTAGAAAGAAAAGATCTCAGTGCTCACCGCTTAAGTATAAGATTTCATTTTTGTGTTCAAAACACAAACTACTCACATAAAGATGATAAAAACACAGCATGTAAAGCCGACAATCGTGTTAGTTCCGTAGGGCAGCAGTGGGGTGAAGTCATGCGTAGCTCCTCCCCCGTATGCGTTACGTTCAATCAGAACTTCAACGTCACTGGACTCCTCCCTCCTTCCCTTCGTTAGGGGTCGGAGGCACTTGAGGAAGGGGGGAGGAGTCCAGTGACGTCTATGTCCGTGACGTCACCGAATCTCCGACGGAACGCCCTGAAGACCCGGAAGCCGGCGGAGAGGTGAGTAGCGATCAAAAGAATTTTCAACGATCAAAAAAATTCAGAGAGGAATTAATCTTTAATTTCCCAGCCCCAATTATATATTAGGGCTGGGATCGTGTATGGATTACCTGTGCATCCCCCTTGCCGACCAAAACATGGCCCTGAACGGGGCACTCAAGTAATTGCCCCTGTGTGAATGAGACCTAGATTTTGTTTCAGCCACAATCCCAATTCATTTGTTAACGTGAATCCTTACATGGTTTTAGTTCAATGATATTCTAAGAGGATAGGATGCATTTACACCTATGGGATTTAGTAGGGCCAACATGCAGGGGCATTGTAGTGTAAAAGGGGGGGTCTTACCATGCTGCTATTCAGATTCTTCTCCACCTTGCAGAAGGTATGAGGTGGGGTCTCTCCTTTGCTCGGAATGATTATGCAAATATCGGTTACAGCCAAGGAATTCTGGGTCATATTTTCGGAAGCTCTCCTGTAGGTAATGTATGCTTTTTGTGAGGAGGAGGTGCTGCTGCTTATGTTGGCAGGACGTCCAGAAGGTGTAGTTTGGATGATGTGGCAGCCCTGTTTTAGCCGCTCCTTCCACTCATACAACACCCTGAAAAAAAAAAAATACAATTTAGATATCAAAAATGCAATGAATCGGTAATATGTTATTTCCCTGCAATTGACCAACAACACCATTTTGCTTCTCCAGGAACTGATCAACCTTTGGACTTGATGTAAAATAATCCAATATTATCCCACTTCAGAAACTAGAAGGTGCTGTGACAAGATCACCCAGTGCCCAGGGCATAGAAGCAAAAAATTGCAACCCCCTCCCCACTCATTATGTGCAAGCTGATGAGGAGGGGGAAGAGAGAGCACAGCCTGCTCCTCCTCCTGGCTCTCTCCCTCCTCTATCTGCCACTTCCAGCGCTTTGCTGACAGAAGTAGTGATGCCGCTGTCACTACTCCTGTCAGCCTTATAGTAAAAGAAAAACTTGCAGCAACCCCCCACCCTCCCATACATGCTGCACCCAGGGCAGTCGTCCCTCCTGGCCACCCCTTGTTCCGCCCCCTGGGAGCTGCTCCAGGCTAGAGCCCACTTTAGTGGCTCACACTGTGAGCACTGGCTAAGGAAAGCTCGTGCCAGTGTAGTGTCATATTTTGCCCCCCATCGTAGAATGCTCCGGAAGGAGTGACATTGCGGCCAGAAATGTCACACTACGCATGTGCGACGCGTGTAAAAAAAAAAAATAAATAAAAAAAAAAAAAACACAACACTTGCGCCATGCGTTCCAAAGGATTTGCGTCAATGCAGACCACTGAAACCGTCAGATAATCCCCTCCCCAAATCCACATAGGGGAGGTAATCCCCTCCAAGCCACAGTTACCCGCTCTCTTTCCACCGCTCTCCGCTCCATCTAATGTTTAATGTCACTTCCATGACATTATCTGACGGTTTCACTGAACTGCATTGCTGCAAATCCTTTGGAACGCATGGCGCAAGTGTTTGGAACGCATCACGCATGCGCAGTGCGAAATTTCTGGCCGCAACGTCACTTCTGGAGCATTCTACGATGGGGATCAAAAATATGACACTACACCGGCTCAGTGCAATAAACCCAGCAAAAAATAAAAAATGGTCCCAAATGCCGCACACACACCAACATGCATGACAGTCGCTCAAGTAAAATCAGCCTTAGCCCAGCTCCATCCAGACCATGGCCGCTGGTGCATTTCGCCACACCCATGGGCTGAGTCGTGGATTAAGCCCTGCTGGAGGGGTGAAACGCGTCGATGGGCATGGCCTGGACAGAGCTGCTTTTACTCAAATGACTGGTCGGGGATGTCGGTGGGTGGCGTTTTGGGACTTTTTATTTGCTGGATTTATTCCAATATGGTCAATATACTGCCAGTGCTATACAAGTACCGGAAATAAAAAAAAAAAAAAAAAAAATTAAATATATCCGATTCCTCCCGTATTAAATTGTATTGCAACTGTAATGTCTGGCCTCATAATATAGAGTACATATACATTATATATATATATATATACACACACACACAAATTTTTTTGGGGGGGATATTTATTATAGCAAAAAGTAATATATTGCTTTTTTCCCCCCCCTTCAAAAGTGTCACTTTTTCTGTTTATAGCGCAAAAAATAAGAACCGCAGAGGTGATCAAATACCACCAAAAGAAAGCTCTGTGTGGGAAAAAAAAAGGACATCAATTTTGTTTGGGAGCCACGTCGTACGACCGCACAATTGTCAATTAAAGCGACGCAGTGCCGAATGGCGAAAAGTGCTCTGGTCTTTGGCCAGCCAAATCCTCCGAGCTGAAGTGGTTAAATGCTCAGACCGGCCCGTCTGGCACAAAACAACCATACCATGTTCAAAAAGGCACTTAAATCCCCTTTCTTCCCCATTCTGATGCTCTATTTCAGGGATAGGCATTTAGCGGACCTCCAGCTGTTGCAAAACTACAAGTCCCATCATGCCTCTGCCTCTGCGTGTCATGCTTGTGGCTGTCAGAGTCTTGCTATGCCTCATGGGACTTGTAGTTCTGCAACAGCTGGGAGGTCCCGCCAATTGAATATTCCTGATCTATTTGAACTTCAGCAAGTCGTCTTCGCCACGTCTAGATGCCCAAATGCATTGCTGCCATGTGATTGCTAGTCAGCCAATTTGTGTTACCAAGCAATTGAAAAGGTGTTCTTAATAAAGTGAGCGCAGATACCAAACACGTCAAAACCTTAACGCCCACGAATCAGCGACAAACGTTGGGTACCCTATATTAAACAAAGGGAGTTTTTTCTTTTTTATTTATTTTTTTTTTTTAAAGCCCTTACAGGTCATTAGTTTAGAGTTAATGGTAAAGGGCCTAGAATTCTTCATCTCACTCCGACATGTGTGGTGATATGTAATCTGTGCACAGCAAATCAACGTTTTCATGTGTAGGCACCTCCCCCCCACCCCGACCTCTGCATTTACATTCATATGTGCACATAGGTGGGGGTTGGGAGGGGTAGGGTTAAAAATCTCCCTCCCTCCCTCTCCCCCCCTCTCAATCCCTCTCTCTCTCCCTCTCCCCTCCCTCTCTCTCCCCCCTCCCCCCCTCCCCCCCCTCTCTCTCTCTCTCTCCCCCCCCCTCTCTCTCCCCCCCTCTCTGCCCCCCCTCTCTCTCTCCCTCTCTGCCCCCCTCTCTCTCTCCCTCTCTGCCCCCCCTCTCTCTCTCCCTCTCTGCCCCCCCTCTCTCTCTCCCTCTCTCTCTCCCCCTCTCCCCCTCTCTCTCCTTCCCCCTCTCCCCCTCTCTCTCCTTCCCCCTCCCCCCCTCTCTCCCCCCCTCTCTCTCTCCCCCTCCCCCCCCTCTCTCTCTCCCCCTCCCCCCCTCTCTCTCTCTCTCCCCCTCCCCCCCCTCTCTCTCTCTCTCTCTCCCCCTCCCCCCCCCCTCTCTCTCTCTCTCTCCCCCTCCCCCCTCTCTCTCTCTCCCCCCCTCTCTCTCTCCCCCCCCCTCTCTCTCTCTCTCCCCCCCCTCTCTCTCTCTCCCCCCCTCTCTCTCTCTCTCCCCCCCCCTCTCTCTCTCTCCCCCCCTCTCTCTCTCTCTCCCCCCCCTCTCTCTCTCTCTCTCCCCCCCCTCTCTCTCTCTCTCCCCCCTCTCTCTCTCTCCCCCCCCCCCTCTCTCTCTCTCTCTCTCCCCCCCCTCTCTCTCCCCCCCCTCTCTCTCTCTCCCCCCCCTCTCTCTCTCTCCCCCCCCTCTCTCTCTCTCCCCCCCCTCTCTCTCTCTCTCTCTCCCCCCCTCTCTCTCCCCCCCCTCTCTCTCTCTCTCTCTCCCCCCCTCTCTCTCCCCCCCCCTCTCTCTCTCTCCCCCCCCTCTCTCTCTCTCTCTCCCCCCCTCTCTCTCCCCCCCCCCCTCTCTCTCTCTCTCTCCCCCCCCTCTCTCTCTCCCCCTCCCCCCCCCTCTCTCTCTCTCTCCCCCCCTCTCTCTCTCTCTCTCCCCCCTCTCTCTCCCCCCCTCTCTCTCTCTCTGAGGCATTTAGGTTCTTGGCTGTAACTTGAATTTTTCAAATTTTTTTTTTTCACTAAACTTTACACTCTAGTTGTGAGCCGTTGGGGTGCCAACATTCACACAGCGTAAGGCGCCTGTAACAGCAATAAAAACACAGAACAATAAATGGTTTCCTTTGTGACCCCCAAGGCTGCGCTGCAGAAAGACCTGATGCATTTTATCGCGTGTGCGAATCGCCACTTGTGTTTTGTGGTGGTTTTTTCTTACCTTTTCTATTGTCTTCTCTCTGCAGCAAGCAACCGAGTCTTAGCATCAGCAGGTCGCCGCTCCGGTCGCACATAGTGTCAGAGACACAGCAGTGGCGCAGGGCTGTGTCTGTGTCCAGACTCCCAAATGAATGGAAGCCAGCAAACATTCCTCGACGGGCGCCGGCGCGCCGGCGAGGCTGCACTCGACGGGCGCCGGCGAGGCTGCACTCGACGGGCGCCGGCGAGGCTGCACTCGACGGGCGCCGGCGAGGCTGCACTCGACGGGCGCCGGCGAGGCTGCACTCGACGGGCGCCGGCGAGGCTGCACTCGACGGGCGCCGGCGAGGCTGCACTCGACGGACGCCGGCGAGGCTGCACTCGACGGGCGCCGGCGAGGCTGCACTCGACGGGCACTTCATTAAAAAGGTGGGATATACATGGGCCGGGACAAAAAGGGGTAGTCAAATCAGGGGTCAGGCCAGCAAAATGAGGTTTGCCAAGGGTGTCAAAAATCCTTGCATCAGCCCTGGGTGGCAACCCCATCGCTCTCCTTTATAAACCTGGGAATGTGGCGGAAATAGGATTAAAAGCGCTCGCAAAATCGCTGATTGATGTCATTTTAAAAACAGGAACTGCAGTCTGCTCAAATAATTTGCAATAAAAACATCTTTGCCATTCTGAAGCTTCCCTCCAACTACTTTGCATATTATTCTATATATACTGTGATTCTGTACTTGCCAAATATGCTGCAGAAATCTCCCTCCAGCCATGTTAGGTGTGTTGGAGAGAGGCGGCAGCAGGGAAGCCTGTATTCACTGCAGGACACACGAGGCTGATGGTGTCAGTGGAGAGAAGGGGGGGCGGTAACGCATTTCAGAGCACGTGTGGCTTTACAGCTGCTGGGCGGCTCTACACTGCTCTCTACCACCATGCTGAGGATGGACACATGCCACAGGTGAAGACTCCTGATTTTATCATGTCTTTTAAAAACACTCAACAATCTTGTAAGTGCTTTTAACCCTTTGCGCACTTTATTAAATTTTGCATACTGCACTTGGAGGCGCCCCTTTCATTTCCTTTTTTGTATACAGGATTTACTGGCAGAAAAAAAAAAAAAAAAAAAAGTTTTACTATCCAAAGCAGCAACGACAACCACCGCCACCACCCACAGCCGACAACAACCACCGCCACCACCCACAGCCGACAACAACCACCGCCACCACCCACAGCCGACAACAACCACCGCCACCACCCACAGCCGACAACAACCACCGCCACCACCCACAGCCGACAACAACCACCGCCACCACCCACAGCCGACAACAACCACCGCCACCACCCACAGCCGACAACGACAACAACCACCGCCACCACCCACAGCCGACAACGACAACAACCACCGCCACCACCCACAGCCGACAACGACAACAACCACCGCCACCACCCACAGCCGACAACGACAACAACCACCGCCACCACCCACAGCCGACAACGACAACAACCACCGCCACCACCCACAGCCAACAACAACCACCGCCACCACCCACAGCCGACAACAACCACCGCCACCACCCACAGCCGACAACAACCACCGCCACCACCCACAGCCGACAACGACAACAACCACCGCCACCACCCACAGCCGACAACAACCACCGCCACCACCCACAGCCGACAACAACCACCGCCACCACCCACAGCCGACAACAACCACCGCCACCACCCACAGCCGACAACAACCACCGCCACCACCCACAGCCGACAACAACCACCGCCACCACCCACAGCCGACAACAACCACCGCCACCACCCACAGCCGACAACAACCACCGCCACCACCCACAGCCGACAACCGCCACCACCCACAGCCGACAACCGCCACAGCCGACAACCGCCACCACCCACAGCCGACAACCGCCACCACCCACAGCCGACAACCGCCACCACCCACAGCCGACAACCGCCACGACCCACAGCCGACAACCGCCACGACCCACAGCCGACAACAACAACCGCCACCACCCACAGCCGACAACAACAACCGCCACCACCCACAGCCGACAACAACAACCGCCACCACCCACAGCCGACAACAACAACCGCCACCACCCACAGCCGACAACAACAACCGCCACCACCCACAACGACAACAACCACCGCCACCACCCACAGCCGACAACGACAACAACCACCGCCACCACCCACAGCCGACAACAACCACCGCCACCACCCACAGCCGACAACGACAACAACCACCGCCACCACCCACAGCCGACAACGACAACAACCACCGCCACCACCCACAGCCGACAACAACCACCGCCACCACCCACAGCCGACAACAACCACCGCCACCACCCACAGCCGACAACAACCACCGCCACCACCCACAGCCGACAACAACCACCGCCACCACCCACAGCCGACAACAACCACCGCCACCACCCACAGCCGACAACAACCACCGCCACCACCCACAGCCGACAACAACCACCGCCACCACCCACAGCCGACAACAACCACCGCCACCACCCACAGCCGACAACCGCCACCGCCACCACCCACAGCCGACAACCGCCACCACCCACAGCCGACAACCGCCACCACCCACAGCCGACAACCGCCACAGCCGACAACCGCCACCACCCACAGCCGACAACCGCCACCACCCACAGCCGACAACAACAACCGCCACCACCCACAGCCGACAACAACAACCGCCACGACCCACAGCCGACAACAACAACCGCCACCACCCACAGCCGACAACAACCACCGCCACCACCCACAGCCGACAACGACAACAACCACCGCCACCACCCACAGCCGACAACGACAACAACCACCGCCACCACCCACAGCCGACAACGACAACAACCACCGCCACCACCCACAGCCGACAACGACAACAACCACCGCCACCACCCACAGCCGACAACCGCCACAGCCGACAACCGCCACCACCCACAGCCGACAACCGCCACCACCCACAGCCGACAACCGCCACCACCCACAGCCGACAACAACAACCGCCACCACCCACAGCCGACAACAACAACCGCCACCACCCACAGCCGACAACAACAACCGCCACCACCCACAGCCGACAACAACAACCGCCACCACCCACAGCCGACAACAACAACCGCCACCACCCACAACGACAACAACCACCGCCACCACCCACAGCCGACAACCGCCACCACCCACAGCCGACAACCGCCACAGCCGACAACCGCCACCACCCACAGCCGACAACCGCCACCACCCACAGCCGACAACCGCCACCACCCACAGCCGACAACAACAACCGCCACCACCCACAGCCGACAACAACAACCGCCACGACCCACAGCCGACAACAACAACCGCCACCACCCACAGCCGACAACAACAACCGCCACCACCCACAACGACAACAACCACCGCCACCACCCACAGCCGACAACGACAACAACCACCGCCACCACCCACAGCCGACAACGACAACAACCACCGCCACCACCCACAGCCGACAACGACAACAACCACCGCCACCGCCACCACCCACAGCCGACAACGACAACAACCACCGCCACCACCCACAGCCGACAACCGCCACCACCCACAGCCGACAACCGCCACCACCCACAGCCGACAACCGCCACCACCCACAGCCGACAACCGCCACAGCCGACAACCGCCACCACCCACAGCCGACAACCGCCACCACCCACAGCCGACAACAACCACCGCCACCACCCACAGCCGACAACAACAACCGCCACGACCCACAGCCGACAACAACAACCGCCACCACCCACAACGACAACAACCACCAGCCCCAACCACCACAGGTTTAATAGGTGGAAAGATGAAAAAATGACTAAAGCTCCACTTTATTTAACCTTTTTTTTTTTTTTTTTTAATTTTGTGGCCATCACAAAGAGGAGGATGACAAGCCTAGGCAAGTGACAGGACCGCTTTTTGGAGACACTAGGAGACTATCAGACCCCCCGATGTCTGCCCTGCCCCTTTGGTGAATGGATCATTTGGTTGTGTTCCCAACTACCAACACAGCCCTGGCATGGGAAACACACCGAGTAAAAACACAGAATTAGCCGATAATACTTCATCACTATAGAGCAAAGCATGGGAAACAAATCTGATGTTCACATGGAAAACATTTTACTCTTCCAGAACAAGTTGAAGCAGGAAGAGCGATATATTGTTGAAAAGGATAAATCGGTAAATGCAAAGCCATTAGACATGTTCAGCCACCCAGGATGTTTCTCATTTTTAATGGATTGCAACTTTAACCAATTGTTGACCACCGTACACATATAATACACTATATTGTCAGAAGTATTGGGACACATGACACCACCTTATCGACACATCTATATATTTAAAAAAAAAAAAAAAAAAAAAAAAAAAAAAAAAAAAGTAAGAGTCTCTAAAATTTAAAGAGGAAGTAAACCCCTTCAAACCACTTTGACCTACAGGTAAGCCTAGATTAAGGCTTACCTGTAGGTCCAAGCAATATCTCCTAAACCTATATGGTTTAGGAGATATTTGCCCGAAAATGGGCACCGCTGTCTACGGCGCATGCGCCGTAGACAGCGGCGCGCAGGCGCACTAAATGCGGCAAATCCAAGAATGGATTTGCCAAATTTGTCGACTCCCGTGCGCATGCGCGGGAGTGACGTCATCGCGGCTTCGCCGAATGGCAGCGGCGGAGCTGCGAGACGCGACTCCCGTGCGCATGTGCGGGAGTGACGTCATCGCGGCTTCGCCGCTGTCATTGGTCGGAGCTGCGAGACGCCACCAGCAAGATGGATGCGGCAGACTACAGGGATCAGCGGCGACTTCGCTGGCTCCTGTGTCAGGTAAGTGACACATAATGAGCTACTATGCGATGCATAGTAGTCCATTATGCTTTACCTTTGCAGGGAAAAAAAAGAGGAAGTAAACCCATCAGGGTTTACTTCCTCTTTAAAGATGCACTATATTACTAAAGGTATTGGGACACCTGCCTTTACATGCACATGAACTTTAATGGCATCCCAGTCTTAGTCCGAAGGGTTCAATATTGAGTTGGCCCACCCTTTGCAGCTTCAACTCTTCTGGGAAGGCCGTCCACAAGGTTTAGGAGTGTGTCTATGGGAATGTTTGACCATTCTGCCAGAAGAGCATTTGTGAGGTCAGGCACTGATGTTGGATGAGAAGGCCTGGCTCGCAGTCTGTTGAGAGAGTTTGGGGTGGAGGAACTTATCCTGACCTTAAAGAAATAGAACAGCTTTAGGATGAATTCAAGCGGAGACTGCAAGCCAGGCCTTCTTATACTACATCAGTGCCTGACCTCACAAATGCGCTTCTGGAAGAATGGTCAAACATTCCCATAGACACACTCCTAAACCTTGTGGACGGCCTTCCCAGAAAAGGTGAAGCTGTTATAGCTGCAAAGGGGGGGGCCAATTTAATATTGAACCCTACGGACTAAGACTGGGATGCCATTAAAGTTCATGTGTGTGTAAAGGCAGGCGTCCCAATACTTTTGACAATATACCCCAATTGGGACAACTCTGAGCAATAAGACTCATGTATGTCGTATGAGACATTTTAATAATTGTAAAATGTCTTCGCTTTTTTTTTTGCACTAACATACAATTTTTCAGGACAAGCTGTATGTTGGTGCAAATAAAAAAAGTATCACGGACTGTACTCAATTTTCTCTGTCACAAATGTACTAATACAGCTACAATCACATCAAGTATGATGGAAGATACTTTTAAAAGAGTGAATTTCGTAATAAACTTTGTATATATTTATAAGTATTTCGGGCGGCACGCTCTGATCAGCGAGTCCATGAGACACGAGATCCTTGCCCCTTACCACGTGATCAGCTGTCAGCCAATGACAGCTAATTACAGGATGTAAACGGAAGCGAGCAATTGTCTCTCCCCCCACCCTGAAAACGTGAGGAGAAAAAAATTAAATAAAAAGCAGATTACCGGCTTGTGTAAATGGAACACTGGACCCGCACGCTCCACACCCACTGCTGCCAAGCAGTGCCCACCAGGGCCCCATTAGTGCCCCCACCCACCAGGGCCTCATCACCATGACCACCCACCAGGGCCCCATCACCATGGCCACCCACCAGGGCCCCATCATCAGTGCCCCATAATTGCCCCCCCACCAGGGCCTCATCATCATGGCCCCCCACCAGGGCCTCATCATCATGGCCCCCACCCACCAGGGCCTCATCATCAGTGCCCCATAATTGCCCCCCCCACCAGGGCCTCATCATCATGGCCCCCCCCCCCCACCAGGGCCTCATCATCAGTGCCCCCCCCCCCCCACCAGGGCCTCATCATCAGTGCCCCCCCCACCAGGGCCTCATCATCAGTGCCCCCCCCCACCAGGGCCTCATCATCAGTGCCCCCCCCCCACCAGGGCCTCATCATCAGTGCCCCCCCCCCCACCAGGGCCTCATCATCAGTGCCCCCCCCCCCACCAGGGCCTCATCATCAGTGCCCCCCCCCCCCCACCAGGGCCTCATCATCAGTGCCCCCCCCCACCAGGGCCTCATCATCAGTGCCCCCCCCCCCCACCAGGGCCTCATCATCAGTGCCCCCCCCCCACCAGGGCCTCATCATCAGTGCCCCCCCCCCCACCAGGGCCTCATCATCAGTGCCCCCCCCCCACCAGGGCCTCATCATCAGTGCCCCCCCCCCCCGCCAGGGCCTCATCATCAGTGCCCCCCCCCCCGCCAGGGCCTCATCATCAGTGCCCCCCCCCCCCCGCCAGGGCCTCATCATCAGTGCCCCCCCCCCCCCCGCCAGGGCCTCATCATCAGTGCCCCCCCCCCCCCCGCCAGGGCCTCATCATCAGTGCCCCCCCCCCGCCAGGGCCTCATCATCAGTGCCCCCTTCCCCCGCCAGGGCCTCATCATCAGTGCCCCCCCCCCCCCGCCAGGGCCTCATCATCAGTGCCCCCCCCCCCCCGCCAGGGCCTCATCATCAGTGCCCCCCCCCCGCCAGGGCCTCATCATCAGTGCCCCCCCCCGCCAGGGCCTCATCATCAGTGCCCCCCCCCCCCCCGCCAGGGCCTCATCATCAGTGCCCCCCCCGCCAGGGCCTCATCATCAGTGCCCCCCCCCGCCAGGGCCTCATCAGTGCCCCCCCCCGCCAGGGCCTCATCATCAGTGCCCCCCCCCCCCCGCCAGGGCCTCATCATCAGTGCCCCCCCCCCCCAGGGCCTCATCATCAGTGCCCCCCCCCCCCGCCAGGGCCTCATCATCAGTGCCCCCCCCCCCCCCCCCGCCAGGGCCTCATCATCAGTGCCCCCCCCCCCAGGGCCTCATCATCAGTGCCCCCCCCCCCCGCCAGGGCCTCATCATCAGTGCCCCCCCCCGCCAGGGCCTCATCATCAGTGCCCCCCCCGCCAGGGCCTCATCATCAGTGCCCCCCCCCCCCCGCCAGGGCCTCATCATCATGGCCACCCCGCCAGGGCCTCATCATCATGGCCACCCCGCCAGGGCCTCATCATCATGGCCACCCCGCCAGGGCCTCATCATCATGGCCACCCCACCAGGGCCTCATCATCATGGCCACCCCACCAGGGCCTCATCATCATGGCCACCCCACCAGGTGGTCATCATCATGGCCACCCCACCAGGTGGTCATCAGTGCCACCTACCAGGGCCTCATCATAAGTGCCTCATCATCAGTGGCCGTTAGTGCCACCTACCAGTGCCTGCCATCAGTGGCCATTACCGCAGCCCATCAACGTCGTGTCATCAGCGCACACCAATGAAGGAGAAAAAATGACCCGTTCTACAAACTGTATAACAAACTATGAAAACGTTTTTGGTTTTCCCTAAATTTTTTGGTCTTTGTTTAGCAAAGAATACAAATCCCAGTAGCGATTAAATACAACCAAAATAAAGCTCTATTTGTGTAAAAAATAAATAAAAGTCATTTGGGTACAGTGTAGCACGACTGCACAATTGTCATTCAAAGAGTGAGAGCGCCGAAAGCTGAAAATTGGCCTGGGCGGGAAAGGGAGGTTTAAGCGCCCAGTAAGCAAGAGGTTAAAAACTGGCAGTGCCAGGCTTGGTGGCGGAACAAACTTAACAGTGGATCTTACCCCAAATCTGTTAAGGGAGGCTTGTCTCTTCCTCTCCTATAACACAAATATATCTGAGGTCCTCGGATACTCCCATTATTGAGGTCGGCGGAGAGTCCGGTTGGGGTGGTGTCCATACATACATATCCCTGAGGCACCTCCTCCCCCAGGGATCTGATGATCACTGTAACATCTGTGATTGGTTCCTTTGGTTTAGCTATCTTATGACAGGCGTCATTAAAGTGGATCTCCTCTTCAAGTGGTATCGATGAATCGGTGAGTCCGGCAACGACGAAGTAATCAGCCACTCGGGGTCCTTTGTCTTCCATCATCATCTTCCGTGTTTGGACAGGAGAGCTGAAAGACACCAAAGAGAAAAAAAATAAATCATCACATTCACAGAGAAGATTATTTCATTGTGTCGTCATTGTAAAAGTTTATATAAAGGAAGTGACCACACAACAATCTCAATGCTAAAAACGATCGATTTTTTTTCCATTGAAAACCACTTAGCCCTGGTTTACACCGTTGCAGCTTTATAGTTACGCTACTTCAGTGCGATTTCATAGCCTCAGATCAGTGCGATTTGCACCTCTGATTTCATTCCAGCGTGTTACATCATTTAACAGAAGTCAATGCAAGTCGCAATGATTTGAAAAGGTTCCATTGCCGGCAATGGGATGCAACTTGTCATGCGTAATTTGAACTGTCAAATCGCATGACATATCAGTTTCATAGTTATTAGGCCGGGTTCACACCACAGCGATGCGGGAACGCCGCGAATCCGCAGCGTTTTCCCGCATCGCATGCCTCCGCCGGCAGTTCACACTGCCCTATGCGAACGGCTGGGAGTGTCAATGAAATGTTAATGACACCCCCAGATCCGTCCGCATATCGCAGTGCGATCTGCACACTCGATCCATGCGATCCGATTCTGCTGCGGACCAAAAAAAGGGTCCCGTGCGAGTTTGCTGCGGGAGCGATGCGAATTCAGCCATACTATATGTACGGCTGAACTCGCATCGCTACGGAGATCGGATGTGATTTGCAGTGCGGTGCGAATCACATCCGGATCTCCCCCCGCAGCAGTGTGAACCCAGCCTTAAGGTTGAATAAAGACACCAGTCCATCCTGAGTGAGGCGTCTACAATTGTCCCTATCCCTGTACATTGCACACTCACATTGGTCCCTACCCTCAAGGAGCCCACAATCCAAGGTCCCCATTCATATACTAGGGCTAATTTTGGACAGAAGCCAATTAACCTACCTGCATGTCTTTGGAGTGTGGGAGGAAACCGGAGTACCCGGAGGAAACCCACGCAGGCACAGGGAGAACATGCAAACTCCAGGCAGGTAGTGTCGTGGTTGGGATTTGAACCAGCGACCCTTCTTACTGCTAGGTGAGAGTGCTAACCACTACACAACGGTGCGTGGACCAGAGCTCATTGGTTATGGGGGTCACCACCATGCCCATAAAACAGTGATGTACATGGGAAAGAAGGAAAAAAAAAAAAAAAAAGGCTGGGTGATTAGGGCGGGATGTCACAGCTGCCAATCCTGGGTGTTGGGACAGGGACAGCATTGCCTTCCACAGACTTCCAAAGGGCGGGTATACACTTGCTCTATCTGCAAAAAGCAATCTGTGAGGGATTTCTTTTCACAAATTCCCAATTGCCTGCTTTTTTATTTTTTTGTGTGTGTGAATAACACACCTAGCGATTGGCTCCGTTGTATGGCTCCATTCACTTAAAGGGATTGTAAAGGTTTGTTTTTTATTTTCTAAATAGGTTCCTTTAAGCTAGGGCATTGTTGGTTCACTTATCTTTTCCTTCGATTTCCCTTCTAAATGTTATTTTCCTTTGTCTGAATTTCTCACTTCCTGTTCCTCCTCAGTAAGCTGTTCAGTAAGCTGTTCTGGCTGACTAAACACCGCTCGGATGATGGTGTGAAGTTTACCGAGGAGAAACAGGAAGTGTTTGGGTACAACGTCACACAAGCGCGTAATTGTAAGTTAGAGTGGCGCAACGCAGAAAATGGCCTGGTCATTAAGTGGGGCAAATCTGTCCGGGGCTGAAGTGGTTAAAGCGGGGTTCCACCCTAAAGTGGAACTTCCGCTGATCGGAACCCTCCCCCCCCCCGGTGTCACAATTGGCACCTTTCAGGGGGGAGGGGGGTGGAGATACCTGTCAAAGACTCGTGGGAGTCTATGCCTCTTCCTGTCCCGGCGCGCTGTCTGCTGGGACACACACGGGTCTCAGAGACAGCGCGGACAATTCCTATTGCGCTGTGCGACTCGCGCATGCGCAGTTGGGAACCGGGAAGTGAGGCCGATTCGCTTCACTTCCTGATTCCCTCACCTAGAATGGTGGCGGCGGCAGCCGACAGCCGAGCGATCGATCGGCCTCGGCTGCCGACATTGCTGGACCCCGGGACAGGTGAGTGTCCATTTATTAAAAAAGTCAGCAGCTGCAGTATTTGTAGCTGCTGGCTTTTAATATTTTTTTTGTAGGTGGAATCCCTCTTTAAAAAGGTATCTTTTAAGGCATGCAATGCATACTAGCACATTATGGTATTGCCTTGCAGGATTAAAAAAAAAAAAAACACACACACACACACACACACACACACACACACACACACACACACAAAAACACAACACACACAAAACACAACACAATGGTTTACTACTGCTTTAAAGCGGGAGTCCGCCGGGACTCCGCGTTTTTTTTTTTTTTTTTTTTTTTTAAAAGCCAGCAGCTACAAATACTGCAGCTGCTGACTTTTAAAATAGTGACACTTACCTGTCCAGCGCGCCCGCGATGTCGGCACCCGAAGCCGATCTCTAGGTCGTCTGTCGGGTCCTGCCGCCGCCATCTTGGGTATGGGAATCAGGAAATGGAGCCTTTCGGCTTCATTTCCCGGTTCCCTACTGTGCATGCGCGAATCGCGCTGCGCAATAAGGACGCTCCCCGCTGCCTCTGGGATCTGTGTGTTTCCCAGCAGGCAGCGGGGCACTTCCGGGAAGGGGCGGGCACTTGTGGAAAGGGGCGTAAGTTACGCCCCTTTCCGCAGAGAGCTATCCCGGAAGTGGGTGCAGTTACCTGGATTATCCAGGTAACTGCACCCCCCTCCCCCCTGAAAGGTGCCGATTGTGGCACCGGAGGGGGGGAGGGTTCCGATGAGCGGAAGGTCCACTTTAGGGTGGACCTCCGCTTTAAGATTCCCATTTGAAGTGGACTGAAAATCGCACTGGATGCATTCACTCCTTATAAAAAAAAAAAAAAAAAACAACACGCACTGTGACTGGATTGCACAGTACTGCGGTAACATGCAACACAGTGCAGGCGAACACACTGCATTTGCGATGTTATTAGGAATACATTCACACCCGCAGCAGATCGCACACACTCATTTACAGACTCAAGTCCATTCCTTTGAGCTAAAGAACAAAAATGTTACAATGTATATAGCTAGCTCAGGGGCTGAGATGTTGTGATAGTTTGCAGACTGCCTGTTTTTGTTTTTTTGGGTGGGTGGGGGGGGGGGGGGGGATTTGACAGCTGTCGGCTTAAGCAGAGAATTTTCTGCATAGAAGAAGAAAAAAAAAAAAAAAAACGATTATTTAAAATGATTAATCGTGCAGCTCTAATACACACACAAAAATGTAGTAACATCATAACAAAGCCATGACAAAATATGTCACCAGCGCTGCAAAGAAAACATCTCCCCAACGATGAATGAAGGAGGGAAATAAACAACCCCCCCCCCCCCCCCGGCCACAAAATATAAAATATTTAGGAATTTCTTTGATCAACAGGAACATAAAAGCTCCGCCAGCACTGAGAGGTAACTGACAGCTGAACGCGGCGCAGTGACAGGATCGCAAACATCTCCAGCGAGCGCCGAGACCTCCGGTGTATAATGAGGGCGGAATAGGATTTTCTTTGGCTTCAGATGTGAGATTCAGAAATTCCAGTACAAGAGAGGAAAAAAACGTCGGCTGCTTAGAGACGAGCAGGGAGCTGATAATCAAGTTTTGGGCTCATTCAAACACACCCCCAAAACATTATATATAATATTTGGGGGGGTTCAAAGTAATTTTCTAGCAAAAAAATATTGATTTTAAAAACTTGAAATGGAGTTCCACCCCAAAAAAAAAAAAAATAAATAAAAAAGTATTAAATATGTTTAAAAATAAAATATTTGGAGAAAATTATTTTTTTTTGTTCCCCTCTAAATACCTGTTGCTAGGGGGTTCCTCGTAGTCTGCCTCCTTCGGCGCAGGAAGGGAGATCGCCCCTCCTCTGTCAATCTGGGACACGTGACCAGTCCCAGATGATTGCGCGGCAACTGACGACGTGCGGCGTCCGATTATTAACAGCAGCTGCAGTATTTGTAGCTGCTGACTTAATTTTATTTATTTATTTTTAATTGAGAACCCCCGCTTTAAAGAAAGAAGTGTGCGGAAATTTTTTTTTAGACTTTAAGTGGTTAAACTTCCTGCATTTACAGGTTGTTGAAAACTTGCAGGAAAAGACTGCCTGGACTTTTTCTTTACAAACAGAAGTTTATCACTTTGATCCAAGAAGGAAGCATTAGTTACAATGTTTCATATTATGAACTTGGCAGGCTGCCCAGATGTTTTCTTTTGACAGCTGAGTGAGCAGGTAAGTCTCTCCACTTGTTATATGAAAGAATTGGCAAACTCTGCAATAGAGATCATGGGGGGGGGGGGGGGTGAATCGAGATTGCGATTTTTTAACAATTAATTGTGCAGCTCTACTTAAACCCCTAAATTCTGTGCGGCGCAAACGTATGCAGCTGTGGCTTGCAGAGCAGCCCCATTTACTCAAAATGGGTTGCGTTTGTTAAGCACTATGCTCGTTTAAAGAGAAAGACCGGGTACAATTCCGAGGCATTGTCAATATTCACATCGCACATTGCTGGACACAGGCTCATCAGTAATGGGCGCTGCAGCAACTATGATCTGCATACTGGACTCATCGCTAATAAAACACACATATTCGCCAGCGCACCCGGAATCATCTTAATATCATCCCAAGCTTTCATTGTGTAAAGATCACATCACATCACAAAAAGGACCGAGTGTAACATTTCAGAGACACGCAGGACCCTTTATCAGGCATGTGGCCAGACAATAAATGCCAGATGAAGGGGTCCCGCGCGGCTCCGAAACATGCAATTAGTCCTTTTGTGATGCAATCTTTCCACAATAAAAGCTTAGAAGGATATTGAAATTAGGGTATCAGGGGTGGCCCCGTCCATTAAGGGTGCACGGGCGCCATCCCCCTATCCATTCATCCGGCCCCTTTTCGGGACATTGGCGCATGGATTCCAATGCGGGGGGGAGGCTGTTTCTCCGTCTCGAATAGGCTTCACAATAGAGAGGGCTTGGGTTGCAGAGCGTGCACGCTGATCCCACCCGGGTGTGTTACAACAGCAAATTAATATTGGCTGTTGTAACACTAATCTAATCTCCCGGGCCAATCAGGAAATGGGTTTTGACACCGCTCACCCGTTTGGCTGAAAGATCCTATTGGATGCCTAAAAGGAGGGGAGGACCACAGAGAAGGACACGAAGCCACTGCACTACGCTGCCTGCCACCCTCCATGATGGGGTAAGTGTTGGACCGACCCACAAACAGCGGGGGGGGGGGGGGGGGTAATAGGTGGTTGTTTGACGGCCCCCAAATAAATTAAAAAAAAAAAAATTAAAAAACACCAGCCACCACTGCAGGGTATAAATACTGTTGTGGCCATGATGCAAATCATCTCAGCATGTGTACACTCCCGGAAGCTCCCTCCCAACTAAAGGAGGTAGCAGTAAGGGGCCGAGAAGGGGAGGACTGGGGCTGCTCTGTGAAGTAATGCACCAAATACCGGTGCCGATACTTGTACTCGTGAAAATGCTCCGATACCCCAAAACCCGATACTTTATGGTGTGATTTTCACCAATAGAAAATGAAGGGTGCAAATCGCACTGCAAAAGAATTTAATGCAATTTGACAGGTGGGCAGTGCAATTCCTTTCCGAAATAGCATGCGTTTTCCCCCCCCCCCCCCCCCCCCCACTGCTCCTGTGAGAACCAAAGGCTGAAATCACTAGGACAAGCCTGGGTTCACACAGGAGCGGTTCAGAAACCGCATGCAATTTTGACTGGAATTGCACAGTATAGGCCCCGACATTGCGAATAGGGCTTAAAATTAGTCAGAACCCTAAATTTTTCCTCAACACATTCCCCACTATTTCCGATACTGGGTAACCCTAGTTTTGGACCAGGAATGGAGAGTAAGGCCTTTAGGAGACTTTGGGAAAAAGGTTATACCCAGCCAACACACTTCTTACAGTCTGACTCCTGGCCTACAGTGACTTTATTGACTCAACAGGGGGGTGTCGATTTGAAATTAATTTTTGGCAGGCATTACAGCTTCGGCACTTTATTGTAGGGCTGAAACAACTAATCGATTATGAAATTAATCGATTACTATTTTCATAATTGATCGGCCAGTAACAAAACAGGGTTAAAGTTAATGAGTCTGATGATATTTACCAGATTGACCCTTTAATAGTATATACACTCTATCTCTCCTCTAATAGTATATAGAGTATATCCCCTCTAATAGAATATGCAGTATCTCTCTCCTCCAATAGTATATACAGTATCTCTCTAATAGTATATACAGTATATCCCCTCTAATAGTATATGCAGTATATCTCTCTTCTAATAGTATATACAGTATATCTCTTATAGTATATACAGTATATCTCTTATAGTATATACAGTATATCTCTTATAGTATATACAGTATATTTTCAACAGTATATCTCCTCTAATAGTATATATCCCCGCTAATATATACAGTATATCTCTTCTGTCTGTTATTCTCAGAATGGATTAGATATTTTGCTCCCTAACCATATAGTTGGTTATTTACATTTACCACTGCATAGAGATATTTAAGAATAAAACCGCCTTTTTTTAAAACTTTACATATTAACGAAATTATACACCACACTTTTTTTAAGGTTATTAACCGATTAATCGATACAATAATCGGTCAACTAATCGATTATGAAAATAATCGTTAGTTGCAGCCCTACTTTTTTGAGTCACTGGGACCAGTGACAAAGTATAGACGAGACCTGACTAGATTTGAATTTACTGTGAAGAGAAGGAGCCCCTTTCTCGAACGATATCAAAGATATACACAATGCTCACTGCCCCCCCCCCCCCCAGATAACTATGAGATGCCAGGTTTTGCAAAGTGGGAAAGAGACCTTAATAGGACATTCTCACCAGATCAACGCCAGAGGATGATATACCGTATATACTCGAGTATAAGCCGAGATTTTCAGCCTCTTTTTTGAGGCTGAAAGTGCCCCCTCGGCTTATACTCGAGTCACCGCTGTCTGACTGCTCGATCAGCGTATCGAGCAGACAGACGGCGGACATTAAAATTCAAAAGCCGCGCCTCCGTCCTCCGCCTGTGATAGGCGGAACACTGCAATTTCCCAGCAGCCTGTGTTCCGCCTATCACGGACATCCGTCTTCATACT